>NW_027555625.1:52058779-52446279 GCF_003287225.1 Phascolarctos cinereus | reverse complement strand
CGGATAATGTTCCAGACAAAAGTCTGGAACTGAATCATGTCTTGGTGCTGTGATGATCTCTGGCTAAGTGTGTGGGTATGTTCTGGATATCTTGCCAGGAATGGGAAATCTCAGAAAAGGAGGAAGCCAGCTCCTCTGTAAGACTCCATAAACCAGCCTGGGCTGTTGAGTTAGTGGAGGAGCTGCAGCAGAAGCTGCCTTGGCCTTCTGTGATGTGGAAACCCCCTGGCCTCCTCTCTTCTCATCTATGCATTGAAGCAATTGGACTCAGTGACCTTCCAGGTTCCTTCCAGTTTAAGCTGAGAGAGTCAATAGTGGAAATCATCGTAAAAATTGGCTTAATGACATGCTGCATGACGTACCACCGAGGACGGCACTGTAGGTGTTATCCTACCCCTGTGTCACAGAAAAAGTTAAGGGACCTGTCTACAGTCAGTCACCCAAATAGTGAGGGTTAGAACCTAGGGGGAGGGAAAGTGGAGGGGTGGGGAGAGAGAGAGAGAGGGAGGGAGAGGGAGGAAGGGAAAGGGAAGAAGGAAGGGGAGTGATAAAGTAAAGGAAGGAAGAGAGGAAGGAGAGAGGGAAGGAAGGAAAGAAGGAGGGAGGGAAGAAGGAGAAGGGAAGAGGGAGGGGGGACAACAAAAAAGAGGTGGTAGACTTGGAATTTAGAGAGATCTGAGTATGAATCCCTTATCTGTTACTTTGCTGGCTGACCATGGTCAATTCACTTACCTTCTCTGAGTCTCAGTTTCCTCATCTATACAATGGGAAAAATAATACCCATCTTTCAGGATTTGTGTGTGTGTGTATGTGTGTGTGTGTATCAGATGAGATATGTGCATATAAGCATTTTGTAAATTTCAATGTGTTCTCTAAAGGTCAGCTTTTGAATGCTTGAATAACATGAATGAATGAATGAGCATTTATAGAAGCCAAGATGGGGTGGGGGGAGGTTGGCAAGGGTTATTAAGTATGCCCCACCCTTTCGGAAGCTGGAATGCCACCTTATCAGCATCTGATCACAGCCTTCAAGCACCTGGGTTCATTTCCTGCCTGCCCCCTTCAGAGCCTGCAGCTCACTGCCTGGTTTCCCTTGGAGCTTTCCCCTCTTTTCTGCAGGTCCTCATTCCCCTTTATGGACGGGTTCCATATGTACTCACCTCTAGAAGAGTTGCTCAGGTTGGGTCATGGGACTCGGGACCCTACAGCCTGTTGTTAGGAACTATAACTACACCTGCCATCCGCTTGGTCTCAAAGGGGAAACTGCCTACCTAGATTTGAACATCACACGACGTCAGAACCCAAAGAATCTTTGCAGACCGTCTGGAATACGATTCAGCTTAGTATGAGAGGAGCAGCTTGCCAAAGGGCAGAGATTTCCAACCACAAACACCTTGAGCAGAAAAGGAGGCTCAGCGGGAATGGTTTGTCTGGGGCACGTGCAGGGGAATAGGCAGTTCTGGTCAGTAGGAGCCCTTGCATGTTAGCAGAAACAGAACCTTCCTAGACGTTGGCCTTGCCCTTGGCCCAGGGACCCGAACCCTGAGTGACTTCACTTCAGGGGCATCGTAAGATGTCACACCAGAAGGACACCTTGACTTTGTGCCTGCTTCTTGCCCATACTTTGACTTAGGGTACCTGTGATCTCGATGCCTGGTCCTCCCACCTCCTGCGGCATGTATCAAAATCCATTCATACTTTCTGATCCTGTGGCACTCTTGTCCGTGTCTTCCCGTAGGCTCTCCACAGAAGGATCCACCCAACATGCTGGCCACCGTCTTCTACTTATTGACATTCCGTGGATACCAGTGGAGCCCATTGGCCATCCATCTGTTGTTTCTCATTCTCATTACCAGCCCACCTTCTTTTCTGGACAAGCGCCTATCTAGAGATACCCTACGTGTCACTTTTGTGAAATTGGTTTTTGTTATTATTTCACAGCTACTCATCCCTCTCATCTGCCCGTTCAGTGCCACTGGGTTACCTTGCAGCTTTAACTCTCTGGAGAATTGCATTCATGGAGTGTCAAGGAGGAATGTGGATGTTAAAAAGCTGGGGCTTTGTTTCAGGAGGAAGCCTTCTTCAGTTACCCAAAGACAATCTACCTTATGCTCTTCCTTCTGTCCAGTTCTGGGCTCAATTCATTGTCCATTCAGTGTTTATTTAAGTTGTAGGTACCAATGGACAAGCTCTATATAGGTCATCTGTCCAACTTCATCTCATTCTTCATCCACTTGGTTTTTCTTGTGTGTATACTCAGGCTAGACTCTTTCTGATAATCCTGGGGCTCATTTAAGACCACCTGGAGCATCCTAGGATTTGACATAAAGCTAACACAGTGACATAAAGAATCCCAATTCTGTTTAGACTCTCCAGTAGATATACATCACGACAATGGCAAGCAGTTGCAGCCATTATATTTCTCTTTAATTGATGTCTCCTTTGATTTGAATAACTAGAGGGTCATTGAGCAAGATTATCTCAGTTGTTACATCTTTTAAGAAATCTTTTTTTTTTCCTTTTTGGTGAGGCAATCGGGGTTAAGTGACTTGCCCAAGGTCACACAGCTAGTAAGCGTCAAGTGCCTAAGGCCAGATTTGAGCTCAGGTCCTCCTGACTCCAAGACTGGAGCTTTATCCACTGTGCCACCTAGCTGCCCCTACTTTTAAGGACTCTTGTATGATTATGACACTTGGATTGGAAATGTCTCTTTGGAGAAGATTTGTTAAGATTGGTTCTACAAAGCAGATGCTTTTTTGTTTTTAGTAGTCACAGAGGGATCTTATATTCTGTATACCTTTCAATCAATCCTGTACTTGTAGAGATGTGATCAGCTATTGATTATCATTTGCAAAAGCCTCCCCTTTCTTTTCTCAAACCTTCATCAAGGATACTCTCAAAGTACATTGATATGCTCATATGGGCAGCAAGGTGGTGTTTCAGCAGAAAGAGCTCCAGGCCTGGAGTCAGGAAGACTCATCTTCATGAGTTCAAATCTGGCCTTAGATACATACTAGCTGTATGACCTTGGGCTAGTCCCTTCACCCTGTTTGCCTCCGTTTCCTCATCTGTAAAATGAGCTGGAGAAGGAAATGGCTAACCACTCCAGTATCTTTGCCAAGAAAACCCCAGATGGGGTCGTGGAGAGTCAGACATGAATGAAAAACAGCTGAACAATAACTCTTCTCATAGAGATTTTGTAACGATGGGAAAGTAACCATATGAGTGTCCAGTTATTGATGTTTTCTCAATAATTCTCCCCCCCCCCCGCCACCAAGCATCCTCCCTACTTTCCAGTATCTTGAGGATCATTCCCTTCTAACCGTCAAGGTTGTGTCTCCTCTAGCACAGACTTCCTCCTCTGTGTGGTCTTAAGCCGGGCCGGCTACTTTTCTTGTGATTAATTTCTTTAGTGTGGTTTACACTTTCATAGGCAGCACCATAGGAAGTGTGGTTGACTATCTTGTCGCTGATGGAGAAAATAGCTCCTTATCAAACTCTTCATGGGTGTCTTCCCATTTCCCTTAAATACTTTCATGATTTAGTGATGGGAGAAAATGGCTCCCCCCATAGCCTCCATATGAAGACCTTCTCCTGGGAGCCTCCCTCATTCCCCGCTTTGTGTGGGAGGTGGCCAGACTAGGGGAGTCACTGGTCCTTGTCCCAGATCAGCCAAAGACCCAGGGACAAAGCTTTTCATAGATCCCCAAATTGGAAGAGACCTAGATGTCATCAAGTCCCGATTTTTCCTTTAACCAGTAAGAAAACGGAAGCCTCAGAAGGCTGATTCGCCCAGGGTAACCCAGGTAGTTAGTGGTCAAGTGTGGGGGGGGAGGGGGTGGGCATGGCAGAATTTGAACCCAGACCTTCTGAATCCAAACTTAGCACGGCCTGGTATGTAGTGTGGCAACAAGCCCAAGGTCATACAGCTAGTACGTATCTAAGACTGGGAGTTAGGACACCTGGGTTCTCGTTCCAGCTCTCACAACAGGCTAGCTATTTTGGCTTACAACAACAATAACTCATCCCTGCATAGTGGTCAAGTAAAGTAGCTACATCGACCCTGCAGCAGGCAGCTGATACGGGTGTAATTACACCCATTTTACAGATGAAGAAACAGAGGCTCCAAGAAGTTAAGCAAGTTAGGACTGGCTTTATTTTTATGAGATTAGAGCTTAAAGGAACCTTAAGGTTCACCTAAACCAGAAATTCTGAACCTTTTTGGTGTCCTGGAACCCTTTGTCAGACTAGTGAAGCCCTATGGTTCCCTTTTGAGAATATTGGGTTTGTTTTTGTTTTTGTTTTTGTTTTTCCGGCTAGGCATTGGGGTTAAGTGACTTGCCCAGGGTCACACAGCTAGTAAGCGTTATGTGTCTGAGGTCAGATTTGAATTCAGGTCCTCCTAAATTCAGGGCTAGTGCTCTATCCACTGCGCCACCTAGCTGCCCCAAGAATATCAGTTTTAATGCATGAGATAAAATTCATAGGATTATGGAGGAAACCAATTAATTACATGAAAATACAGTTATCAGAATTAAAAAAAACAAAAAGCTCCTGGACCCAAGCGCAGAACCTAGATGAGAAAACGGAGGCCCGTAGCAAAAGTGACTTACCCAAGATCTCTCTTCCAGTAGGTCTCTTCACACCAAATCCAGCCCTGGTGCCTCTCCGGGACTTAGTTTTGCCACCTGTGAAATGAGCAGATTGGGCTAAGTGATGACTAAGCCTCCTTCCAACCCCAGCCCTGTGACTCTCTGGTACTTCTCCAGCCCTTATTTTAATCATCAGTAAACCAGTTAGCGGCTCAAGGGACCTTCCTGGTATTCTCTAATTAGGAGTCCCCGGAGAGAGGGAATGGGTGTGGCGTTATCACCCTCATTTTGCAAGTGAGGAAACTGAGGCAAGCAAAATTAAGGAATCTGCCCAAGGTTAGACTCTTCTTACCCGCCCATCTACCCCCGTGTTGGGCAGTGAGACGCAAAGGGCTTGGGGCTCCCTGGCGAAAGGAGCCTGAAGTGAACTGTTGCTTACTGTGTTATAACCTGTCCCCTTGGCCAGTGAGTTTTTGGGGGTAAATGGGAGTCGGTCTCATCTCAGCCCAACTCCCTGCCCCGTCCGGCCTCTTCTTACAAAGTGGAGACGCTTTGAATCCTCACATGAGAAAGGTACAGAGTTCTATCTCATCTGAATCCCTCGTTTGACAGGTGAGGGAAACTGAGGTCTTGTGGGAGAAGGAGCTTGTCTACATAGGGATCAGATTGACTGAGGTCAGGTGAACCGTGCTGGTGGGTGGGGCCGGCAGACTTTCGAGGGTCACAAACCAAGAGCATTTCATACTTAGAAACAGTGCCTACTTCATTATGTAAAGCACTGGGTAAGCCTTCAAACATAAAATCAATGCCAGCTGTTATTAAGAGATGTAAGAGATAGAGCAACGGTTGCGGAGTCAGGAGACCCGTGTTCAAATTCTGTTCTGACACTTAACCAGCCATGTTAGACGCTGAGAAAGTTATCTGATCTCTCTGAGCCTCAGTTTTGTTATCTATAAAATGGGAGTAATAATTGAACTACTTCCTTCAGAGAGCTGCTGTGAGGAAAGTGTCTTAGAAATCCCTGAGCCACAGAAAGAGACCTTACTTAGTATTCTACCACCCTGTTTCTCCAAATGCAGAGCCCTTTTCTTTCCCACGCTGGACACTTCTTTTCAAAATGGAGTCCTGCTGCATTTAGCACCAGGCATCCCTAACCCTATGGCCGCTCTTCACACAAAGCCTCAACCGGTTATCAGTCAGGCAGTCAGTCAATCAGCAAGCTTTGTGGAATACAAGCACTGGAAATACAGAGAAAGGCAAAAATAGTGCCTGCGTGTGAGGAGCTTCCATTCTAACGGGCGAGGCGGCAGTCTTGACCAAAGCAAGGCCCACACAGTGTGCACCCATTTCACCCTGAGGGGACGGGGGTTCTAGCCAAGCTCCCCCTTTCAGTCTCCACCATCCCTGAGCCCCTCTTCGTCCTTGTGTTGGACATGAATTGTTCTCTGTCTCCCCTTTCCTGCCTCTCGTCCCTGCCTTCCCCGCCCCAGAGAAGGAAGTTCTTGGGAAGGCCTCTGGAGCCTAAATATATATTTAAATCATATAAATATGCAAAATCTGAAATTTCTCATTTAGTTCCCTGCAGTTGCTTGGGGGTAAGAAATTGAATTCTGGGCACAGCATGTTTATTCTGGAAATAGCATGTACGGTATTGTTTGCCTGAAATAAATTAGTACTCTCTCTCATGTCGTTTGCATAGCAATGGCTGGGCCTGGTCACGGAGGGGCCTGCAACGTGGAGTGGATGTGGGGTGGGTGAACTAGCGCGTCCGGATCTGTGCTCACAGGTGTTGGAGCCTGGCGGCATGCCTCCCTGTCTGCCTAAGGAATTTAGAGCACCCTTCCTGTATCATATTGCCTCGCCCTCCCCCATATCATCCCAGGGCTAGTAAAGAGGGGCAGGGATTATAATCTCGTCTTTGCAGACAAAGAAACTGAGGTACATAGAATTAATGATTAGGGAGACAGAGTGGGTCAAGGGACTTAGGTTCAAACCCCTACTGGGCTACTTATTACCTTGAGTATAGCCTCGAAAGGGTTGGCTACCTTCTCTGGGCCTCAGTTTCTCCATCTGTAAAATGAAAATGTTGGATGAGATTGAGAATTCTTAACCGGAGGTCCATGAACTTATTTTAAAAATCATTTTGATCACTGTGTTTCAATATAATTGGTTTTCTTTGTAATACTATGCGTATTTATTTTATGCATTCCAAAAGCATCATTCAGAGAGGGGGGGCCGTGGGCTTCATGAGACCATCAAAGGGGTCTAGGACACACAAAAGGTTAAGAAGCACTGGCCTTAATGATCTCTAAGGCTCCTCCCAGACCTTAATTCTGAGATCCTTTGATATTAAGCCAGGTCTTCCCATCTCGCAGGCCGTTCCCCTAGACTGCATTGCCTTCCTTGCTAAGCACAGGGTCCTCTCTCCCTCAACAGGTTTTTCTTCATCACGGCCTCTGTTTAGGTAAAGAGATTAATAGCTGTCACTTGATCTGACTCCATTTGGGGTAACTCTGACCATCATCACAAAGAAACTTGGTCAGAGAAGGAGAAAGGGAAGGGAAGGGAAAGGAATAAGCATTTACGTAGAACCTACTATGTGCCAGGCACTGTGCTAAGTGATTCTGTGAGAGACAGAAAGAGAGAGACAGAGACAGACAGAGAGGCAGAGACAGAGAAAGACAGACAGAGAGGCAGAGAGACACACAGAGAGCAAGCGAGCTGATTGATATTCATTTCTCCTTACTCTCCAGACTTTAGCTGTTGCTCAAAGGTCGGTATCTCTTCCTCTTGATGGCTCTTCTCCATTCCCCAAATCTTCACTTTCTTGACAAAACTCTCCGGTATTTGGGGCTCTTTTACTTCCTCTGACTGTATCAGGAAAGAAAACCTCAATTAGCAGCTAATATTGCTTTGCCACCTGCTAATCCCCCTTTTCCCAAAGAGGGTGATACTGGCCTGCTGGGCAGAAAGAGCAGCCAGTGAATGAGAGGCATTCAGTGAAGGAACTTTGAAATATCATTTAATTAATTCATACATATGTATATATATATACACATATAATACACACATGCACGTGTGTATATATATACATGTGTGTGTGTGTTATATGTTATATGAGAAAATTGATGCCAAATATAGTGAAGTGACTAGCCCAAGATAACATGAGAAATAGCACAACCAAGATTAAAACTCGAGTCTCTTGACTCTGAATTCATTCCCCTTTCTGCTATAATTCACTATCCTGCTTCTCAGAAAGCGGGAGAAATCTGTCAAATGAAGAGGTCTTCCGAGGTTGTCATGCTCCAAGCTAAGAAGATGTTCCATGAGGGCAGTCAGGGTGCCCAGTGGAGAGTGGTGGGCCTGGAATCAGGAAGTCCTTGAGTTCAAATCCTGACTTAGATGCTTACTAGTTGTGACCCTGGACAAGTCACTTCACCCCGTTTGTCTCAGTTTCCTCAACTGTAAGATGGAGCTAAAAAATAGCACCTACCTCTCTGAGCTGTTGAGGATTAAATATGATAACATTGGTGAAGGGCTTAGTATAGTGTCTGGCACGTAGGAGAGGCTATAGAAATATTTAGAAATGATATAGATATAGCATTTCTTTATAGAAATATATTCCACTGTGTGGCTGGGTTGGGTTGCTGGTTAATCCTGCAGTAGCCATGAAAGATGAAAGGGTCCTAGGACTGAGAATTGCATGAGACTTTATGCAAAACTATATTTCCTTTCATCCTATCCCACCCCCCATTTATTCTATTCTTTCTTTTGACCCTGTCCCTCCTTAGAAGTGTTTGCTTCTGATTACCCCCTCCCCCAATCTGCCCTACCCTCTATCATCCCCCCCCCCCTTATCCCCTTCCCTCTATTTTCCTGTAGGATTTGATAGAGGTCCATACCCAATTGAGCATGTATGTTATTCCCTCCTTAAGCCAAATCCAGTGAGAATAAGATTCACTCATTTCTTTGGATTAGACTTTAGAGCAAATGTTTTTAACCTGGGGTCCTTGCCTTCCCCTACCGTGAGTTCATGAATAGGTTTCAGGGAGTTTTATGAACTTCAATGGGAAAAATAATTACATCTTGATTTTCATTAACTTTTGTATTCCTTTGTAATCTTAAGTATTTTATTTTAAGCATTTAAATACATGATTCTGAGAAGGGGCTTCCCCCCACTGTCAGAGGGGTCCAGAACATACACAGACTCAAGAAGAAATGATTTGAAAAGTTTCTTTCTAGTTCTTTGAGATCTGTGGCTGTTTGACACCACGAATCTTATAAATACTATATAATTGTAGCAATTTGAGGTTTACAGAGAGCTTTTTTTTCACAACAATCTCATTCGGAAGGTAGTACAAGGATTATTATTTCCATTTTATAGATGGAGCAACTGAGGTTCAGACAGGTTAAGTGACTTGCCCATGGCTGAACAGGTTAGTAAGCGTCAGGCCCTGGAGTCAACCCAACTTTTCAGGACTCCCAGGTTCATTCACCTTCCCACTGGTGGTATTCATCCTTACCCTCTGCTAGGCATTGTGCCACACCCTTCAAAGCCTTCATCCCTGCCCTCAAGGAACTTCTATTGAAAGAGTTCTTCACACCTCTGCTGCTGCTCCCCCCCCCAAGGAATCTATGAACTTTTCATTAACCTCTAACTGAAATTTCCCCTGTTCTTCATTTATTCTGTTATTCAATTCAAAATTTAATTTGAAATTCAAAAATTTCCATTTGAAAAATTCAAATTCAATTATTCAGTTCAAATATTCTAATTAAAAAACCCCATTATTCTGGGAAGGGGTCTTAGGCTTTGCCAGACTGCCCAAGGGGTCCAGGAAACAAAAAAGAGTAAGGAACACCCCCAAGCCCTACAAGAGTAGGTGTGGCTTTTTGCCCATTGTCATACATTGCTGTGGTAACGGCCGCTTTGGTAGCAGATGCCACCACTACCCACCCCTCTGACTCCCTCAGGGATGGCATGAGGCAGAAGAAGCAGCTCCAGCTCCCTCTCTGATTGGCACGCCTGAGCTCACACTCATTTCGGAGCAATCCTGGAAAATTCAGATGCTAACCTAGCGTTCTCCATCTCCCCAAACAAAATAAAACGAAAACCCCTGAATCATGGCTCCCCTCTTCTGAGCAGGAGGCAAGTCAGCTGCTCATCCAAGCTCTGGATGTCTGTCTGTCTCTGTCTCTTTGTCTCCCTCTCCTTTCTCCCCACCTCCTCTGTCTCTCTTCTCTCCCCACCCCACCATGTGTCTGTATATCTCTCTGTCTCTGTCTCTCTCGTCTTCACTCTCCCTCTCCTCTCCCCCCCACCCCTCCTCTGTGTCTCTTCTCCCCCTACCCCACCATGCGTCTGTATATCTCTCTGTTTCTGTCTGTCTGTCTCTGTCTCTGTCTGTCTGTCTCCCTCTCTTCTTTCTCCCCCCAACCTCTTGTCTCTCCTCTCCCCCCACCCTGCCGTGTGTCTGTATATCTCTCTGTCTCTGTTTCTCTCTCTCTCTCTCTCTCTCTCTCTCTCTCTCTCTCTCTCTCTCTCTCTCTCTCTCTCTCTCTCTCTCTTTCCTTGTCCCCCTTCCTTCTGGAACGGTTGCCTTTTATCTGTGGCTGTGTGTTTTCTCTGGTGGGGATTGATACACAGAAGATGGAGTGGTCTGACATGGAAAGTGTCAGGCACACACTCTTATCTTGGAGGCATGGTCTCCTGCCCTCAGTGCAGATGCTTAGCCAATGAGACAGTGGGAAGGAAGGGAGGGGGGAGGAGGAAGACTAGCCTGGGCAGAATGAGAAAAGGGGGAGGTAGTTACAATGGTAGTCCCCTTGATCGCGGCAGAGGGGGTACAGCATGATATGTGCCCTTCAGAGCTGCCTGGGATAATGGTTGATTTTCCCCTTCTCCCTGTAGCCCTCCCCCTCCTCCCCATGTAAAATCCCTAGAAGAGAAAAAAGCCTTTGGGATGAAGACTTCTTGTCACCCCCTCCCCATTTCCTGGCTTCCCAGAACTCAAGTCCCTGGAGACTAAAATGAAGGAGATATTAAGTCTAGGGAGAGCATATCAGGGGTTAAGGGGCAGCAGAAGGTAGTGTAGACCCTACTGCTCATGGCTGTAGGTTTGTGTAAAAAAAATCTTGTCTTAAGCCAACACTGAGGCAGCTGCCCGGGGCGGTTAGGAGGATGCTCCATGTGCTCCAGACACCAGGACCAGCAGTGGTGGTGGGTAGGGGGTCGTCATTCCCTGACTCCCAGGTCCTTGCTCCCCCCAGCTCTCAAAGATTGTGCTCTCTCATCTAAAGAGAAAGGCATCCTGGTGTGGTTGAGAGGGCCCCACGCTGAGGAGGCAGAGGACCTGAGTCCCTCATATCTGCTGGTCTTCATATTGAAGTGTTTCCCATCAGTTAGAGGCTTTTGCCTCTGACTCTCTGTGTTACCCTGGGGCAGGTACTTCCCCCCCATCTGAGCCTTAGCTGTTGTCATGTCTGACTCTCTAAGACCCTATTTGGGGTTTTCTTGGCAAAGATAGTAGAGTGGTTTGCTATGTCCTCCTCCAGCTCAATTGACAGATGAGGAAACTGAGTTTAAGTAACTTACCCAGGGACACATAGCTAGGAAGTGTCTGAGGCTGGATTTGAACTCATGTCAAAGTGCTGTGTATGTACTCTAGCCTCGGAAGCAGGGGGAGAGAGAGGTGCTTTCCCTTCGGGGAAAACAACCGTATGCCTAAATAGTCAGCAAGTCAGTCAACAAACTATGTTAGAAGCTGTGTTAAGTACTTGATGCACACAGATCTGGATCTGCCCTCAAGGGTCTGGAGTAACAACATGGAGATGACCAGGTACATACAGGCCTTGAAGGCAGATGGAAGATGATGTGAAAGGAACTCCTGTAGAAGCTTGAGCTGAGTCTGGAAAAAAGCCAGAGAAAACAAACAATACCGAATTCTATAGTAATATTATTGTAGAATATATGATCAGTATATGCGGTATTAGAATGTATGATAATATGCTGTATTAGAGTAATACATTATCCCGTGATAACCTAGAATAATCACAGTTGTTTTTGCACACCTCCATGCTGAGACATGGAAGGTGGAACCCACGGTCCCTGCCCCCTGAGAGCTCGTAGCGAAACAGGCACAAACTCAGAGAGCTATGTGGTACCACCTTCCACCATGAGTGTGTTAGCGAGGTAGAAAAATGAAGCAACAGTTCAGAGAAAGCAGAAATCAGTTCCTCTTGGGAGGAAGACTTCCTGGAGGAGGTGGCTTGGCCTTGAATGATGGGGCAAAATTGGATAGGAAGCTGGAGAGGGAGGCAGGGAGGAGAGATGAGTGGAGGAAGTGGGGAGAACATCAGTTGAGAATAGAGAGTATAAGGTACATAAAAAGAAGGTGTGGGGGGTGGTCCTTGAGACATAAGTGAGGACCTCATGGTGGAGAGCCTCGAATGCCAGATGAAGGACTAGGATGGCGCCATCATATGTCTACGTGTATGCCAGGGCTGACCACTGTACTACTTACAGGTTCACTGCCGGGCCTTCCTGCTAGTTTCTTGGAGTGGGCTGGGGAGCTAGTAGCAGAAAGGATAGATGGTTAGGTAGCCTGCCTCCCCCTCATTGGGCCTCCCATGTCTCATCTGTAAAATGGGCGGACTATTCCTTGGCTCCCTCGGGGGATATGTAAGAATACGCATAGAGTGTTTGGAGTTGTTCAGACTAAAGACCTTAGTTTATAGATATATGTGTGTATGTGTGTGTGTGCATGTGTGTATATATATATATATATATATATATATATATATATATGTGTGTGTGTGTGTGTGTGTGTGTGTGTATGTATTTATATATGGTATATATAGCATGTACTTGGAGTGGGCGGCATAATAATAGTTATTACGATTTTCATCAAAGAGACATGAAGCCTTTTGTAAGTTGCAACAAAGCCTTCTCAGTGCCCTGGGCACACACTAAATACTTTTTGATGGCGGTGCTGATTGTAATCCAAATAGGCTAATTCCGTGACTTTTTTTTTTAACGGATAAATTGAGGCACGTAATGTGTTTATAAACAGCTCAGCCCTCTGCAGTGGTCACCAGATGAGCATGTTTTTGGTGTAAACCCCGCCCCCCCCAATAGCAACCAAATGCTGATTAGTTTTTGGAGAGTTCACAGTTATTGACAGCTGGACTTGGCGACCTGCTGCCACCTGGGAGGTTTTTTAACTACCTTAGGAGTCAGGAGCAGAGCTTGCAATGGAAACAAGGCAAATTGTAATTAGAATCGGGATCCACAGTCCCAATTCCCTCTTCTCAGGCAGGGAAGGAACAAACATTTATTAAGCACTTACTACATGCCAGGCACTGTGCTAAGCACTTTTACAAATATTTTCTCACTTTATCTTCACAACAACGCTAGGGGGTAGGTGCTACTCTTATCACCACTTTACAGATGAAGAAACTGAGGCAGACGGGGGTTTAAAGAACTTGCCCAGGGTCATACAGCTAGCGAGTGTCCGAGGTCAGATTTGAACTCCTGACTCCAGGCCTGGTGCTCTGTCCACTGACCCATCAGCTCCCTATTGACCAGAATGTTAATTAACGAGAGGAAAAGAATACAACAATTTGAAATCCTGGGTTACAGTGGCAAGAGTGCTAAAATTTTAGTCGAAAACCCTTAATGGTGTAACCTTGAACAAAATTAATTCCCTTTTCTAGACCTCAGTTCACTCAGCTGGGCCTAGTTCTTCAGGGACAGAAGATAGTTCCTACAGTGCCTAGGACAGAGTCAGTAAAGCCAAATGAAACCAATTGTTGGTTGTTCTTATCAAAGCCTATAATTCAGAGCTGCAGGATGTCTTAGAGACTCCTAGTTCCCAGCCCCACTCCTTTACAGAATCCCCATGAGGGTGAGGGATTTGCCCAGCATTGCATAGAAATTCAAACTCAGATCCTCTGATTTCAAATAGAAGCTCCCTTTCTGCTGACTGTAGTATGATGACTCAACTTGGAGAGCCTTGAAGGAAAGGAAAGCTTTAGTTTCGTGGAGAGGAGGCAGGCGGGCATTCTAGGCCAGGGAACAGCATGAACAAAAGCGTGGAGGTGGGACTGAACTAGCTTCGTCACCTCGATGACTTACTTGGTAAAGATGTCTGCCTGTGGTTCAGTGAGGTCATAACAGAAGGCAGCATATGACTGATGTCTTTTGAACTGGAGTCCCCAACCAGTTTACTGCGACAGACTCGTTGATCACAGATTCTGCATTGTTTCTGAGCCTGTCCTCGACCTGCCTTCCACCCACCCACCCACAGGCATTTGGAGTAGGGAGAGACATGTAGGGCAGAAGCTTGAAATACCTGCTTAAAACCCCTGGGGGCTGCAAGGGAGCAAGCTTGGTAGCTGCTGCTGGGGCAAAGTTGGGGATTCCCCACATTAAATGGGTTGGACAAAAAGAAGTGAAGCTCCCTTCCCAGCCCCGTATCTAAGAACAGGACCAGCTAGTGGTTCCTTCCTCCCTGCATTTCACAGGCCCCCATCTCATGGGTTTCAGCCCAAAGGGAAAGGAACCCTGCATGTACACCTTACCCCCCAACTTCCCACCACAGGGGCCCGCTTCCAGCACCCCCTATAGTTGAAGCAGTTAAATTTCCAAGGATGGCAGCTAATTTTGATGAGCAGTTATAGCTTGTCTACAGGGCACACTGCCTGGTGCCCAGGAAACATGGCCAGGTTTTCCTTGGCCCTCTCCCATCTTGCTTGGTGTCAAAATACAGAGGCGAGACAGTGCCCCGTTGCATGATATGGTGGGGTTGGGTTGCGTGTTGCTCCTGGGATGACCAAGGAGAGATGATAGGGTCCGGGACTCAGAGCTGAATGGCACTTTGGAGCGAGGGTTCTAAACATGGATGGGAAGGAAAATACGGCTTGAGTTCTACTAACCTTTGATTTCCTTTGTAATCTTAAGCATTTTATGTACTTAAAAAACCCTCCAAAACGTTCTTCTGAGAAGGGGTCTAGGAGCTATACCACATTACTGAAGGGGACCTTGACATGCAGAAAAAAGGAAAGAATTCCTGCTTCACAGGGTCACTATTCTAAACCTCTCATATTACATAAAAGGAAACTGAGTCCCAGCAACTTGCCTCAGGACCCCTAGACTGAGTGTTTCCACATGGTACACAGAACATTTTAGCTTAACTTGGTTGTGCAACAAGAGAAGAGGCTTTCTCATGGAGGAGTGAGCTCCCTGCATTCACAAGTGTTTGGGCCAAGTCTATCAGGAGTGTCAAGAATGGTTGATTTAGAGCTAAAGGAAATCTCAGGGATCAACTTAGTCAAACTGGCTTAAGAAACAGCAGCCCAGGTCACATAGGGAGTAAGTCACGGAGTCAGGATTTGAACTCAGGTCTTATGTCTCCAAATCCAGCACTCTTTTCTCTTCCCCTAAGGAGGGGAATCTGATGTGAGGAGAATGACAAAATGGATCCCAGGGCTTCTCCCGGCTCTGAGATTCTCTTAGTCTTGAAGGATAAAGTCACTGTGGACAGATACTATGAGAGGCACATCATCTAAGGCAATGGTTCTCATGCTTTGGTCTCGTGACCCTTTATACTCTTTTCTTTTCTTTAAGGAAAAAACATATTACTAACATTCTTTTTAAATGTTAAGCTTCAGATTCTCTCCCTCCCTCCTACTCTTCCCCTGCCCACTGAGAAGGCCAGCAGAATGATATCAATTATATATATGAAATCATGCAGAACATATTTCTGTATTAGCCCTATCTCTACCTCTTATACTCTTACACATGATTGAGAACCACTGTCCCCCAGAGAGCCTTTGTTTACGTGGCTTATCTCTATCAATATTTAGTGTATTAGACATTAAAACTGATACATGGTAAAATATATATATTTATTAATTCATTTAAAAATAACAATAATCATGTCATACTTTAATATAAATAACCTGTTTTGTGAAAAATAACTTTTTCAAGATAAGAAAATTTTTTGCAAGAAGAAGACATTGTTTTCTGTGTTTTTGCCAACATCTTTAATGTCTGCCTTCCTAGGGTTCAGCTGGATTTTCCTGTCTCCTTCAGCATTCATTCTGTTGGGATATGGTGTTTTGAATGCAGCAAGTTCTTAATGTTTTTTTTTATTTTACCACTCATTTATTCATTCATTCTAGATCTGGAGATTTGAACCCAAATCCTTCGATTCCCATGTTACATATCATAAGCTCTCTGGATTTGTGTCTTATCCATCTCCTACAATATAACCTCCTTCAGGGCAGCTCCTGAATCTTACATCAACTCAACATCTCTCCTAGGAAGAGATCAGTGCTTTGTATGTGGTAGGTGTTTAATAAATGCGCAGGTTGTTGGTATTCAATGATCCCCTCAGTCCTAGGGAGCCGTGAGAAGGCAGTGGCATAAGTACCCAGGGAAACTCGGGTTGGGGGCATGAGAGGCTCTCTTTCTTCTCTCTTCCTCTCTCCTGGGACCCTCTTGCTAGGGGATTCATTGGACAAATCTCCTTCCTATTTTCCTGTGCGTCTCCACTTTCAGTGGAGCAGGTCCAGGGGAGATGGCAGGCTCTATTAGCATACATTTGAGTATTGGTAAGCTGCCATCTTATCTGCACTCTGAAAGACAAAGACCCAGTTAAACCATTTTAGAACAGCCTTCATAGCATATTTACATGTTATCTAAACCATTAAGCTAGAAGTTTATCAGATAATCGGGCCCATTAAGCCCAGAGCCTGCCTGGAGTTGAGGGCAGCCAGAAGTAAAGCAGTTTCTCTGGTCTGCTCAATGGGGAATAGATTTCTCTGTCATGGTGGACGGGTTTCTGACCTCTGCCCAGGCATGCCAGGCTGCGGTGGGATGGAAGCGGGATTCATGAGGCAAGAAGGTGACAGATGCCACACCCAAGAGACACAATGGAGAAGGAAGTAGCCCAGGCCGTTTCCTGGGCAGAGGAGAAGGAATAATAATCCTGCTATTGAACTGGGGCAATATAGGGCAGGCCCATTCCCCAGAGGCAGCAATGCCAAGGAGAACCCTGGCCCTGTTCCTGTCCCCCTTCGTGCCCATATGCTCTCAGTGTTCGAGGTCAAAGGCTCATAGCTAGGTGGGGAGTGGCTAGGGTGTTGGACCTGGGGTCCAGAGACTTGAGTTTGAATCCTGCCTCCGACACTTCCTAACTGTGTGACCCTGGGCATGTCCCTTAACCTCTCTCAGCCTCGGTTTCTACGTCTGTAAAATTGGGATAACAGGAGCATTTGCCTCACAAGGTTTCCCAGGACATCTCCACTTTCAGCTGAACTGCCAAATGAGATAACACATGAAAAGCGCTTTGCAACCCTTCAGATGATAACTAAAAGCTGCCTATTATTACAAGATTGTAGATGCCGAGCAGGAAGGGGCTGTGGAGGGCCTCTCGTGCAGCCGGTCCTTCCCTTTTCCAGCATAAGGACCCCTTTCTAACTCCAAACTTTTCGAATCCAGCAACAAATATAAGTGAATTTCTATCTTTTTTTTTAATCACAATAGCAGCAGAGGACCTGGTTTCAAATCCCTCCTTTCTCACTTCCTACCTTTATAACTCTGAACAAGTCACCTCATCTCTCTGAGCCTCAGTTTCCTTATCTGTAATATAAAGGGGTCCAAGTAAGATAACCACGAGGGTCCCTTCTGACCCTAAAGCTATGATCCTTGGAGTCAGGAAATCCTGGGTTCACATTTTGTCTTTTACACATACTGTTGAGGTGACCCTGGCTAACTCATTTAACCTTTCAGTTCTAAGACTGTAGATTACAAAGTTGTCACCTGAAGGAAGGTTTCCTTTCTCCAGTGAAATCACAGGTGAGGACAGAAACAAGCTAGTAGCCGCTTGCACTTGAAAAATTGTGTGTGTGTGTGTGTGTGTGTGTGTGTGTGTGTGTGTGTAAAAGTAAATCTAGTAATATTACCATATTACTAAAAATAGTAATATATGTGTGTATGTATATATACATGTGTATATGGCATATTATGTATTCAGTCTACAAAAGGTACCTCTGTTTAATTCATTAGGCTGAGTCAGACTGCTTATTTTGTTGGAGCTAAATAAGGACCAGCATTATAATTCTCATTTGCATATTGATTCAAGGACCCATTGGGTTACAGATAACTCTAAGACCCCTTCCTTTCCCCCTCCTCTCCCTCCCCCAACTCCCCACCTCCAAGGATCTGTGGCTAGAAGATTGGGAAGCATTGCTCCAACCCAACCCCTAAAGAAAGCTGAGGTCTAGGGAGGTCCCCAAACTTACTGGTCATACACATCATAGACTCTAAAGCTCAGAACCCTGGTCTTCCAGTACCTAGACCAGTGTTCCTTCATCTTCCCAGGAACAAATCTTGAGTTCTCTTGGTAAGAAATGTTTCCACTTTCTGCCTTCCTGAGCATCTGGTAGAGTAGAAGAGAGCTGGGAGAAGCCATGATAAGTGGGGCCCAGCTGTGGGTACCCCTGCATCCCATGGACTAGCAAAGATAGGTGGCATAGGTACAGGTATCAGTTCCTGGTGCCCTGAGTGGCTGAGGACATTGAATAATATTGGTGATGAATATCAATCCTCTGTTTGCCCGGTTGAGTTGGATGTAGCAAGTCAGAGCTGGGAGGGACATTAGAACATAATGTCAAGGTTGGTAGACTTTCGGACCTAAAGGTCAGGGCCAGGAGGGACCCTAGGATATAGAATGTCTTAGCTGGAAGGGACCTTTAGGAAACCAAAGTCCATAATGGGCAAGTGACTTGCTCAAGGTCACACAGAGAGTTGATGGTATAACCTGGAGTTTATCGCAGTACTCCTGCCTTAAGTCTCCCTCCTCCATCCTGCCTTCAGCTGCTAAAATGATTTTCTCACTCCTACTCAATAAACTCCCAGTGGCTCCCTATAACTCTGGGATCTGTTGAGCATTTAAAGCCTGGTCTCTTCTTACCGTTCCAGTCATCTTTCTCTCTATTCCCTTCCATGTACTCAATGATCCAGCTATGACAGGCAGTTAACTGTTCCTCGTAGATAATATGTCATCTCCCAACTCCTCAACTTTGCGCTGGCATGCCCTCCCTTCTCACCTCCGTTTCCTGGCTTCCCTCAACACTCAGCTCAGATCCCACCCTCTGCAAGACAGACGTCTTGCCACCACCCCCACTGCCACTGCTAATGCCTTCCTCAAAGATTTCTGTCCATTTACACAGTTAACATGTATGTGCCAAGTTATTTGCACGTTGTCTTCTGCCTTCGCCCATGACCTCCCTGAAAACAGGGCTGTCTGTATCCCCAGTGCTTAGTACAGCACCTGGTACATAGTAGGCATTTAATCGATGCACGTTGACTCACTGACTCCATACCCTTTCCACTGTACCTTGACATCGTCTTCTTTCTGCCAGGTCAGCCTCTCCATGGGCTCTCTGGTCTAGCCGTGTCCTCAAGGACCCCAGAGCTAACTCCCCGTCACAGAGCTTCTAGGACCCTAGGGCACCAATGTAATCCTTGCATTGTCACCTCAGCTCCCATCCCCAGCTCAGGGACCCCAAACCAAGACACTCATTCCTACTTACATTGGCATCAGTTTGCAGGGTGACTGTGCCACCCAAAGGCAGTCCTGATGCTGGGTTTGTAATGTGGTAGAAACAGCACTGGGCTCTTCGAGTCTGAAGACGTGGGTTCAAATCCTCACTCTGCTACTTACTCTAGGTGTGATGTTGCAGGAACTCATTTCTCCTGTCTGGGCCCTCATGTGTAAAAGGAAGGGGTTGAATCCAAGAATCTCTAAAGTCCCTGTCAACCCTAAATCCTCTGACTCTGGTCCTCATTCTGCTGTTTACCAGCCACGTTACTCTGGGCAAGACAATTAACTTCCCTGCGACTCCGGTCCTTCGTCTGTAAAATGCAAATAGTAATGGCAGCTGGTGCACCTCACAGGGATGCCTTGATCAAGAAGAGTGTGTCTGTGAAAGCACTTTTTGGGTGGTAATGTTCTTTAGGAACATGAGGTGGAATTATTCTTACCTTTCCTATCATTTTAGCATACCCTCTTTGGGTTTGCAGTGTGTCTCCCCCTTCTCCCTTTATCCGTACAATGGTCATTTTTAAAGCTCTTGCCACAGTCACAGTACTGTGTTAAACGCTTCAAGGAGATGCAATTCCTGCCCTCAGGAAGCTTCTGGTCTAGTTGGGAGATATAATAATAGTGGAGCACCTAGCTCCCTGGGGGCCATTCCTGGTATCTCTGCCCTCTGGGCTCAAGTCAAGGCTACCTTCGATGTTCCTTTTGCCAGGTTTCACAGTCCTTTGGGATGGCAACTCCTCACTTTCTCTCACCCCTCCTATCCAATCTCTGTTGCCAAGGCCTGTCGACTTTCCTTTTATAGCATCTGTTGAATGGGCACCCTTCTTTCCTCTGACACTGCCTGACCACCCTCTTGCAGGCCCTCGTCCCCTCCTGCCTGGACTATTGCAATAGCCTGCAAGGGGGTTTGCTAGCCTTTTATCCCTCCCCACTCCAATCCATCCTGTACTCAGCTGTCAAACTGATCTTCCTAATGTGCAGATGTGACCATGTCAGCCCCCTACTCAGTAAACTAATAAATACCAGTGGCTCTTTATCTCCTCCAGGATCAAATATAAAATCCTGTCATTGGCGTTCCAAGCTTTAGAACCTGTCCTCCCTACCTTCCCCCCTCCCCTCTTTAATTCTCCATCTCACCCATGTGATACCATTGGCCTCCTTGTCCTTAGAAGGGCCATCCTTAGTGAGCTGTGCCCCCCGTGACTCTGCAGAGCTGTGTTTTCTGGCTATGTTTCCATTACATGGATAAGAACAAACACTTCCATCTCCCAGCTCTGGGCATTTTCATTGACTCTGCCAAGCTTGGAACAATCTCCCTCCTCATCTCTACATCCTAGCTTCTCTGCCTTCCTTCAAGTCTCAGCATTTTAGCTCACCTCCTACAGGAAGCTTTTTCCCATCCCCCTTAATTCTGGCTCCTTCCCTCTGTTAATTATCTCCAATTTATCCTGCATATCGCTTGTTTGCATGTTGTCTTGCCTACTAGACTTTGAGAGCAGGGACTGTCTTTTGTCTTTTTTTGTATCCCCTACACTTAGCATGGAACATTCTAGGTGCTCAATAAATGTTCCTTGATTGACTGATTACCTGGGGACAGGGAGAGATTGTGATGCACCACACCCGGGAAGTGGGCCCAAGGTGTTTAGGATGCCTGTCTCCTGCCATAGTGCATGGACAGGTAGAGCCAAATAGCTGTCTTGTTCTCCTCTTATCATCCTTTTGTCTTTTTTCAATCTAGATGAATTGGAGTTAATCTCACAGGATGGGGAAAGCAAAGTTCGTGCCAAGAGGAGTCTCCCTGAGGGAATTTCCTGGGGTCCATTCAGTGGAAACATCCAGAGTGAAGGCTCCTCACCAGGGCAAACAGAGACGGTAAGGATCTCTAGCTTTCTACCCCCTATTTCCTACTGCCTTGGCTCCAACCCTGATGGCACTTGACCCGATGTGGACCTTGGAAATTGCAGAAGAACCCTGGATTTCAATCCTTGAGCAAATGAGTAAAGTACATTTTTAAAATGAGACCCAAAAAGGGGAACTATCTTTGCCAGAGTCACACAGCAAGTGAAATGGCAGAGCCAAGATTGAAAGCCAGGTGCCCTGATTTCCACTCTGGGGCTTTCTACCTTGTCAGCATGCATTGGGTAATTGTCTTCTGGACACCCTATTTAAATATATGATCCAAATTAAGCCCCCTTTGAAAATGTCTCCCTTGCTTGTGACAAGACCATGCCAGTAATTTCATTCTCCATTGTATTAATTATAGCTCATGTTTCTATGGCCCTTTAAGATTTGGAAAGCACGAGTAGGATTGTCCCTGAGGGGAGGCATGAAGAGCACAGATCTGGTCACTGAATCCCAGGATTCTAGAATTATGCCATGCTCCCCCTCCCCCTTGCCCCAAACTTAAAATCACTCATTGTGCGACCTCTTTTCATAGAGAGGAAAACGCTTGGAGAATCTCTTGTTCCTGTTAGGTGGTACAGGCAGAAAATTGAATGAGGTTTAAGGAAGGCATGTAGATAAGTTATGGGGTGATTGATGCATCCCAGATTATAGGACCATAGCCCGAGAGCTGGGGCACCCAGGACATGCAGTGGATGAAGCACTAAGCCTGGAGTTAGGAAGACTCATCTTCCTGAGTTCAAATGTGGCCTCAGACACTTACTGGCTGTGTGACCCTGGGCAAGTCACTGAACCCTGTTTGCCTCAGTTTCCTCATCTGTCAAATGAGCTGGAGAAAGAAATGGCAAATCACTCTAGTATCTCTGCCGAGAAAACCCCAAATGGGGTCATGGAGAGTTGGACATGACTGAAAAACAACAACTCAGTACTCTAGCCTACCACACTCCATTTTGATCCTAACTCTGTCATCCATTCTCATTAGGTCTTCCCCTTACCCCCAGCTTGGGGTCAGCTGTTAGGTGGATGAGCATACCATCTATGCCTTTATCCACTTCACTGATAAAAATGTTAAACAGCGCAGATCCAAGCACAGATACGTGGGGTCCTTCCCTGGAGACTCTGTGCCACATTGGCACCGAATCATTAACAACTGTTCTTTCAGTCTGGCCATGCAGCTAGCTCTGAATCCATCTGATTGTGTTATCCTCCAATCTCTATCTCTCCACCTTCTCCGCAAGAATAGTTTGAGATACTTTATCAAAAGCTTTGTAGACAGCTGGGCAAGCTGTGTTCGTAGCACTCCCTGATTCTGATCATTTTGTAATCCTGTTCAGAGGATTAAGGTTGTGTGGCATGACTTGGCTTAGATGAAGCCAAGCTGGCTCTTTGTCATCGTTGTTTCCCTTTCTAGATGTTCACCAACCATCCCTTTAATGATCCCTTCTGGGGCTCTCTTAGGAATCCAAGTCAAGCTCACTGGCCTAGAATTTGTAGACTTGGTTCTCTTCCTTTTTGTTTTGGAAGATCAGATCATTTGCCCTTCTCCAGCCTTGTGCCACCTCTCCCATTTTCCATGATCTTTCAGGTTGTACTCCCAGTGGCTTGGTAGTCATATCCGCCAGCTCTTTCAGGCCTTGAAGAGGTAGGTCACCTGGGCCAGGTGACTTGAATTTGTCCAGCTGGATGATCTCTAACAATCTCCTGACTTATCCTGTACATCAACTCTCTGTTAGTCAATTTTGTTTTATCATTTCCAGTGTAAAAGTCATTCTCCTTGGCAGGGAAAACAGAAGCATAATAATAGCTCTGACTTGTCTGGGTTGTCCACCCCAAGTAAAAACATGTCATCCCTTGTGTGATACTCTTTTTTGTTAAAAAATTAAATTAAATTAAATTTTAAAAAAATAAGCATATTTTTAAAAACCCACCCTTTTTGATGTTCTTAGCTTTACTTGCTAGCCTGGGCTCACTCTGAACTTTGGAATTTCTGACACTTTTTCCAGGATCTTGCCATACTTTGATGTTTGTATTCTTTTACCTCTCCTTGTTTCCAACTTCTGTACATTTCTTTTTAAAATCTAAGTTGGTGGGTGGCCTCCCTGTACATGCCCATCAGTCTCTTCTCGGGTCATAATGAGGATAGAACACTAAACATGGATTCAAGAAGACCTGAATTCAAATTTGGCCTTACATACTAGCTGTCTGACCTTGGGCAAGCCACTTAACCTCTGTTTGCCTTAGTTTTCTCAACTGTAAAATGGGGATAACAATGGCACCTACCTCCCATGGTTGTTGTGAGGTTCAAATGGGATAGCATTTATAAAATGCTTAGCACAGCACATAGCAGGCACCGTAGAGATGCTAGCTTTCATCATCATCAACTCAGTTCAATTCAGTCATTTTTCAGTCTTGTCTACCTCTTCATGACCCTATTTGGGGTTTTCTTGGCAAAGATACTGGAGTGGTTTGCTATTTCCTTCTCTAGCTTATTTTACAGATGACGAAATTGAGGCAAAGAAGGTTAAGTGATTTGCCCGGTGTCAATTTAGGAGAAGCTGGCAGATATATTCTCACTCAACTACAGGTCAAAAAGTCATATAGTCAGTCAGCTAATAAGCATTTATTAGGCACGTTCTATGTGCCAGGCACCATGCTAAGCAATGGGGATACAAAAAGAAGCAAAAGACAGTCGAGGAGCTTACAATCTCCTTCACCACCTGATTTTCCTGGCTTCCTTCAAGACTACTCAAATCCTGCTTTCTGCTCTCCTTTACTTCCTTCTCCCCACCGACTCCCCTTCCAATGCCTCCCCTCCATAACTACCATTTATAGTCCCATTTATACTGTATGTGTCTTGTATGTATATGGTTATTTGCATATTGTCTCCCCCCATTAGAGTATGAGCTCTTGGAGGGTCCATCTTCATATCTGCAGCTATTAGAACAAGGCACTTAATACATTCTTGTTTACTTATTAACTTGTCTTGATTCCTGCCCAAACCAACAGCCTCCTGCTTCTCCTCCCCATTAACCTCTCTGGGCCTCCATTCCCTCATCCATTAAGTGAGGAAGTTGGAGCAGATGATCTGTAATGACCCTCCCAGGCTCTGACATCCTATATTCCAGGGGAGAGCTCTGACATGCCATGATTTGTCTTTCTGTCCCTCCTCCTGAAGGCCTTTGCTCTTGAGACTGTGGGTGGAGGACAGTCCTGGGAGAATTAGTAGGTCATTAGAAACACTTGCCAACCCGGTGAGATATCTGGGAGGGTGGAGGGAGTGGGGGGCCCAGGGAGTGATAGGGAAAAAAGTCATCCCAAAGCTTTGACGTCCTGAGGTCCTTGCAAATGGGGGCGGGAAGGAAAGGGGAGTCTTGCCTCTTTTTCTTTCTCTCTCTTTTTAAGGCTGAACTCCTTTTTATCTTGTGCAGAATTAAATCCTTGATTAACCCTTATCTCCCCAGTTTGGCGGCTATCTGGGCTTCGGCGCCTGGTGTCCAGACACACAGTACAAGATGATTGATTTCTTAAAGATCTATGCTGCTTTCTGATACTTCATTTATTGTCTAAATATTTTTGCTAACATTTCAGCGGCCCCCTTATCGAGCTGGGTTGATGATTCCCAGCTCTGCTCTTGCTGCTTGCCTCCCTTCCTATCTCTGCCCAGAGAACTGAGGAAGGAATCGTGGCGTTATCCGAGATAGTCGCTATCACCCACCAGTCTATTTTTCTTCGTTGTTTGGAGAGGGAAGAAGAGAGAGGGGAAGAAGGGGGGAGATGTAGGGCGGGGAGAGGGGGAGAGGAAAAAAACCAGGAGCAACCTTTCCTTGCACTGTCCTCCTCTTCCTTGCTTCTAATTATTGCCTGGCATTCCCCCGGCCTCTGTGGGGATGGATGAGTCTCTGACAGCTTGGAAGGCATCTCCTCCCCTGGCTAGAGAGTTTGGAGGTGAAACAGCCTTGGTTCTGTGAAAAAAATGAGTAGAACAGGAGAATAGAGACTCGGGTTCTAGCCCAGCACTGTGTGACCTTAGGCAAGCCTCAGTTTCCTCATCTGTCAAATGGGAGTAGTAAGACCCACCTTTCTGTTGATAGCAATGTTAGAAACACACAAGAACGGGGATGGTAACCCGTTGAAAGGGGCCTCCACCCTGCCTCAGGCTCCTGTAGATTGAGGAGTAATCTTTGACCTGCCGCAGAGTTGGCGTGAAAATCAGATGAGATGATGGATGAGAAAAATGGGGATAATCATAATGGCACCTACCTCCCAGGGTTGTATGAGGAGCAAATGAGATAATGTCTGTAAAGTGCTTACCATAGTGCCTGGCACATGGGAGGTGCTATATAAATGTGTGGGCAGCTCGGTGGTGCAGTGGTTAGAGCGCTGGGCCTGGAATCACAGAGACTCATCTTCCTGAGTTCAAATCTGACCTCAGACACTTAGTAGCTGGGTGGCCCTGTACAAGGGACATATCAATTTATATGAGGCTGAGGCAGCACTTGAACCCAGGTCTGTCTGACTTCAAGGCTGACTCGTGGCTCCTTGTGACCCCATCATGCCTTCTCATGGGCTCCAGCTGGCACAACACCTTGCCCAGGAGGTCGTGGTCAGTGCCAAGGCCAGGCTGTGAACTGAGGCCCTGTGCTGTCAAGACTGTTGACTCCTGCTCTGCCATGCTGCCTCCCTGGGTGTGAGGAGTGGCGATCGATGATACCATGCCAAGTCTGCTGCTAGTGCGTGGCATCATGGAAGAGCTGGCAGAGCACGGGGCAGAAGCACCTCGGCTATGAAACCAGCCTCAGTGGCTTGTCCTAGGGCCTCGTTAACATGACACTGACCAGCTGTGCACTGGGGGCCCAGCGACCCTCCCCTGCCCCAGACAAAGGGTCGAATCAGACACACCGGCTTCTGCCTGCCCCTTGGGGCCCACTGCAGCTGGGTGCTGGGCGGGGGAGGCTGCCCGGCCAATATGTGTGGGCACACCAATCCCTTGGGTTTTGCTAAAGCACCAAAAGGCAAGTCCCAGGATTAGGGTTGAGGCTGGAGCTAGGGAAATGAGGGGATTAAATGTATAGGGCAGTGAGGTAATGCAGTGGAGAGAGAACTAGGCCTGGTATGGGGAAGACCTGAGTTCAAATCTGGCCTCAGACACTTACTAGCTGTGTGAGCCTGGGCAAGTCACTTAACCCAGTTTCCCTCAGTTTCCTTATCTGTAAAATGAGCTGAAGAAGGAAATGACCAACTACCCCAGTATCTCTGCCAAGAAAACCCCAAATAGGATCACAAAGGGCTGGACACGACTTAACAGCAGCATCACGGCTGTTCAGATTCTTCACCTCATGCATCTTCTCTTCTCCAGATAAAGTATCATGTAGCTCTTTTCTTTCCCTGATCTGTGTGTAGTGAAGCCTCTGCTCTGCTCACCCTCCTCTAGATGTGCTATAGTTTCTGAATCCCCTTCCTGAATGTGGGTCTGGAACAGAAGGCTCTTTTCCAGATGTGGTCCTAGCCAGGTTTTCAGTCTCCCAGTCTTTCCAGCTGTGGAAGAGGCCCAGGGAAGCCGGGTGGAGCAGATCTGTATAGATTTTAGACCAATATTGCTTCAGCTGGACCCTAGACCTTCCCTTCACATTTCCTTCCAGCCCATTCCTTGGCCTGATTATCTAAGATAGGAAGCTCCTACACCCCCTCCCCTCCCCTGCCCAGAGGGAAGGGAGGCGTGGAGCAACCATGAAGATGTCCTGGATCCTGGTAGCTCCCCACCCAGGCCAGCCAGGGCTCCCTTCCAAGTCTCTCCCATTTGAGGCCCGATTTGGAAATGCCTTCAGATCTGAAGTTGCCTTCCCCAGCTCTGGATGGTGCAGTGCAGAGAATCATGGATTTGGAGACAACAGACCTGGGTTTGAGTAGGGGCAGCTAGGTGGTAGAGCAGATAGAGCACCAGCCCTCGAGTCAGGAGTGCCTGAGTTCAACCCAGCCTCAGATACTTACTAGCTAGGTGACCCTGGGCAAGTCATTTAACTCTTCTGGGCCTTTATCTGTTCAATGAGAGGGTTAGAAAACCTTGTAGGGAGCCTGAAGAGCAAGTCTGATTTTCATTTGTCAATTTTTATCCTTCCTGGAATGAATGAGCTTGACAGGGCACCCAGGGGTTGGGCAAGTTCACTTGCAGTTCTAGAAAGAGGTTTGTTAAGAGAATCACCGAGCTAGAGGCTTTTCAACCTCACACCCACCTGAGCAAGCAATCAGCAATTGGGGTTAAGTGACTAGTCCAGGGTCATCTAGCTAGTAAGTATCTGCGGCTGGATTTGAGTCCTCTAGACTCTAGGGCTGGTGCCACCCCCTAGCTGCCCCGATGAGCATCCCTTCTACTCCAGCCTTTCCTTGCCCTCCTCTGCTGAGGGAGAGACTCATAGCCTCCAGAGGAAGCCCATTCCCCTGTTGACTAACTCTAATTATTAGGACATTTCCCCCTATGTCACGATTAAATCTACCTTTCTGAAACTTCTGCCCATTACTCTTATTTCTGCCTTCTACAGTAAAACGAAGGGGCAGCTGGGTGGCGCGGTGGATAGAGCACCAGCCCTGGATTCAGGAGGACCTGAGTTCAAATCCAGCCTCAGACACATAACACTTGCTAGCTGTGTGACCCTGGGCAAGTCACTTAACCCCACTGCCTAGCCAATAAATAAATTAATTAATTTTTTAAAAAAAGATAAATAAAATAGACTAAAATGAACTTAATCCATCATTTGCTTGGGAGGCTTTCAAATACTTGAGGTCCAATGTTGGATTTCCCTTTCAGCCTTCTCTTCTCCATTAGAAACATCCATAATTTCTTCAGACTCTACTCATCCAGCATGATTTCAAGGCCCTTCACCCCTAATTGCCTTTCTGTTAATCATTGTCAGTCCTAAAATGTGGCACCCAGAACTGAAAATAGATATGGTCTGACTTGGGTATAATGGGATGATCACGTCCACTGCTTCTCAACACAAGATAGTGTCAGCGGTTTTTGGCCATCAAGTCACTACCAACTCATACTGAGGTTGAAATCCACCAAGACCCCCAGATCTTTTTCCAGACCTGTTATCTAGTCATGTCTCCACCATCCTCTACTTGTGAAGTTCATTTTCTTAAACCTAAGTGTAAGATTTTGATTTTATCTCTATTGCATTTTACCTTATTAGATTCAGTCCAATAATTTAGCTCAGTCGTTCTTGAAGTGTGATCGGAGGGTCTCGGGGGACTCCCCGCTTCCTGGGGAAGTCACCATTTTTGGACAGCTCTCATTGTTAAGAGAGTTTTTCCTGACATCAAAAACTGGGAGTCCCTGAGACCCTTTCAGGAGCTCTGCAAGGTCAAAACTATTTCCAAGACAATACTAAGATGTTTTAATTTCTAATATACTAAATAATGATGGGGATGGCCCACACAAATAAGCTCTTTGGGGAGTCCACAATAAGTCTTAAGAGCAAATGAGCTGATGGGGCAGCTAGGTGGTGCAGTAGATAGAGCTCTGGCCTTAGAGTCAGGAGGACCTGAGTTCAAATCCGGCCTCAGGCACTTGACATTTACTAGCTGTGTGACCCTGGGCAAGTCACTTAACCCTGACTGCCTCACCAAAAAGCAAAAAAAAACCCAAAAAAGCAAATGAGCCTAAAAAGTTGGAGAACTACCTTTCTAGCCTGTCAGGATTCTTTTTTGGAGGGGAAGGATGGGTTGAGGGGTCCTGGGTATCATCCACTGTGGTAGCTCTGTGTCATCCAGGGATTAGATAAGCAAAGATATATATGTTACATAGCTTTTCCCCACCTGAATGGTGAGATAATTTATCAAATCCTTTGCTAAAATCTAGATAAGCGAATTCTGCAACATTCCCCTGATCTGCGGGTTTTGAAACCCTATCAGAAAAAAAAAATGTTAGTCTGGTATGACCTATTCTCAGTGAAGTCATGCTGGAGTCATAATCCATCTCTTCACTTTCTAAATGTTCAATTAGCATTTCTTTCATGAACCTCCTGGAATTTTCCCAGGAATCAAAGGCAAGTTCACTGGCCTATGGTACACAGAGTATTCTTTTCCCTATCTTAAAGGTCAAGACATTTGACCTTCTCCAGGTTTTGGCTCCTCTCCTTATTGTCCACTGTCTTTGAGGTATCACTGACAGATTGGCCTAACCATCCCATCTGCCAGTTCTTTCTTTCTTTCTTTTTTTTTTTTGGAGTTTATTAATTTATTAATTTTTTAGTTTTCAACATTCACTTCCACAAGATTTTGAGTTCCAAATTTTCTCTCTATGTCATCCCCACCCCTACCCCAAGATGGCTTGCATTCTGAATACCCCTTCCCCTAATCTGCCCTCCCTTCTATTCTGCCCCCGCCGCCTTCTCTTCTCTCCTTCCCCTTCTATTTTCCTGTAGGGAAGGATAGATTTCTTTTTTTTTCAGGATTGATTTCTATACCCCATTGCCTGCATTTCTTATTTCCCATCTGCCAGTTCTTTTAGGACCCAAGGAAAGAGTTCATCTGGGCCAGGGGATATGGATGCTTCAAGTGCAAACTCTGTACTCCTTTCCTGTCTTCTTACCTGTCTTAGGTGTCAACTACCTGTTACCTGGGGCAGTTAGGTAGCACATTGGCTAGGGCACTGGGCTCATCTTCATGAGTTTACCTCCTGACCTCAGATACTTCCTAGCTGTGTGACCCTGGGCAAGTCATTTAATCCTGTTTGCCTCAGTTTCCTCATTTGTAAAAAATGACCTGGAGAAGGAAATGGCAAGGTACTCAAGTTATCTTTGCCAAGAAAACTCCAGATGGAGTCACAAAGAGTTGGACACAAGTGAAAAATGACTCCACAACAATAACTGAATCTGTTACCCATTTTTTTCCTATCATTTTCACCACAGAGGGCATTCTTCTTGGCGGAGAATCTGAGAGTTGAGCAGTCTTTGTAACCCGTCATCATCATCCCATTCACCCCAAGAAGCAGCCCTATCCCTTCTTTGATATTCCTTCTTACCCCAGAATAGCTAACAAAAAAAGAAGAAGGAAAAAACACCATGAAGCTATGTTTTGTTATCTTGGGCCTTCATCCCTGACGCTATTTTCCCAGCTCAGTGTGATACTCCTGTGTCTATCCTCTGCTTGCATCACCTGTGCAGTCAGTTGGTGAGTTCCCTGTGCGTCTACATTGGTCTCTTCAGACAACCCCCATTCCTCCTCCTCATTGGAATAGTCCCTTTTGTGTCTTCAGAATTCCATTCTGAAGAATCCCCCATTCTTCCTGGGCTGACTTCCCTTGTAGACGTTTAGGCCCTAGGATCCTATTTTTCCATTTTTTCTGAACCTTTTGAAATTTGTTTTCCCAAGATTTAGGCTCCACGTCAGACTGTCTCCGACTTTCCCCTTTTCTGTCGCAGACTTTAAGAGGGAGTGGTCTCCTCTCCCCTGATTTCCCTTCATTTCCACCCTAATAACCCATCCCTCCATATGGCGTGATGAGATGGAGTGACCACATGGTGAGAATTCAAAATAGAATGTGTTGGATCCTCCACCTTGTGAAGGATAAAATTATCGTTGAGGCGAGTCAGGAAGCTGCTGCTCTGCTTTTGACAGAAAGACAGTTTCAGCAAATGCCTGGCTAATGGAGATCTCCCGCCACCGCCGTCACAGAATTGGAGACTTGGAGGGCACTTCACTGGCTGTCCAGGCCAAGCCATGCACGAGTATACGTAACACGATGACACTTGACAAGAGGTTGTCTGGCCTCCACTTGGAGGTCTCCAAGGTGGGAGAAGCTACCATTTTGGGACCTGCTCTCATTGTTAAGACATCCCGCCTTCCGCTCATTGCTCCTGCGGATCAAACAGAAGGAGCCTTATCTCTCTTCGCATGACAGTCCTTCAGATACTTGAAGACACATATCATGTCTCACCCAAGTCTTCTTTTCTCCAGACTAAACGCGCCCAAATCCTGCAACATTCCTCACGTGACAAAGGTTAAAGACCCTTCATCATCCTAATTGCCCTCTTCTGGCGCTTTCCAACTTATCAACGTCCTCCCTAAACTGTGCGCCTGGAATTGAACGCAAGATGCCAGATGGGGTCTGAGAGGGCAGAGTACAGTGGGAATATCACCTCCCTCTTCCTGGAAGCTCTGGCCCTCTTTTGTTGTTGTTGTTCAGTCCCGTCTGACTCTTCGTGACCCCATTTGGGATTTTCTTGGAAGAGATAATGGAGTGGTTTGCCATTTCCTTCTCCAGCTCATTTGACAGATGAGGAAACTGAGGCAAACAGGGTTAAGTGACTTTCCCAGGGTCACATAACTAGGGAGGACAGATGAGGAAACTGAGGCAAACAGGGTTAAGTGATTTGCCCAGGGTCACATAGCTAGGAAGTGTCTGAGGCCAGATTTGAACTCAGGAAGATGCCTGGCACTCTATCCACTATGCCACCTAGCTGCCCTTAAGATAAACTCTAGCTTAGGACAAGCTGAATTCATGGCTCCAACAAAGCTGGATGCCCCAAGGCCCTCTTAATGCAGCCCAAAATTACATTAATTTTATCAGCTACCTTACCTAACTGCTGACTCATTGACCCTGCAGTCCACTAAAACCCCTAGATCTTTTTCAGAACAACGGCTGTCTATCCATGCCTCCCCCTTCTTACACTTGTGAGGTTAATTTTTTTTTAACCCAAGTTCAGAATTTTAGATCTGTCCCTATTGAATCCTTCTGATTCAACCTAGCCAATGCTCTGAGATACCAAGATCATGCTGTCAACAATCCCTTCCCACTTGACATCATCTGAATATTTGATGAGCACACCATCCATGCCTTTGTCCGTGTCAGTGATAAAAATGTTCAACAGAACCGAGACATAGACCTCCTGGCAGGTTGACCTTGAATCATTAACAGCTACTTTTCAAATCTGGCCACCCAATCATTTCTGAACTCACCTGGCCGTGTTATCATCAAATCTTTATCTCTACATCTTCTCTACGGAATAGCGCCACGTGCTTTATCAGATGCTCATCTGATTGTTTCATACTCCTGTCAGAAAAGCAAATGAGGTTATTTTGGCGTGACTTGTTCTTGATGAAGCCAAGCTTTGGCCCTTCATGACCACTGCCTTTAATGATCCCATCTAGAATTTTCCCAGGAATCAAAGTTAAGCTCCCTGACCTATAGTTTAGAGTTTAACTATAAACTATATACTATAGTTTTATATATATATATATATATGTATGTGTGTGTGTGTGTGTGTGTGTATATTATAGTTAACTATAAACTATAGTTTATGGTTTCTCTTCCCTTTTTTGAACATTGGGACATTTGCTTCTGCCAGATTTGTGATCTCTTTCCCAGCCTCATCATCTATTTCCTCTTCCTGAGTGATCTGTAGCATACTCTAATGACAGTAGCAGTTTCCTTCCTACTACCATTTGTGTCTTCATCCAAACATTCTCCGTGTTCTCTGCCTTTCCACCCCACCCCACAATGCACTTATTTCCTAGATTTCTTCTTCTAAGTATATCGTTTTAACATACAATGCTATTCAGCACCACCATCATCCAGGCACCACTCTTAGACTTGCTCTTTCAATTGGTGTACCTTGCAGAGACAGGGCAGCTAGATGGATCAGTGGATAGAGCATTGGACTTGGAATCAGGAAGACTCATCTTCATGAGTTCAAATCTGACCTCAGACCCTTGCAAACTGTGTGACCCTGGGCAAGTCACTTAACCATGTTTGCCTTTGTTTCTTGTCTGTCAAATGCGCTGGAGAAGGCAATGGCCAACCACTCCAGTGGCTCTGCAAAGAAAACCTCAGATGGGGTACAAAGAGTCATGACCGAGAATGACTGAACAAATCCCTGTAGTCTAAGAGCTCTGCTTATAGTAAGCATTAGGTCATGTAGTCCAGATAATCAGTAAATGCCTTGAGTACTGACTGTCCTTTTTTTTTTTTTAATATTCAGTTTGGGGATTTTTATTATCAGAGTGTCTTTTGTCTTTGTTTGTATCCCCAGTATTTAACACGGTTCCTGGGAAATAGCAGGCACATAATAAATGCATATTAATCACTATATAATAAATGCAGTGTAATAATTGACCAACTAGCTGACTATGTGCCAGGCACTGGGGATACAAAAGAAAGGCAGAAGCAGAGGAGTGGGGCCACATGAGTTCAGTCATTGAGCACTTATGAATCATTTACTATGTGTGAGGTATTGTGCTAAGGGCGCAAGAAGGGCAAAAATAGTCCCTGCCCTCCAGGAGCTCACATTCTGAAGGGGAAGACAACATGCAGGACGTATATAGAATAGATGGTAGTTGATCTGGGAGTGGAAGGCACTGGCAGCTGGGGGACTGGGAAAGGCCTCCAGTAGAAGGTGGGACTTGAGTTGAGTCTTACAAGAAGCCAGGCAAACCAAGAGGCAGAGGTGGTCAGGGAGCATTCCTGGCAGGAGAATGGACAGTATCATCAATTCCCAAGTCAGGAGATGAATGTGGATTATGAAAAACACCAACTATTTTCATGGAAGGGAATTAGGAATGAGAAGTCTAGAAGGGTAGGAAGAGGTCAAGTCTAGAATCTTGCTCCCATGTTGATTCTTCAAAAGCATTTATTAAGCCCCTATTGTATACTAAGCACTTTGCTGGGGCTTAGGGAGAGAGAAAAAGTTTAGGTAAGAGCTTGCTTCTAGTAGGGACTTAAGATCCATCTAGAAATCCAAGTAAGCAATAATAATTAATGATAAGCTTCAGAACAAAGTGCTCTGTGAGGCCCAGGGGAAAAGTTGGGGAATATCATGGTGGGCTTCCTGGAAGAAGGGGGTTACTTGAGTTACATTTTAAAGGTGGAGAGGAATTTGACAAGTGAGCTGAGGAAGAGATAAGATATCCCAGGAATAGGAACCATGTTAGCAGAAGCAGAGATCCATAAGAGGGCCCAGTGAGTTGTCCAGTTTGGCTGGCATGCGGGCTATGTAGAAGAGAGAATGCTAGGATGGTGTCAGGTTGTGGAAGGCCTCAAATGCCAGTCAGAGGAGTTGGAACTTTTCCTTGTCTTGTTTCTCCCAAGCAAACAGCAAAGACGTGGCTCAGCCCCAACTCTGGGTCCCATCCCAGCCCTGACCCTCTCTTGAACTTAGTGGTCTTTCAGTTGGGGTCTCTCACGATGACACTGAGTTTCCTCCCTTCTCTCGCAGACCTAGCGGTGCCTCTGGCGTCTGGCTAGGGGGGAGGGCCCAGTTCCCTCCTACCTCTGCCCTGCCCCCCCCTTCCCAAGCAGCCACTGCGGAGCTCACCTGGGGGAGGCAGACAGAACAGTCGGAGCCACTGCTTTTTGAAGTGGTCTCCAGCCTTCTTAGAAATTCCGTCCCACCCGGCTTGGCCCTCCCCTCTTCTCCTCCCCCGACTGATTGCACAGGAGCCTGGAGTCACCCTGGGTCTAGCCCCCCCCCCCAAAGCTTTAAAGTTAATTAATAACCGGGGGTGCCCTTCCCTCTCCCCCTCCCCCCACCCCTCTTTTTTTGATGCTGTTTTATGAGACGTACAGTGAGGGTTCGGAGCAGCCCCAGATAAAGTTGTAACAGCGGATGCGGTAGAGATAGAGTTTCTGATGGTTATCAGGCCGGGTGCAGAATTGAGACACTGACCTCTTTGTTAGGGGGAAACAAGGAAGGTTCTCAGATCCACCAGGAAAATTTAAAGTGGCTGTTATCCTCCGGTTAGGGCCTTGAAGAGCGGGGAGGACAGGTCCCAAGGGCAGAGAGGGTGCTGGGATGGGACTGGAAGCCACTGGCTTCCATCTGCTCTGGAGGGACCAAGGCTCTGCATGCTTTACCTGAGCCCCAGAGCGAATGGCCAGGGAGTCGTGTGCCATTCAAGGCCCTGGAGGGAGAGGGGAAAGAGGGAATACCTGCAAGTAGCACCCCCTCCCCACCTGATTCCCCCATGACTTTAGATGGTTTGGGCAGAAACGACCAGCTGGGAAATTAAAAGTAGCTCATTTCCCTGATGCCCCCATGGCAGGCATGGGCCCCCCCCGCCCCCCACCATCAGGTAGAGTGGGGTGAAGGGAAAGGGACCTTTGAAAGCCCAGGAAAAAGAGCTACTGTTGTATTACCATTCGGAATTGTGGGGGGAAAATAAACAATCAGCCTTCTCACTATTTCAAATAACTCCACAGGGGAAGCCAGAAACAGAAATCTGCTTCCTGACCCCAACGTTTTCCCTTCACCGTGAGCCCACACTCCCTGGGCCTGAGGTGGAGGGGAGAGAGAGGGGCGGGTGCAGGCGGGTACAGGGACACTAGCCTAGCTGTGGCCTGAGGAGACAATGGGCAGGGTCTGGGGGAGATTTATCCAGCCCATCCCCTCCTTTGGTAGGTGAGGAAGCTGAAGCCCAGACAAGTGAAGAGTTTGTCCAGGGTTACCCAGGTAATTAATAAGCAATAGAACAGCTATTTAAATCTCCATCATCTTACTCTGAACCCATGACCTTCAGGCTGTACTCCGCTCCCTCTCCAGCATCAGGCTGGATCACCACTGGCAAGGAGGACGTGTTGGGTGCTTATGGCGGGCCTAAATGGAGGCAGGTGCATCCCTGTCTGGGGCAGGGGGGTGGCTTCAGGTGCCATTTCTGACTTAAGCCAAGAAACAGGATCTGGACCCAGAAATGAACAGCCCCTTTGGGCAGCTCTCTAAGCTGCTCCTTCACCCATCCTTGAAGGCCATTACCCTTTAAAAACAGGATTTATCCTTTGGGGCCAAGTGGGTCTCCCTCTAAAAAGCCCCTTTCTGCAGTTACCTGGATATGACTTGGACACTGGTCACAGATTCCCCACTGCTAGGTGGTGGATGGATAAGTCCATTCAAATGAGGCAAATCTTTATGATTAAACTGTAAGTGCACTGAGGACAGAGATAGTGTCATTTTTTTTTCATCTGTACATAGGATGTCCCTAAAGCCTTAGTACACTAAGACAATATTTTAGAACATAAGGTTTGCATACAGTTGGTGCCTAATAAAAGTTTGTGGAAGTTCTAGAAATGGAATCAACAAGAAATTATGCATACACAGACTAGTGTAACAGAGGAAGGTCTTTGGATGGATAGCTAGCAAAGGGGTCTCTTGACCTGTTAGAGAAATGAACCCAGGGACATGCTGGAGCCTCCCAGCTCACAAGAGCCGATGGTTCGATTTTTTTCAGTGTGAGCATCGACATCGAAATTGTCAATTGCTACAGACTAGGGCTTGATTAATTTCTTTGTTGATTGTTTAGACTTCAGAAAAGTGAAGGGGGAAATGGTAATAATACAGATTATATGTGTGTAAAAGCATATCTTGCACATGGATTTTTTTTCTTCCAAGAGTCAGTTAAATATTGACCAGAATGCTATTGGATGAACCCCACCCGAATAAAGCACGCCCCCCCCTTTGTTGTCCCTCCTCTTGCCCCGTGGCTGAGAATCATTAGTACTAATCACAATAACCTGCATTTCTGTAGTACTTGAAGAGTTATTAGCTGGGCTTTCCTCACATTTCATTGGAATGTAAGGTCCTTAAAGGCAGAGTTTTTGCGTTTCTTTGTATTCCCAGGAAGCACAGTGCCAGGCGCGTGGTAGGCTTGTTGACGGACTGGCACCAACCCTGTTAGAAATAGAGTTCAGGAAGTATTGTCCCCAGTATTGAAATGGACAGAAGGAGAGGGGACATCATTGCGTCCATTTATAGGGCTCCTGGTTCCAGCTCAGTGCCCTGGAATCAGACGTGGAGCCTCCTAAATATCTACCTGAGAATTGAGGACAGATGCATGTGACCTCTTCCATCCTGCATACATGGTTCTGGAAGGACAGTCCCCATGGCCTCTTATCATCATGCTCCCTGTCTCCACTCCACCTCCTCCTCTTCTACTTCTACCTTCTCCCCTTCCCCCTCCCCTTCCCCCAAGTCCCTCCAGGCCAAAAGAGAGCTAGGGGACCAGCTCAGACTGAGAAATACGGCGTTTCCCCATCTTCCTCAAAGAGCACATACAGAAAAATTAGGAGTGTTTCTGCCCCATCAGCAAAAGTTGAGTGTGTGTGTGTGTGTGTGTGTTTTTATCAAGCTGTGAACACTCTGCTCCTTGGAGTGATAAGCTTTAAACCGACTAGGAGACTGTCAGTCTCAGTTTGAGGGTTTAGAAATATTGGGACGAATAATTAGATTTCATATCGTTACTGCAGCAGCCATCGAAGGATCAGCCAGATTAATTTTTTTTTACCCTCCTCCACTCATTAATATTCATTAGAGACATATGAAGACAGAGATGGGCTCCGGCCAGGCACAAGCAGGAGCTGCTGAGCCTCGGCTACTGTGGGCTCCCAGAACAAGGCTTTTCCCAAATGGAGGAGTGAGTTTCCTTCTCCACACCTCTCCCCCAACACACCCCACTCCTCTGCCCTGAGCTGACCTGGATGTGAAGACAGTGGTGTGAGGGGAGCCTGCCTGGTCAGCCCCTCAAAAGCATGGGACTGGGGGGCTTCTCAGGGGGGAGATGGTCCCCTGCTCTCTGTCACTGCTTGCAGTGCCTGTCCATGCTTTTGTAGGGCTGGAAAGGACCAGTGAGACCATTTAGGTTGCCCTCCTAGATAAATTAGACTTTGCTGCATTCTTCTCATAAGGTGGCTCTCCGTGAGGGCTTGGTGAGATGTCACTCCATCAGTCAGCTGAGAGGAAACCAGAAAATATCAATGAGGGAAAATAGCCCAGATGGTAAAACTGAGGCACAGTTGCTATCAGCTGCTCTCAGTGACTGGCTTCTCAACCAGCTTCACCATCAGGAGCTTGAAATGGCATGGAAGCTGGCCGGGCTTGCTGGGTCACAGACACAGCGACCTCTCACCTGGCCAGAGAATGGAGACCCGTGACATCCGGCTCTGGGGGTGCTAGTCATCTGTCTCATCTGTTACACTTTTCCAGAGCCATTATTTCCTTTGGTTGTCACCCCCACACCTGTGAATTTGGGGTTCTGAGCCCAATTTAAGAGGTGAAACAGACCCAGCATGGTTCAGTGACTGACCCAAGTTCATCCAACCAGGAAATGCCAATGCTGGCCCCAGAAGACAGGTGTGTTAACCACCATGGGCATCCGTTCTCCACCCAGATGAGAGGTTACTGTCATGGTGATCCAGACCGGGTTTCAGGACCTGGGTCAGGGGACTTGAGCCACTTTGGATGCCTCAGATGAGCCACAAGGTGAAGCTGCCACATGTGCTATCTGGCTAGACAGTTGCTCTCCCAGCTCTATAGGACACACACACACACACACACACACACACACACACACTGCCACATGTGCTATCTGGCTAGACAGTTGCTCTCCCAGCTCTATAGGACAGACACACACACATACACACACACACACATACACACACACTGCCACATGTGCTATCTGGCTAGACAGTTGCTCTCCCAGCTCTATAGGACACACACACACACACACACACACACACACACACACACACACACACACCCCCACCCATGTGCTGATACAGATGTTGCCCAGCCAGATTGGGCTGTTCAGTGAAGGGTGTGGTGTTTGCTGCAAGCCACGAGTTGGGTGAAGGAGTTCTCTCCATCCTGGGTGCCCTTTTGTGTCTCCTACAGCTCTTAGCCCTTGTCAGGAATCAGGACCAAACTGCCTAGGTTTTGAAAGTGCTGTGAAAACCATGCCAAGAGCCCCAGGCTTGAAAACTCAATTGCCATCATCTGGTCCCTGCTGGCCTGGACTCCATCCTTCCTTTCTCTTCCCTTAGACTGACACAGCTTTTCATGGCTTCATGGGAAACCAGGAGACCCAAGTCCCATTTCACTCTGGCTCTGCACCTTACTTTCGGTATCTCTTCTCTATGCCTCTGTTTCCTCCTCAGTAAAACAAGTTATATGCTAGGATCATAATACTGCTTATCTAGAGCTGAGAAAAGACCCGAGAAGCCATCTAGATGAGGAAATTGAGGCTTGTGGAGGTTAAGTGGGGGTAAGGCTAAGACTAAGGTCTCTCTCAGGTCTGACAGCTTTAAGATCCCCACTGGCCATACCATTCTCTGTTCTAAGATCCTTTCCAGCTCCTGTCTAGTCTAAGGTTCCTTCCAGCTCTGATATTCTCTGTTCTAAAGGCCCTCTGAGCTTTAACATTCTATATTCTAAGGCACTCTCCAAAGTCTGAATAGTCCTTTTCAACTCAAACGTTCTTTGGCTCTTGGTCCCATACCAAAGCCTCCTGCTCAGTATAGGGACCAGTCACATGCCTGCCACCCCCAGCCCCTAGTTCTCTGTTCCCCAGCCTTCTCCCTGGCACCCAGCTGAGGTTAGGGGTTAGGTGACTGATGTTTCCTCTACTACCGGTGCTTGGAGGACAGCTAGACCCCATGGGTCATGCCAGAGGAAATAACAAGTCCATTGCCTGCGTTTCTCTGGTTCACGATAAGCTGCCCATCTTTCATGGAAGATGAGCAGCCAATAGCTTGGGGCAGGACAGGGGAGTCAGACAAGGGTTTGGTTGGAGGGGAGTGGTGCTAATGATCTTTTCCCTTCAAAACTGATGGGTGTGCCCCATGAGGCTTGTAGAAGGAGGTTTAAGGACAGTGTGCTAAGGGGAAAAAAATGAAGCTGGGAATGAGGAGATTTACATTCTGATGCTTGTTCTTCTTCCAAACAGTGTGATTTGGGGTGGGTTCCTCAGGCAAGGGGGCTCAACCTCTGACGGCCAGCCAGGGGCTCTTGAGAATAAAGAGGAATTGTCAAGGCTCGTGACACAGCCTTATCACTGCCAAGACCTTGGGTCTATGTCATGCCCAAGACCTCCAGCCTTTGATATCACAGTTCAAGCCCCAAGGCTTTCCCTAGGAATATATAGCATAAAGAAAGGCGACATGAGCAAGGGAACCAGTGGCCTCAGAGCGCGAGAGCTCTGCCCCAGGAGGATCCATCGCTGGCTTGTGCCTCCTGCTCTAACACTGAACAGCATATTTACGGTAATGGGACCTAGCTAAGCAGACCAGAAATCTAGGCTATCTCAGCTTTTATAAGCTGCCTTCAGGCAGCCTTGGAGTGAGAGGCAGGCTGCAGCCTTCATTAGAACCATTAGCAGCAACCCGCTGCCTTTCTGCCCCACAAATCAATAGGGATGCTCTTGTGGTAACATACTTCTTTCTTCTGGGCTCTGATTTCTTCACCTGTAAAATGGGATCAGTAGTCCCGGCCCTGCCTGCCTAAATAAATGTTTGTTTAATTGAATTGAATGGAGGTCAGAGTGTTTTGGAAAAAAAGAAAAGTCTAACGTATGATAGAAGTAAAAAGAAAAAAAAATTTAAGAATATCTATAAAATACCCAACCAATAGAGAGGGTACCACCCTCATCTCCGTCCCCCAAGCTCACCGCAACACGAGGCTTAATTCTCCACTCCTTACCATCTCTCACCCCACACCCCACCCCCCATCCAAGCTATCGATTTCACCTTTGCCACATCTCTTAAATATACCCCCTCCTTTCCCCCAGTTCAGGTGCTCATCACCTCACATCTGGATTACTGCAACAGCTGTTTCTGGGTCTGCCTGCCAAGGGGGGTGGGGAGGACTGAAGCTTAGGCCAACTTCTAGAACGTTCCCAAACCAAACCAAGCCCACCCCAGACTCACCATCTCCATCTTATCCAAAGAGGAATGACTGAAGGACATATTCATGGTGCCAAAATTAATAATAATAATAATAATAATAAGTAGCACTTATGAAGCACCTACTATGTGCTAAGTACTTTACAAAAAGGATTTCATTTGATCCTCACAGCCACCCTGGGAGGTAGGTGCTATTATTACTCCCATTTTACAGATGAGGAAACTGAGGCAGACAAGTTAAGTGACTGAGTCTGAGGCTGGATTTGAACACAAGTCTTGCCTTCAGTCCAGCAGTCTGTGCTGCAAAGGATCTCAAGTCAAAGACCTTTTGTTCAGATATTAGCTCTGCTTCTCACTCTGACCCGAGACAAAGTGCCTCCACTCTCTGGGCCTCAGTTTCCTATTCTATACAATTCAGGATTGGTATAGACTTTTTTCATGTCCTGGATCCTTTCGGTAGTCTGGAGAAGCCTACAGACACCTTCTGAGAAAAATTGTTTTGATACGTACATTCATAATGAAAGGAAAAGCTAAGTTGTAGTTGGACATTAGTAAAAATAAAGACGTCATTTTTTTTCCCATTCAAGTTCACAGATACCCCCCTCATCCCTGCCAAAATCTCTCCACAGAGAGACCCTTGGGGGTCCGTGTACCCCAGGATAAGAACCTTGTGTCTACCTGATAAGAAATGACCTTGAGGCCAGTCTAGCTGATCCACTTTAGAACTCACCATGGCATCAGTCTTGATCTTTCTTGAGAAGTCCCTCCCCCAGACCCTTGCCACCACCCAGCCCCCAACCCCGACTGTCAAAGCTGTGCTTGGAGTGGGTTAAAGGGCCCAGCCAATGCATCCCGTTTCTTCCTGTGATTGCTTGGTCCCTGGCTCCATCTGAGGGATGTGCTGGTGACATCACTGACCCATGCCCTGTTTCTCATGTTTCTGCCCCTGACAGAGCCCGCCCATGACCCTGCTGGTGGGAGAGGAGTGCTGCTGGCTGACGAAGCTCCCCCTGGTCTCCAACGAAACAGATGCCAACTCGGTGATCTTCAGGAAGGGTTGGTATTGTGTGCAGTCCTTGGGGGGAGGGAAGCGGTCCTGACTGCTCTGTGGGGCTGCCCCTTAAAGGAACAGCACCACAGGCCCCCGTCCCAAAGAAGGGGCCTTCTTTGAGTCTGTCCTTTGTCTCGGGGGCTAGAGCCACCAGGGCCCCAGGTCACAGTCATGCCATCCTCAAGCCATGTGCTCATAGGTAGTGGAAGGGACCTCGGAGGACATCTGCTCCGATCTCTTTGTCTTACAAATGAGCAAACTGAGGTTAAGTGACTTTTGTCAAGGTCATGCAGCGAGTAGCAGAGCCACAATTCAAAGGCAGGCCCCCGTGATCGCACATTCAGTGCCCTTTTCCACTGTCCCTCAATAATGGGGTATCCTGTTTACAGTTATAATCATCCTAATAATAATAGCCCATCATAGAGGGGCAGCAGGGAACAAGGGGGACCTGTGTTCAAGCCTTGTCTCTGAAGAGAATTAAATAGATGATAGGTAGGTGATGTGACCTTGGGCAAGTCACTTAACCTAACTATCTCAGTGCTCTAGGCTAGTGGTGTTCAGTTCCCCTGTGGGTGGCATATTGACTTAGAAAATCACAAATTAACATTGTCTATGTTGTATTGTGGAGGCAGCTAGGTGGCTCAGTGGATAGAGCACAGGGCTGACCTCAGACACTGTGTGACCCTGGGCAGATCACTTAACCCCTATTTGCCTCAGTTCCTCATCTGTGAAAAATAGGGACTCACTGAAGAAGAAAATGGCAAACCGCTCCATTGTCTTTGCCGTGTCATATAGAGCTGGACACAACTGAACAACAATGTTGTATTTTTATTTGTACCGTTAAACATTTCCCAGTTATATTTTAATCTAGTGCAGTTTTGTGGGCCTGAGTTTGACACCTCTGCAGAATTTAGACCACTCTCTAAAACTGCAAATTTCAGAGAAACTTCCGATCTGCATTGGTAGAGACAGTGTCATCATCTGGGAATTCCCTATACCTGTGAAATTATGGGTTCATGCCCTATTCTAATAGATATATCGACAGATAGATAGATGAATAGATGGATAGATGGACAGATAGTAGATTAATGATGGATGGATAGATTAATAGATGATGGATGGATGGATGGATGGATGGATTGATGATTTTCCCCATTGGCTCAGACTTATGATTTTGTTGGCATGGTAAATTCCCATAACAAAGCTCTCTAGCCATAACACCACGGTGCCTCTCATATCTACATATACAAATGTATATGTGTACGTTGGTCTGTGTAATATAGCACCTTACCTCCCTCAGCTCCTAGGAGCCCCTGTACTGGACCAGAGTCAGATGATGAGGGAATCTGGGATGTTATCTGCTACTTGTGTGGCCATGGGGAAGTCATATTCCTTCTCTGGGCCTCAGTGCCCTTGTCTGTAAAATGAGAACATTGAATCAAGTGATCCTGGCCAGCCCTGACTCTTAGGAGGTAGCCCTTTGCATCTTACAGAAGAGAAAACTGAGTCTCCAAAAGGAGAGGGGTTTTCCCCCAGGGGACACAGCCACTAGCCGCCAGTGGGGTGGGTACCTTATCCGAGGTCTGTCTCCTTCTCCCAGGCCAGACCTCTGTGTACCACACCAACCTGCCTCCCTTTATCACTTCCATCATTGGCCCCATCCAGACTCATTTATTAACGGCCTATCTGGCCACAGCACTCTGCCTGGGACTGTCCAGAGTGAGTTAAAAAGATACAGTCCTTGCCCTCTGGGGGTTTACGATCTGAGACAGACACACTGTCGCAGACAGATATAAATGACTTCAGACAACTGAACAAACATTGAGCAAAGACACAATTAAATACTTTTTAAAAAATTAATGACATATCCATATGCTATGCAAGCGGAGGGCCGAGCACATGGTCTGAGAAGGATGTGGATGAAGGGAGAGTCATGTTTAGAAAGGGTGGGGTAAATGGGAAATTGGCTCCCTCCTTACCAGTTACCCGGAGAAGACTTCCTAGTAGTGATGTTTCAAGAATAGCTTAAAACTCCAAGGGGTTGTGGGGTGTATGATATGGGAGGGGTGTGTGTGTGTGTGTTTTAATGCCATCGTCGGCATAGCACTTCCATTGAAGTTCATAGAACCAAGGAGGAGGATTGGCTGCCACACCCAGAGTGGTCCGGTTGGGTCTGTGTAGATACACACTCCCTTCATTCTCCTTAAAGCCAGTGACATTGAGGATCAGCTCTGTCTACCCCATGCTTGTTGAATAGAAGTGCTAGATATCTCCTGCTGCTCTGAAAGTTTCTGCCTTTAGATAACGTAGACCCTCCCTTTCTCTTCCCCCTCAACATGCCGGGTGCCCTGGCTGTGTGTCCTAAGGACCACCAGGTCTTTCCATCTGCCCTGCAGCTGCACCTGCTTATACATGCTGTCACCCCCAATTAGAATGTGAGCTGCCTAAGAGCAGGGACTGTCTTCTTCTCTTTGTATTCCCCTGAGCTTAGCATAGTGCTTGCCATATAGTAAACACTTTAAGAAATGCTTTTTTCATTCATTCATTCATTCATTCATTCATTCATTCAGCCACCTCTTTTCTCTCTCCTCCCCCCTCTCTATTTCTTTCTCCTCCCCCTCTGCTCTTTCCCTCTCTTCCCTCTTATTTCTTCTATTTGCCTCTCTCTAGCATTTTCCCGGTCTACCTGACTGTCTCTTCCACTTTCTCGGTCCATCTCCTCCTGCCATCTTGCCTCTCCAGCTGGTTTCAGTGGCCTTGCATCACTCATACCGTCAAACATTCACACCCTCTGAAGGAATATTGGTGGAGCAGAAGAATTCCGGAGTCAGGAAGGCATGGGAAGGGGGGTGTGATGCAGACATAGGCACCACCCAAAAGCCATAGCTAAGTAAGGGTTGGGGAGAAGCAGTGATAGGGTGGAGATGAAGGAACGTGTCTCTGAGGTGAGGAGAAGAAATAAGAGGTAGGGAATGAGAAAGCTCTGGCTCTCCCCCACTGACTGACCCAGGACCCTCTAAACAGGATGGAGAGGAGCTGAGGAGGCAGGGAGAGAGACTCTCATCAGCTGGGCCTCACCCTTCATTTCCTGCAAACAGGCAGCCAAACCACTCAACAAGTAGACGTGACTTGATTACTGTAGGAAGTTCTCTCTCTGTGGGTTCATGGGATTTCCCCTAGAAGCTCTGAACATTTCTGTGGTGCTCTCCTTTCTTTCAAATGCTTCCCATTGGAAAAAAAAAACCATCCCCAACCCAACTGAATCCTTTGAGCCTCCTTCCCTCCATCTACCAGATAGCTTGATAACTAAGGAAACTAGGACCCAGACAGAAGTCACTACATAGTAAAATCAAAGGACCATAGATTTGTGTGTGTGGGGGGGGGGTTGTTGTTTTTTGTTTGTTTGTTTTTTGTTGGGGTAGGGCAATCAGGTTAAGTGATTTTCCCAGGGTCACACAGCTAGTAAGTATCTTCCATGTTCTTTTTTTTTTTTTTGGCTAGGCAATGGGGTTAAGTGACTTGCCCAGGGTCACACAGCTAGTAAGTGATATGTGTCTGAGGTCACATTTGAACTCAGGTCCTCCTGAATCCATGGCCGGTGCTCTCTCCATTGTGCCACCTAGCTGCCCCCGCTAGTAAGTATCAAAGGCTGGGTTTGAACTCAGGTTTTCTTGACTCCAGGGCTGGTTATGGTGCCACCTAGCTGCTCCAGGACCGTAGATTTAGAGTTTAGAAAGGACCTCAGATGTTTTCTCCCTTCATTTTATGGTTGAAGAAAATTGAGCCCACAGTGGTTAAGTGACTTACCCCAAGGTCTCATAGGCAGGGGCGAAGATGAGCTGGCAGGAACCTCAAAGCTCATCTCGCCCAATGCTATCAAATGAAGATAGGAAGATCCCTGTGGACTGTATACTGACTAAGAAAACCACAAATGAACATTTTCTATGTTGTTTGGTATTTTTATTTCTTTTGTTAAACATTTACCAGTTACATTTTCATCTGGTTCAGGCAGCTCTGGGGCGTTTTGTGCTGCCTCCATCTGTGAGTTTGACACCTGTGATAGTCCAACCCCTTCCTTTTACAGAGGGGTAGACTGAGGCTGAGGGAGGCTGTGACTTACCCAGAGTCTCTCAGACGATACAAGATGTAAAACAAAACACAAATAAAAGATAATCCTGTCTGGATTCTCAGTGTTCAGCTGTGGGTAAGAGAGACTAAGCGAGGCTTGACCGGTGAGTGAAGGAAGGGTGATGGCCTGGCCAGAGGGATCGGGAAAAGCTCTTCAAGCCCTGGACTGAGTGAGAATGCTGTTGGGGAAACTGAGACCATGGAGGTGGCAAGGAGAGGACAGTTAGAGTCAGGGGGAAACACAGGAGTGCTTGAGTCAGCAGCTGCTTATGGGGGATGCTTTGAAGGACATGGTGAAGCCCCCTGCTCTGGGGAGTCTCTAAGCCTAACTGTTTGGGTCCAAGAATGTGCCAGGCATGTCTAAAGTAATGTGAGTGAGATCTTAACAAGCATACCAGAGCTCTCTGTTTGAGTAATCATTGTCTCCTTCAAAGTAGTCCCCTGGAGAGCAGAGGCACTTATTCCTGGGATTTGGGATTTATTGTCAAACCTTGCAAGAAAATCAATCTTACTTCTTTACATCCCCTAAATATGAGCCCCAGGTGTTCTGATTGCTCCCAAGAGGCCGGGTAGGTTAGCGAAGGGAGCCAGACAACCTGGATTCTGTTTCTGCTTTTGCCCATGGCTTGTGGTATGACCTTGGGCAGGTCCCGTCCTCTTTTGGGATCTTGGTTTCTCCATCTGCTAAATGGAGATAATCTTTCTACCACCAAGGGAGGGGTGTGCTGAGGATACATGGGACAGTAGATAGGAAGGTAGCCAGAGGTGTCCCAAAGAGAAATAAGATAGCAGGTATTAGTGACGGCAGCGGCCCGTGGCATCTCATCTCAGGGGTTAGGGGTCTGTGCTCCTGAGGCCCAGGCCTGGAGTTTGAGCACTGTCGTGGCCCTTTGCTCTCTTCCGTGGCCCTAGATGCATGATCTGGGGCAGTCAGAAAAGGTATGGGCCCCAAGTCTCCAGAGAGTGTGGATGACTTAGGACAAAGGGGACCCTTCAGTTGAGAAAAGCACTCGTGTGGTTCAGGATCATCTCATACAAAATATGACGTGTTACTGCTTCCTGATTTGGGGACAATTTGTGGAGAAAAAAAGAGCCCTTCATTAGAAGTCAGGACACCAAGGTTCCAGCCTGGGCTCTGCCACTGTGACTGGGGGAGACCCAGGGGAGGGGAAGGGGCACAAGATGTGGGGTCAGAGGCGCTAAGTCCAGGGCCCGGTTTCTCCCTGTGTGACCATCCCAAGCCAGTCATATAACCACTCTCTGACTGAATTTCTTCATCAGGATGATGAGGGCATTGGACGAGAGGGTTCCTAAAGCCCTTCCATCTCTAGATCTATAAGGCTGAGCTGTCTTGCCTCTCTGCCTCAGTCTCCTCTGTAACGTTGGGAGAAGAATATTGCACTGCTACCTACCTCACAGGGCTGGTGGGAAGAAAGCACTATGGGGACATATGCTGCCTTTTTTTTTTGTAATGAAAAGCATTAGATTAGATAGCTCTATCATTCCTTGTTCTAAGCTCCCTTCCAGTTCTGATGTTTTTTTGTTCTAAACTCCCTCCCAGCTCTTGACATACTCTCTTCCAAGGGTCCTCCCAGCTCTGACATTCTGTGTTCTAAGCTCTAGATCAGCTTGTAACAGCTTAGGGTTCTAGAATTTCACCTGGTTTCCCTGATCAAGTAATGAGGCCTCATCGTCAGGCCCTAAGACATCAAGACCCCTTGGGTAGGATAAGAACATTTGGGTGACTGTGACTCTCCCCTGCTTCCCCTCACTGCCCCATTCTAAGGGGTTTTGAGTTGTTGTTTTTTTTCCTTTCCCATTCCACTGTTAGTGCTAGGAAGCTAAAGGGGAGGTGGAAGGTAAGAAGGTGATGGGCTAGGTTTTCCCCAGACCCTAATTGTCCTCCTACCCATTCCTACCCCCCCCCCAATCAAGAGTCAGGAGGACCTTCAAGGCCCCAAGGTTCTGGAGCAGGGAAGGGAAAGGCTCTCCCTTCCCCAGCAGACTGGTGTCTTGGAAGGAAAAGGGAACAAGCCGGCTCATGGTCACCCCTATCAAAAAGCTTCTCTGGGCTGAGGAATTGAGGGGTTGGTCAAGGGCGCCATCTCTGGGCAGCCTGGCAAATCACCAGCTCGTGGAGAACAAAGTCCCCCGACCGGAGAAGCCAGGTCCTTCCGTCTCTGAGAGGTGGAGCTTTGTCACCTGGATTGCAGTTTCCTCCCTGATCCCCAGAATTGGCCCAGGAGGCCTTGACGCATTTCCCAGATCCTTTCTGCTCTCCTGTGCCCAGAGCAGAGTAGCAGAGATTCTAGGAGCTGGAAGTGGGGGAGAGGAGACAGGAAGAAAGATTCCAGCCAGGCCACTGGGACCTTGTTGGAGCAAGCAGCTTTCTCCCCTCCCTGCCCCCCGGGCCCAGCTGTTTCATAGGCCAGCAAATGTGTTCAGGCTGGGCTAGGAGTCTTCCAGGGTGTAGGGCAAAGCCTGAGACAGCCCAGCCCAGCCTGCCTAGCAGGCCTGAAATTCAAGACTCTGGCCTTGCTGGGGAAGGAGAAAGAGCTTCCTCCTCCCCTCTATGCCCCTGCTGATATTGATTCTTCTTATTTCCCCCCAGACGAGGCCATTTGGTGCAAGACCACCAAGCCTGTGCCAGAAGCTGGACTGATAAACACGTTCCTCATGGCTGAGCCCCAGGGCATCACCGGCAACCCAGTGAAGATGGAACCTGGGGACCCTGAATACCCAGCCACCATGCACTCAGACATCCAGCTTCTGCCTCAGCAAGCCGGGATGGCAGCCATCCTGGCCACCGCTGTCATCAACAGTGAGTACCCAGTGGACGCCACTGCCAGGCCACGCCCCTTCCTTCCCTCGCTGGTCAAGCCTCACTTAGTCTCTTACCCACAGCTGAACCCTGAGAATCCACACAGGATCCAGTTAGCTTTAGAAAGGAAGTTTATCGCTGTTCACTCACTTCAGTCGTGACCCCCATTTGGGGTTTTCTTGGCAAAGGTATTGGATAGGTTGGCCATTTCCTTCTCCAGCTCATTTTATAGATGAGGAAACTGAGACAAGCAGGGTTAAGTGACTTGCTCAGGATCAACCAGCTAGTAAGTGTCTGAGGCTGGATTTGAACTCGGGTCATCTTGCCTCCAGGCCTGGTGCTCTATCCACTGGGCCACTTAGAAGGAAACACCAGCGCTCGAAGGTCGCATGAGGGCAAGACAGCTGTGAGCCAAGGTTGCCAAATGGGCGTCAGGCACAAATTGGGAAATCGTCAGGACAAGCAGTAGGCTAGGAATCCAGGCAGCCAAGGCCAAGTGTGAGGAGTACGTGGTACCACAGAGAGGTCCAAGCCCACAAGAATCAGAAGTGTAGCAAATCAGGGAGCATGGCAGAATGTCAGAGTTTCGAGGGATCTTTGGCAAACTATGGCTGAGGGTCCAGTCTGGCCTGTTTTTGTGCACCCACAAGCTAGGAATGGTTTTTTAATTTGCCGACCCCTGGTCTGATACGACCTCTCTCATTTATTTATTTTTTTTTTAAATTTTTAGGCAATTGGGGGTAAGTGACTTGCCCAGGGTCACACAGCTAGTAAGTGTCAAGTGTTTGTTCTGAGGCCAGATTTGAACTCAGGTCCTCCTGAATCCAGGGCCAGTGCTCTATCCACTTTGACACCTAGCTGCCCTGTGACCTCCCTTGTTTAACAGATGAGGAAACTGAGTCCAGTGGAAGTAGTTAAAAACCTACTTCTCACTTCTCCCAAGTTCAGTGCTCTTTCCATTAGACAACACTGCCTCGTGTACCTGGTAACACGTGGCTGCTAGGGATAAGGAAAAGCAGAAGATTAGTAATCCAGATGGATAAACCATGCGTTCAACGGCCCAAGCAGGTATCAGAAGTCAGAAGAAACAGAAGGATCTAATCCCCACAGACTGTCAGCTCAGGTCATCAGGGGAGCTTGAGTCTGATCCCCATATTTTGCAGATAGAATTATTAAGCCAGAGAGAAGACAAATTACTTTCCCATTAGCGATAGAATTGGAATTAGCACTCATGGTCATTCAGTGCTTTTCTTACTGGTCCATAATGCCCCAGGAACCCAGCAATTAGAGTATCGGGACCTGACCTCTTCCCTCCCTGATCCCATCATGCTGTCCTCCCAGTGGCTCTTAGATGTGGCCCTTGAACCCCAGGTACAAGGGGGTGGGGCGGTCAGTGGATATATCTGGCTGCTGCAGGTCAGGGGACAAGGGAATAAGAATAGATTCTGACAACAAGCCTTGGACTGATTTCAGACCAAATACCAGTCCCGGGATGAGGGTGGGGAACAGGAGGTCTGAATAAATAAAATCCATAGAGAGGGGCTCATGAATCTCATCTCTCAGCAGAAGTCCAGGAGACTGTTGAGAATCTCCCTCTTCTTTCCTCCCCTCAAAACCTCTTTCCACTCTCAAGTAGCTGGGGAGCCAGGAGGCAGGTGGCACAGGTAGAAAGGGCAATTTTTAGAGGGTATAATTAGCCTTGGCAGTAGAAGCAGTACTGTGGGGGGCTGGAAGACTTTGCAGGAGCTTCCCCAACCTGGCTTAGAATGAGGCGACATGCTATTGGATTGAATCTTGGGTCTAACGCTTAGTAGCTGCATGAGCTTGGGCAAGCGACTCAGCCTCTCTGTGCCTCAGTTTCCTTATCTGTAAAATGAGCAAAGTCACACCTGCCATACAGGGTGGTTGTGACAAAAGCCTCCTTAAAACATGATAAAAACGTAAGTTATTGTTATCTTATTCTGTCAGGTGATTAGCCAAAGTTGGAAGGGAGTTAACTTATTTAGAGGTTTTCTGGTCTGATGATGATGATGTTATTATTATTATTAACAGATAAAGAAACTAAATAACTGAGAAGGAAAGTGACTTGCCTGAGGTCACATAGGCAGGACTCTGCTACTTAGACGGGGTAACATGATACGGCAGAGAGGACCTGGGTTCAAATGCTACCTCAGACTCTTACTAGAGTTGTGTGACCCTTGGCTAGGCGCTTAAACCCTCTCTGGGCCTTAGTTTTCTCATCTGTAAAAGGGGGGGTGGAGGAAGAGAGGGGGGAGATTCAGCTTCTAGACCCTTTCCAGCTTCTGATTCAATGCTCTTTCCTCTCTTTGTCTTAGGAACTATTTATCTCACATCTGGCCCTAGCACTAGACACTTAAAGAAAGAAAAAAAAATTGAGTAGTATGGAGATGTCCTGAAATGCGTATTAGATTTAGTCAGAGTTCAAATCTCAGCTCTGATCCCTGTGTGGCTGTAGGCAAATCACTGGAGCTCTTAGCCTAGGCAACCTCTGAGGGTCTGATCCTGTGGCTTCTGGCCTACCAGCCCAGTTCCTGGGTCCTTTCCCCATATTTGCCGTGGTCCAGGTATGGGAAATTGGCAGACCAGTCACCTTGATGAACTTCACATTCCCAGGCTACCTTGGGCATGGAAGCTCACCAGAGAATCCATGGGACACCACCGAGGCCCTTTTGTTCAGCCTGCCCCTGACCAGGAATAACTTCTACAGCAAACCCAACAAGAGGTCTTGGGTCCATTTTTACAGCATGCCCGCCAAAACGGCAGTATTGCAGATGCTAAAAAACCCAGACTGTGCAGCAGATCTTGGGGGATGCCCAGATCAACTGTGGCAGCTGTTTACTAAGACTACACCCCTCCTGTCAAAGGAGAGAGGCTAAAGTATGGCATGGCCGAGAGGAAAGGTAGAAACAGCTTCTTGGGAAAGAAATTTAAACTCAAGGGATAACCAGTGAGTGAGTGAGAGAGAGAGAAAGGGGGGGGAGAGAGAGAGAAAGGGGGAGAGAGAAGGGGGGGAAAAAGAGGAAGGGGGAGAGAGAGAAAGAGAGAGAGGGAGGGAGGGGAGAGAGAGAAAGGGAGGGAGAGAGAGAGAGAGAGAGAGAGAGAGAGAGAGGAGGCCAGAAAGGTAGAAGGGATGGAATCTAGTTCCTGAAGGGACACGTACTCAGAGAATTGAAGAAAGGGTTTAAACTGGAAAGATGAACACTTGGCTAGAGGAAGCTGTGCATAACTCTGGGCAGCACAAAGGCTCTGAAAGACTGGCTGCTCAGAGTTTGCCAGAGACGCCCATTTCCTTTACCACCAAAGACATAAGCAGAGGTGATGAAATCTGGCCCTTGGGGTAAAATGCTCAGGAGACTCAAGGTGTGAAAAGGTGGAGGCTTTTTGTTCTTTTGGGGGCCTTTGCTTGTTAGGATCATAGAATGTTACGGTGGGGAGGGGGCCTTGGGGACCCTCTAGCCTACTTCTCCACCCCCACCCCCAGGCTTTGTGTAGAGGAGGAGCCAGGCCCAGGGGGAAGCAATTTGTCCAAGGTCACCCGGGTGGTAAGAAGAGCCAGTATTACCCAGTCTCTTTACCCAGAGTCTACTACACCAAGACCTCCAGAGAGGTGCTTTTATGGTTCCGATTATAGGTGGAGAAATGGGGCGTTAGAGCCTTCATGAGCCTGGGAACTAGAATTCGAGCAGAGAGGGAGCGGGGAGAAAAGAGACCTCTTACCTCCTTTGTCACCACCCCTGCCCCTGGGATCAACTTTCTCTGCCACTCCTGACCTTCCTCACATCTTTTTTTTTTTGTGAGGCAATCAGGGTTAAGTGACTTGCCCAGGGTCACACAGCTAGTAAGTGTCAAGTGTCTGAGGCCAAATTTGAACTCAGGTCTTCCTGACTCCAAGGCCAGACCTCTATCCACTACTGCACCACCTAGCTGCCCCTTGTCACATTTTTTGGTTCCCTCAACTCCCTGCCTTCTAAGTCATTTGAGCAATCATTAATTAAGCACCCACTGTGTGCCAACAACTGCCCTAAGCCCCCAGTACCGTTATGTACCCATTCTTACCAGCCGAGATAGTCTCGTACCGTGGAGAAGACAAGACAGGGGAATATGATCATTGTCTAGGGGACCTCAGACACCTCCTACCTGTGTGACCTTGGGGCAAGTCACTTAACCTCAGTCTGCCTAAGTTTCCTCATCTGAAAAATGGAGAACCAATTTCTCAGGGTTCTCATGAAGATCAAATGAGATAATATTTGTAAAGTGCTTTGCAAACCTTAAAGCGCTATATAAATGCTAGCCGTTATTATTCTGGGTTGGACCAATGGCCTCTCATTCCCTTCTGGCTCTGAGGGTCTGTGATTCTGGGAACAGCCCTGTGGCCACCTGTGAGACATGAAGAAACTCACTCTTTTCACCCTCCCCACGCCATGTTTGCTCACACCGTCACATGTAAACCCACACTCTCACACGCCAACATTTGGTCTCTTGTTCATTTAGTTATATTAGATCTGAGCTCCTTGAGGGCGAGGAACCATCTTTTGCCTCTTTTTGTATCCTTAGCACTTAGCACAGTGCAGGCACATAGGAGGTGCTGAATAAATGTTTATCGACTGACTAGCTAGTTTATTTGTGGAACAAACTGAGTACTTCTTGTGGGCCAGCACTGTGTAGGCTCTGAGACAGGGGGGTGTTAAGCTTAAAGTCGAGTGGGGAGCTGACAGGTGCGGAACCTCCCTTTAGTAATTCAGGGCATCTCCTCAATTTACAGTGTTAGATCATTGCCCAGAGCGCTGAGAATTGCCTAGGGTTATGCAGCCAGTATGTCAGAGGTAGGGCTTGAACCCAGCCTACGTCTCTGTCCGCTACACCACACTGCTTCTCTAAGACCAACCCCTACAGACAAAAAATATCATGTGTTAACAAGGCAAAATATGAGGTGCCATGAAAGGTACAAATAAAGTGCTGTGGGGATTCTAGGGAGGGAGAGATCCCCTCCGATCCAATGAAGTCGGCTTCATGGAGAAGGCAACCCAGAACTGGGCCTTGAAGGGTGAATAGAATTTTTTTTTAAGGCAGTTGGAGTTAAGTGACTTGCCCAGGGTCACACAGCCAGTAAGTGTCAAGTGTTTGGTCTGAGGCCGGATTTGAACTCAGGTACCCCTGACTTCAGGGCCGGGGCTCTATTTACTGCGCCGCCTAGCTGCCCTAGATGAATAGAATTTAATGGGGGGACTCCTCGCACACATCTCCATAGGTTTACTCAGCCTCACATAGGTTCCCACACTAGACAGTCATTCTCCTTGCCCCCAAGAGTCGTGCTTTTGAGGGCACCACCATCCTCCCAGGCACTCAGAGTTGTGTCTGCCTCTTCCTAGACCCCTCTTCTCGCCCCATAGCCACACAGCTGATCAGTCTTGTGCTCTTCCTCCACATCATTTCTTCTTCCTCTCCCAACCATCCCTCTAGTTCCCTTCTCATCTAGACTATTGTCCTAACCTCCACACTGACTTCTGCTGTCTCCCTTCTCCAAGCTCAGCTGGCACAAATCATTTTCTTTTCTTTTCTTTTCTTTTTTTTTCTTCTTCTTCTATTTTTTTTAAAGGCAATTAGGGTTAAGTGACTTGCCCAGGGTCACATAGCTAGTAAGTGTCAAGTGTTTGAGGCCGGATTTGAACTCAGGTCCTCCTGACTCCAAGGCTGGAGCTTTATCCACTGCACCACCTAGCCGCCCCTATAAATCATTTTTTTGTGGCCTAGGTCTGGAGGGTCACTCCCCTGCTCAGAAAGCCATAGGGGCTTCCCATTGCCTGTGAGAACAAAGCCCTTCACCTGCCACTGAAGGCCCTCCAGAATCCAGCTCCCACCCACCTTATTTTAACCTTGACAAAGGAAGCTTCAGCCCAAGTGGACTCATTAGCCGCTCTTGGAACTCCATACTCTACCCCCACCACACCTTTGCACAAGCTGTGCCAACAGTTCATGCTCCCCTGCCTGTCATTTCCTCACCTCAGGTTGCTTGCTACAAAAAGCCTTCCTTGGTCTCCCCCGTGATACAAGGGCCTGCACATTGCACCCCCCACTAAAAGGCCGTCTCCTTTGCGTTCGGGCTGTTTTCTTGATCATCTCTTGCACACAGTAGGCTCTTAATAAATATGGGCTGTTGTTAGACCAGTCTTTGCTCCAGTTGAGTCTAATAACCTACAACCAGTCCTTTGAGTGTTCATGGCTCTGCATCCTGGATGCAAGGGGGAGGGGAGCAGAGAATTCTTGGTATCATTAGTCACGCTGGCTTCTTGGGGTCTGAAGAAGCAGTTGGTAGGGGTGGGGGGGGGTAAGTATATTAGAAGTGTTTATCAGGGCAAAGGGGGAGGGCTGACAGTTATTTGAGGGGCCCTTAAGGAGGGAAGGAGTTGGAGCCTAGAGATATTGAAAGATAAGTAATTACTAACTGTGAGATTGAGGTCAGGGTATTTTATGTATAAAAACTGGAAGTCCTTCCCTCCCCCTCCCCCTCCCTACCCACCAAGGATATTCAGGTACCCAAATGGAGGTGCTTTTGGTACCTCTCCTCATCAGCTGCCAGGAGGTGACACCAGAAAAGCATCGAAGGTCAGCATGGAAATACATCCAGCATACAGAATGTTAAAACAAAGCATGGGCACCACAGACTGCAGACCATTAGAACACAGAATTTTAGAATGCAGGAGAAAATAGAATGCTCTTAGAAATCATTTGGTCTGACCCATTCTTTATTTTATTTATTTTTTTTTTGGCTAGGTAATGGGGTTAAGTGACTTGCCCAGGGTCACACAGCTAGTAAGTGTTATATGTCTGAAGCCGTTTTGAACTCAGGTCCTCCTGAATCCAGGGCCAGTGCTCCATCCACTGCACCAACCAGCTGCCCCCATCTGACCCATTTTTTAAAATTCTATTTTTCAATTAAAAAAAGCAAACCTTAAGAAGCCTCGAGCAGGTTACTGGATGATGTGCTGAGGATAGAAAGATTTTTAAAAATTGGCACAAGGCCTGCCCTCTAAGAGCTTACAGTCTAATGGACATTAGGAACGTGGGTGGGCCCAGCTGCTTTTGCAGTGGGGGTTCTTTCCCCGGGGTCCGCAAGCTTGTTTGTTTACATTTTGATGACTATTTCAACCAAGTTAGTTTCCTTTGTAGCCCAACGTGTTTTATTTTATGCATTTAGAAGCACTCTTCTGAGGAGGGGTCCCGTGGCTTCCCTAGACTGTCACCAGAGGAGTCTGGGACCCAACAAAGGTGAAGAAGCCCCGAATTAGAATGTGATCGATGCGAGGGAGGAATGAGATCGATCCAACAGGGAGGGATGAGAAATTAGCTGGCCTTTTTTAAAAAATAAGTTTTTATTGATGTTTTCTCTTCCTAACGTCACCACAGTCTCCCACACTTCCCTCCCCCAGAGGCATCCCGTAAGACAAAGCATTTTTAGAGAAGATTTTTTTAAGAGTCAGCACAGCTGATGGATATATTGGGGAAAAGTCTGACAAGGGCTAACATCCATGGCACGGGCAGGTCTCCCCCTCCGCCAATGCTGTCCCCTCCTTGGTCCTTAGAGTTTTCTTACATTTACTTTTGGTTCTTTAGGACTTTGGATTCTTCTTTCCCTTTCTGTGGTTGTAGTAACTGGTTCTTCTGATTTCTATAGCACTTTAAGGTTTGCACAGCATTTTGTAATTATTATCTCATTTAAACCTCACTACAATCCTAGGAGGTTGGTGCTATGATTATCCCCATTTTCCAGATGAGGAAACTGAGGTTGACAGAGGTTAACTGACTTGTCCAGAGTCACGGGTCAATAAAAGTCCAGTGAAGGGGTTAAACTCAGTTCTTCCTGATGCTCTGTCTACTCTGTCACCTGCCTGCCTCAAGAGAAGGAAACTGAGGCCCAGGGAGGGAGTGATTTGTGCCAGGGCCCCATCCTTCACTGTGGGTGCTCAGCTGGCGGGTGGAGGGAAGAATGTGGCCCAGAGAGGACCTCATCCCTGCCTTTTCTCCTCCCCCAGAGGACATCTTTCCCTGTAAAGACTGCGGTATCTGGTATCGCAGTGAACGGAACCTGCAGGCTCACCTCATGTACTACTGCGCCAGCCGCCAGAGTTCGGGCTCGCCGCTGGTGGAGGAGAAGCCCAAAGAGACGTACCCCAACGAGCGGGTCTGCCCCTTCCCCCAGTGTAAGAAGAGCTGCCCCAGCGCTAGCTCCCTGGAGATCCACATGCGAAGCCACAGCGGTAAGGCCCCCACCCCCAGCCCTCTTTGCACTGGCAGGACCCAGGATCAGGGAGGGTTTGGACATGGGCTGGTGGGAGGGTCGGCCCACCTGAGCACCGGCTTCCGCCTCAAGCTGCCCTGCTGTGTCCTCCAGGAGAAAGACCCTTCGTGTGCCTGATCTGCCTGTCGGCCTTCACCACCAAAGCCAACTGTGAGCGGCACCTGAAGGTTCACACAGACACCCTGAGCGGTGCGTGGAGGAAGGGGGCGGCTGAGGGCCGGGGAACCAGCAAGGCCGGTGAAAGGGAACCGGGAGAGGAAGGGGGGCCGCAGATGGGGGAAGAGCGGCCCGAGCCGGGCTGGGGGCAGCAGGAAGGCCGGTGGGGTCTCACGGTCCCTCAGGCTCCCTGACGTGCTTGGCACTGTGGTCTGCAGGGATCTGCCACAGCTGTGGCTTCGTCTCCACTACAAGAGACATCCTCTACAGCCATCTGGTAACCAATCACATGATCTGCCAGCCGGGCTCCAAAGGCGAAATCTACTCCCCCGGCGCAGGTCACCTGGCCGCCAAGCCGGGCCCCGCAGGTGCGTCAGCTGTGACCCGGTGGGAGGGTGCGGGCCTCAGCCACGGGCCCCTGCTGGCCGTGGGCGGGAGAGGGGCTGTCGGAGAGCGTCAGCCCTGCCCCTGGGGTCAGTCCTAGGAAGGTGATAGAGGGTAGTGTGCCCATTCTTGTGACCCTGGGAGAAAAGGGGAGGACAGAGCATTGGTCCTCATACACAGTAAATAATCAGTATCTGCTTCCTGCTGGTATTGAAGTCAGTCAGTCAACAGGTATTTATAAAGCACTTACTGTGTGCCAGGCTCTGTGCTAAGTGCTGGTGATGTGGAGACAAGGAAAAACATGGTCCAGGCTAGGAAGGGAAGGAGGGAGGGGGCAAGAGAGGGAGGAAGGGAGGGAGGAAGAGAGGGAGGGAAGGAGGAAGGGAGGGAAGAAGAGAGGAAGGGAGGAAGTAAAGGAATGAAGAAAAGGAGGGAGGAATGAAGGAAAGACGGGAGGAAGAGAAGTATGAAGGAAGGGAGGAAAGAAGGGAGGGAGGAAGGAAAGGAAGGGAGGAAGAAGGAAGAGAGGAAAGAAGGGAAGGAGAGAAGGAAGGGAAGAAGGAAGGAAGAGAGGGAGGGAGGAAGGAAAGAAGGGGAGGGAAAAATGAAGGGAAGAAGGAAGGAAAGAAGGAAAGGATGAAGGAAGAAAAGAAAGAAATGAAGGGAGGGAGGGAAGAAAAGAGGAAGAGAAGGAGAGAGGAAGGAAGGGCATGTGAGTGTATTCCATAGAGTATGTGGAGGGGAGTAAATTGCAAGAAGACTGGAGAGATGGGAAGGGTCGTGTTGTGAAGAGGCTTGCAGGCCTACCATGGGTCATGTTGATCCCAGAGGTAGTACGGAGCTGCCGCCACTTGGTGATGCCTTAGAACACTCATCATGGCTGCTGAAGGGAGGATGGAAGGAGTGGCGAGATGCTTGGCCTCGGCTGTACCTCTCTGTAGGGCCCCCGCCTCTTCAGGCAGCCCCTCTCCGGCACGGGAAGCGCACACCTGATCCTGTTGTCCCTCCTTTCTGTTTCCCCTTAGGTCTGGCTCAGGCCAGCTCCACGCCAGGCCTCAAGTGTGGCCTCTGTGGCCTCCTCGCCGATAGCCTCACCAGCCTCCAGCAGCACGTGGCCCTGCATGGCCCTCTGCCCGCTCCGGACTCCAGCCAGGCACCCCCGGGCCCCGAGTCACCCACTCCTCCAGATACTTTGGCCAAGAAGGCCCCAGCTGAGGCAGAAAATGGGGAAGCCCAGGCTGCCCCCCAAGAAAGCTGCTCCTCCTCTTCCTCGTCCTCTGGCGAGGGGGCAGCGCTGCTCCTGAGGATCAAAGAGGAGGCCCGGGAAGGCCAGGGGGCGGAGCCTGAGACGGCCAAGAGCCACAGCCGGGCCGAGCCCGGTGCCAGCCCTCGGTCAGAGCCCGAGTCGTCCTCGAGGACATCCTCCCCCCAAAGCCTGGCATCTGTGAAGGTCAAATCAGAGCTGGCCAGCCCCACGCCAGGCTCCAGCCCCGTGCCCAGTGAGGCGGGTGTGGGCTCCTCTGGAGGCACCATCTTTCTGCCCCAGTACGTGTTTGGCCCTGAAACCTCTGTTGTCCCTCAGGCGTCTGAAATCCTGGCCAAGATGTCCGAGCTGGTTCACAGCCGGCTCAAGCAGGGCCACGGAGGGGTGGCACCAGCCCTGTACCCAGGGACCCCTGCGCCCAAGGGAGCCACCTGTTTCGAGTGCGAAATCACCTTCAATAACATAAATAACTACTACGTGCACAAGCGTCTCTACTGTTCCAGCCGCCACGTGGCGGAGGACAGTCCCCCCGGAGCCCGAAAGTCGAAAGCGGCAGCCCCCTCCAAGGGCCCCTCAGGCACTGTGGTTGCCCCCGCCAGAGCCATCCTCCCCCCCCAGCCCCCCGAAGGGCAGGGCCCACCTGCCCCTGCTGAGGGTGAAGTGGAGGGGGAGCACCTGTCCCCAGCAGTGGAGGCTAAGGCTGAGGAGGCGGGAGGGAGAAAGGAAGCCTCTCCGGAGGCGGACGGGATGGGCCGAGGCAGCGAGGACAGCCAGAGCCCCAGGAGCTGCGTGGATGACACGGATGAGGATCCCATGAAGACCGTGTGCGAGGCCTGCAACATCCGCTTCAGCCGCCATGAGACCTACACGGTCCACAAACGCTACTACTGTGCCTCTCGCCACGACCCCCCTTTGCGGCGGCCTGGGGGCCCCAACAAGGTGGCCTTTCTGCCTCAGCCAGTGCGCACTCGGAAACGGCGCAAACTTTATGAAATCCACGCCGCCACCAGCAATGCCGGCCCGCTGCCAGCAACTCACCCCCCGCCGCCACCGCCACCTCCTCCCCTCGGGGAGCTGCCCGCCTCCCCACAGCTGGGCATGAGCCCGGCCGAGGCACTGGGGTTGGGGACCCGGCCCGACGTGCCCCCCGCCCTCCTGCTGCCTGTGGGCAAGGCTCCCGCCTCAGCCCCCTCCCCGAGCTCCAGCCCGGACACGGACGGCCCCATCGACCTAAGCAAGAAGCCGCGGCTGCACAGAACTGAGGGGGGGCCCCCAGCCCCCCCTCCACCGCCGCCTCCACCTCTGCTGCCCCTGGCTGACTACCACGAGTGCACGGCCTGCTGCGTCAGCTTCCACAGCCTGGAGGCCTACCTGGCCCACAAGAAATACTACTGCCCGGCTGCTCCCCTGCAGCAGAGTGCCTTGGAACAGCTGCAGAAGATTCAGGGCCTGGCCAAGCCCCACCTGGGCACAGAAGGACCCCAGGGAGCGCCTGGGGAGGAGCTGGAGGGTGGCATGCGGGTGAAAGTGGAGAAGGGGGTGGCATCAGCCAACCCAGGACCAGGCAAAACCTCAGGCCTGCCAGTCGCTTACTCTGGTGGGGACCCTCTGCACCGCTACCCGGGCTCCAAACCCCTCCACCTCCCTGGTGGGAAGCCTCCACCCCCAGTGATGTGTCCCTACTGTCCTCTCAATGGGGCCATCAAAGGCGACCTGATTGAGCACTTCCGCCATGCCCATGGCCTCCTGGTGGCCAAGCCGGTGGCAGGACACATACTGGCCGAGGCAACCGCACTCCACACCCGGACGCCTGCCGAGAACAGCCTCCCGGCTCCTCTCTCACTGCCCTCAGCGACCTCTTCTTCCTCCTCCTCCTCCTCCTCTTCCTCCTCAGCCTCCTCTTCATCTTCTTCCCCACAGCCAGGCCCCAGGCTCCCCCGGGACAGCTTCAATGGTCATGAGCTCAAGGAGTCCCCGGCCCCAGCCAATGGCAGTCCCCTGCCCACTGGCTCACCCCGGCCCGGCCTGCCCCTGTCTCCAGCCACTGCCCCAGCCCTCACTCTCTCGCCAGTGCCTGAAGCTCTGATCCAGCCTCCCACCCCACCCATGTACACAGACAAGGGGGTCCAGACCCCCAGCAAAGTCACCCCTGCCACCATCCCCAACGGCAACCACAGATACTGTCGTCTGTGCAACATCAAATTCAGCAGCCTGTCCACGTTCATAGCACACAAGAAGTATTATTGTTCCTCTCACGCTGCAGAGCATGTAAAATGATCCTGAACTCCCTCCCCTCTCCCCTTCCTCCCCTTTCCCCCTCAACTCCATGCCTGTCCCACCACACTACAGACGGATGACCAGTTGACACGCCCTCAGTCCTGGCCGCAGCCCAAAGCCCGGGACATCTCAGCATGTGGCTGACAGGGAGAGGATGGTGGCGGCGGCAGCTGGGGGGCCTGCTCCCCAGAGCACTACGGCAGGGCAAGCGATCCCCTTCTGCCCCAGGAATCTTTCCAACGAAGCACAAGGCATCGATCAGTCAGTCGGGCACCTCCCGGAGCTCCGAGCCACCTGGATGGACTCCCTTTGCCCCTGAGCCCAAGAGCCCAGTGACCGAGGAGGTGGGGTGGGATGGCCAGAGGAGTGGCTCGCTACAAAGAAAGGCAGGGTTGGGCGGGGGGCAATGAGACCCCAAACCCTCGGCACTTAATAAAGAATTACAGTTTGATGACGAATGTTGGTTAAGAGCCTAGTTGTCTGGGAGATGGGGGCAGGGCAATGGGAAAGTGGCAGGGTGGGGCTTAGCAGTGGGTGGCCCCACAAACTTGCAGTGCCTGAAGGGCCTCATCAGGCCCCAGGGTGGGCTCAGATGATAAAGATCCCCCCTTTTGCTAGTTTGGCCTCTAAGAAGAAAGTGCACCACACCACAGACCCCATCCCAAGGCCTTCAAGTATATCGGGCTCCTTAGATCATAGAACATAAAACCGGAAGAGACTCGAGAACAGGGGTTCTCAGCCTTTTTTGTGTCTGGGACCCCATGGCCAGGCTGGTGAGGCCCCTCAGGCCCTCCTCAGAATCAGGTTTTTAAATGCATGCAATGAACTACAAAGGAAGTCAATTGTATTGAAATACAGTTATCAGGATATTTCAAAAGCAAATTCACGGGCCCCAAGTTAAGAACTCCTATTCTAGAGATCTTCTCATCTGCTGCTTTATTTCACAGAAAAAAAAAAGTTATAACTTGCCTAAAGCATGCCAGCGGTTCTCTTGGCCAACCTTCTCATTTTACAAATAAGGAAACTGAGGCCCAGTGAGCTTAGATGGATCAACTGCTGTTCTGCCCAGGTAAATTTGAGATCCAGTGGAAAGGCATATACCATTCTAGTTCTCTCCCTCACAGCTGAACGGGAGCCCCTTCCTTCACTCTCCCTGTCCCTTGAAAGTGCCTGGGGCTTGGCATCTTCCTGCCATCTTAAAGAGGGGAGGCCTGCTTCCTTCCTCTGTGCTTAGGATAGAATAGAGGCTCCAAAGCTGTGGTTGGACTTGGATGTCCAGGAGAGGCAGAAGTGTAGACAGCTTCTGGTCCTCACTATCCCCTGCCATCCAGGGAGCGGGAGCTGGTTGTCCATCTGGTCGGGGAAGGCCTTCTGGGAATCATTTAGGACCAGAGTCTGGGCCAGGTTCTGGCGTAGCACCTTCAGGTCCTTTACATAATGTCCCTGGAGGCAGTATAGTGCTTAGCACAGTGCCTGGCACATAGGTGCTTAACAAATGCTTACTAAGTGTTCTTCAATAAGGCCACTGGATTTGGTACAGAAGATAGGTTCTAATCCTAGATCTGCCACTTGCTAGCTGTGTGATCGTGGACAAACCACTTTCTGAGCCTTAGTTTCCTCCTCCGAAAAATGGTGGGGTGAGGGCAGACTAGTGACCTACTAGGGTCTCTTCTAGTTTTGAATCCTTTGATACCGTAAACCAGCAATGTTTGTACCCATGGTAACTTAATGGATCTACCTTGAGAGTCATGTCTCGTCCAAGCAGACACAACCTCTCCCCCTACCCGTGGCTGGCCCACAGGCCTTCTCCCTTGCTCTGACCCCCATCCACTCTTTGTGAGCCCATTGGACAGTAACTCCACTCCTCAGGCTTGGTCTGCCTCTGGTCACTGAGAGAACCCAGCCCACTGACCTATGGCTGGATGAGAAGCAGACTCCACTCCACCACGATTCTCCCCTTCACCCTTCCCACTCAGGGGACATCATCAGTAGCGTTGCTATACACTTGTTAGGGCTCTCTTCTCCAGATCTCAAAGCCCTCTCCTAAAAGCCCCTTTGAGGGATGCAGGACACGAGGCACTTCTAACAGCTTTGGAGAAAACTGAAATTGCCTCCATAGGGTGGTGGGTGCAGCATTTGTCCTGGGCAGCTCAGTGATAAGGACAGATAAGTTGGGAGGAGGGGAAGAGGGGCACACAAGATGACTTTGAACTCCCTTTTCTCCACATCCCCTTCCCCAGAGGGTTCAATTCAGTAAATATTAAGAGTGTCTCAGGGCAGCTAGGTGGTGCAGTGGATAGCGCACTGGCCCTGAAGTCAGGAGGACCAGAGTTCAAATCCAACCTCAGACCAAACACCTGATACTAGCTGTGTGACCCTTGACAAGTCACTTAACTCCAATTGCCTAAAATTTAAAAAAAAAATTTTTTTAAGTATCTGTAAGGGTTGGAACAAGTACACAGACATGATACAAGTTATAAGGGAAAAGTCCATGGATCACCTTCGGTGAGTTCCCATGATTCACTAGGTTAGCTTTAATAAGAGCCCACCCTGACTAGAGATGCGAATGTATGTAGACAGGGAATCACTTGGGTAGAGATAACCACTATATAGAAAGATCTGCCTGCTGGATATCTCCAGCACAATGTCCTGTTGCACCCCAAACTCAGCAAGCCCAAAGAAAAGCCCCAAATCTGCTTTCCCTGCCCAATTTCCCCATTTCTGTTAATGGCACCACTATCCTCACTTGTCATCCTGGATTCTTCTTGTCCCTTCAAATCAGATAATATCAAATCAGATATCTGTAAAATGCTTAGCACAGTGCCTGGCACAAGGTAGGTGAGTAATCTGTGCCTGCTCCTTCTCTCCCTCTCTCCCTTCTCCCTCGTCTAATCCAAGAGTCTTTTTGATTCTACCTCCATGACCTCCCTTCCATCCAGTCCCTTCTCTCCACTCGCATAGCCACCATCCTAGTCCAGGGGCTCTCACTTGTACTATTGTAATCAAAGCCTTCTGATTGGTTTCCCTATTTCCAGTAGCTCCCCTCTCCGTTTTCCATACAACTGCTACAATCATCTTCCTAAAGCCCAGGTCTGACCTTATCATTTCCCTGGTCTGAATTCTTTAGTAGCTCCCATTGGCTGTAGAATAAAATCCAAATTCTCGTGCTGTTATTTAAAGCCTTTCACAGCTTGGTTTCAACTTCTCTTTCCAGACCCACCATTCATTTTATTCCCTTTCAGGTATGCCATATTTTAGCTTAACTGGCCCATTTGCTGTTCCCCAGCCTTGACTTCTTCTCTCAACTCTGCCAATGTCCCACGTGGCCTGAAAGACCTTCTTCCCTCCTCACCTGCAGCTTTTCAACTCCTCACCTCCCTTGTAGGTTCAGTTCACGTGTCATACCCTGCTACCTCCCCCACTCTCAGGGGTTAATGGCTTTCTCCCTCTCCATGTCTGCTTGCTTTCACTTGTGCAAATGTCCTATCACCCAGGACAGTGGGTACCATTTTGGCTTATGCTTTCATCTTTGGACTCCCAGATCATATTACAAAGCCTACCCTGCTTGTCGTAGGCACTTAATAAATGCATATTGGATTGAATTCAATTAAATTTGAATGTAAATCCTATCACAACTGTACACTCCCTATTCAGTCCAGGCCCTCAGGGAGTTGGAAAGTTGGGAAAGGCTCAAAGGGGAGTCTGGTAATGTTGACATCCTCTGTCTTCCTGTGAGCTTGGGAACTGGGGGCCCCTCAGAGTGCTTCAGGATTCCTCCAGGGCCACCCAGCAACCTTTTCTTACTACTCTTTGCACCTTCAGTCAGTCATTCTTTCTTTCAACAGTTAGTAAGAGCCTACTATGTGTTAGGCATATACTATTGTAAAATTAGGTAAGGATCATGGTCTGATGGAACAAATTTAAGTACCCAAGCTTATAATATTTCTGGCCTTGAAAGTAGAGTACTGAAACCTATGAATGACTCATTATGCCCCCAGTTAGAGAGAAAAACTCTTGGCTGGGGGTTAGATCACTCTCGACAATGGCGCTTTCCCAAATTCTCATGCCCTGGACAAAGGGACACAAAGAAATACTCCAGACAGGGTTAATCACAGGGGTTTGTGAGAAATAAGATTAGCCCAGTCTGTAACAGAATAAAATGACATTCTAAAAGTAAAAGGCTCTAGCCTTGAAGGGGATGAGGACCACCGGCTTCTCCACATTCCCCACAAGTGTCTGAGTTTCTTGGAGTTTTTTTCTGTCACTGGAGTGTTTTGAGTTAATTCTCTGGGCTCCCTGGAGGTAGGAGTTTGAGGAGGGGGAATAGCCAATGTCATTGCTGTTAGAGCTGCCACACTGCTGCTGCATGTGATGGGTAGGAAATGCTGCCACCTCCCTCCCCTTAATACGTTCTCTCTCTTCCTCTTATAGTCTCTCCTCTTAGTACCACCCCAGCCCCAAATCATGCAATACTTCCTTGCCTCTGAAGATGAGTAGAAAAGCTCCCAATCTCCGAAGTCTGTGTGGGTCTAGGCCATTTCTTGCCCCTGTCCACGTAAGGAAGGGGTTTGTAGGGTCAGCCCGTGGTCTCATCTCCTACCTCTCCTCTCCTAAATCCTGCAAGATCATAGGATTTTAGACCTGGAAGGGACCTATCTCAGAGATCAACTAGCCCCATCCCCTTCGGATGAAAAATAAAAGGGCAGTGTTGCACTGAAGGGGACATAATTAATAAATGGTGGGATCCACGCCAAGGTCATTTGATTCCAAACTCAGGCTCTTTCCATTCTACGACCCTGCCTCCTATGGGCTCACTCTCTGATTCTTTGACTTTAATTCAGCTCTCCTCTCCCCTCCATCCCCAGTCCCAATCTGTCTTGGGGCTGTCCCCGGAATAGCTCCGCCAGCATCTTGTACCTGCCCACCCACCTGCCTAACCAAGGGCTAGAAGGCTAACGAGCTCCCACTTGTGCCTCTGCACAGGGATGAAAGCACAAACTATGATTAAGGTTATTATTCTTCTTGATTGCCTTCATCTGATTTCCCTGGTGAATTTCCCTGATGAGCAGGTTAGCGTGAATCCACAAGACCCCAGGAGCCTTGAGCTTCCAGGGCCTAGGCTATGTGGGGCGGGGGGCCCCTGCAACTCCCCAGCTCAGAGGAAGATAGATGGGGACTCTCCCCTCAGAGTAGGAGGGCAGGCCAGGGGTACAGGTTGGGCGAAGTGGGGAGGTGGGCCCGACTCTGCCAGGGCTGATGGGAAGACAGAAGGGGCCAAAGAGGGCTAGCACAGGGGACCAGAGCTAACCCCAAGACTGCAGCCCTCTGATTGCTCAGCTCCCTTGCTGATTTGTGTGTTACTCTGCATAAATTTACATATTGAGTTCAAAAAAGGCCCTAAGTCTCCAAAATGAAATGAATTCATTACTCCAGACATTATATTCAAATCCATTATTCAGGTTAGGGCTCACCAGCCACATAGACTATTCTAAGCCAATCAGTTTAATCACATTGCAGATTAGGAGAGACAGAAAGTTCCCATGCACATTTACTGGCATTGGCTGCACACACACACACACACACACACACACACACACACACACACACACACACACACACACGCGCACAACCATGCACACATGATTTGTTCACATTCCTACCATGGTTCCCATATTACCTCTACATGAGCCAACTAACATGTTTACACCTCGGGAAAAAACATATCTGGGTACCCTTGACAAGTTGCTTCTTCTCTCTTGCCTTAATTTCCTTCTCTATAAAATGGGCACATTGGATAGAGTGCCAGGCCTGGAGTCTTCCCAAGTTCAAATCTGGCCTCAGACACTTACTACCCTATTTGCCTTAGTTTCCACATCTGTCAAATGAGCTGGAGAAGGCAATGGCAAACCACTCCAGTATCTATGATAAGAAAACCCCAAATGGGGTCACAAAGAGTTGATCATGACCGAAATGACTGAACAGCAACAAAAAATGGGAGTGCTAGGTCTCCAAGACCCCTCTCTAGCTTTGACATTCTATGTTCTAAAGTCCCTTCCAGCTCAGATATTCTGCACTGTAAAGTCCCTTCCAGCTCAGACGTTCTGTGTTCTAAGGTCCCTTCCAGCTCAGACATTCTGTGTTCTAAAGTCCCTTCCACATCAGACATTCTGCATTCTGTTCCCTGCCAGCTCAGACATTCTGTGTTCTAAGGTCCCTTCCACATCAAACATTCTGCATTCTATTCCCTGCCAGCTCAGACATTCTACATCCTAAGGTCCCTGCCAGCTCATTCATTCTACGTTCGAAGATCCCTTCCAGTTCAGACATTCTGCATCCTAAGGTCCCTTCCAGGTCAGACATTCTGCATTCTAAGGTCCCTTCCAGCTCAGACGCTCTGTGTTCTAAAGTGCCTTCCAGATCAGGCTTTCTATGCTCTAAAGGTCTCTTCTGGCTCTCTGGCATATGTGTTGAGATGAAGGTAAGGGAATGCAGAATTTAGAGCTTAGAGTGTTGGGGTGGGTGGCTCAGCAGGTTTTGGCCTTGCTGCCCACCAACACCAGGGTCACATTCTGGATCTGGGATCTGGGGTGGCATTAGAACTGCCTCCTCTGTTCCACCCACTTTGGCCATGGCCAGTCCCTCCCTGGTGTGCACCCCGAGGTCCCCTCTGAGCCAGGTGCAGCCAGACCCTGGTAAATCCAGTTGCCCTCCCTCTTCTGCTCCAGGCAGGACCTGGGCCAGGTTGCCAAGCCACCCACATCCTGCCTGCCCCTGTCCCCTTACCCCTGGGAGCCCCCAGAAGGGCCTTTTCCATTTCCACACCTGGCTTCTTAACCTCCTCCTGGGCTAATCTATGGGCACAATCAGCACACTAATTAGATCGCTGTAAGGCAATGCCATTATCTTCATTAGAAACCCTGCAACTCAGGGCCTTAATTACATGGTCTGCACATTCCCCTGCAGCCCCTCCTGTCCTAATGGGCATCTTTGAACCTGTTCTTCCTGGGTGCAGGGCTGGGGCACCCCAGTGCTCGCCCTGGGTTTCTTTTTAGTCCAGACTGGAGAACCTGGCTCTCCCCGCACCTCCCCAGTACTCCCTACCTCCTTCCTTCTGCCTACAGGACAAGACACCTACTAGGCTGAGACTGGAAGGCTATCTGTGGACACTGAGAATCCATGAGCAAGGGACAGCAGTGCCAGCTGTAAGTACTTGGCTCTGTTTGAGTGCCTGGACTTACGACCTGGGACTGGATTTGTAGGAGCAATCCTGGCAGCCTGCAAGGAAACAGTGGCCAAGCCAGAGCTCCCTAATCTGGTCGCATCTGCTGCACTCCCCAAGAGGAGAGGTGCCCTCTCCATCACTCCAACCCCTGGAGTCTCTCCTGTGCTGTCTCCCTCCCCAGGGAGCATCTCATCCTTGGTCCCAAGACTCTCGCTTCCCCCTCTCCCTAAATCATATAACCTTATAAATTCATAAGATTTAGAACTGTCGGGGACCTTAGAGTCCAATCCTCTTATTTTATAAATGAAGAAATGGAGGCAAAGAGACTTGCCCAAGGTCACACAGCTAATGAAGGACAGGGTCCAAGCTGACTCCAAATCCTATGCTTTTTTCCACTAGATGATATTGCCTTTTGCTGTTAGTTGTTCAGTCATTTTTCGGTTGTGTCTGACTCTTCTTGGGGTTTTCTTAACAAAGACACTAGAGTAGTTTGCCATTTGCTTCTCCAGCTCCTTTTACAGATGAGGAAACCAAGGCAAAGAGGGTTAAATGACTTGCCCAGAGTCACACAGCTAGTAGGTGTCTGAGGCTGGATTTGAACTCAGGAAAATGAGTCTTCCTGACTCCAGACCTGCCACTATGCACTATGGCGCCACCTAGCGTCCCTACTGCCTTCTGGCTTTTGTCATTGGCACCCTGGGCTCCCAAGGGAGAAAGCAGCAGCCAACAGAAGGAGCTGGTTGTGAATCCCTCACTGGGAGTAAAGAGAGGTGAGTAATCTTCAGGGGAAATAGGGAAGTAGAAGACAAATGTGAGTGTGAGTAGGGGAAGTGAGGGAGAAGACACATTTCGCACTTAGCACATGCTAAGTGTTTTACCATTTGGAAAGAGTCATGGAAGTCAGGGGACATGGGTTCTAGCCCTAACTCTGCTATTAACTAGCTTAGTCACCTTACACAAGTCCCTTCCCCTCCCTAGGCTTGATTTTCCATAAAAGTGGGATTATGAGTTAATATCCCAAGGAGCCTATTGCCAAAAAGAAAACACCCATGTGTGCAGTGGTGTCAGACTCCACTAGAAACAGGGGCAGCATGTTGACTTAATTTTAAAATGTAATATTATCTACGTTTTACTGTATTCTTATTTATTTTGTTAAATATTTCCCAATCACTATTTTAATCTGCTTCAAGCTCCACTCTTGAGTGTTGTGGGGCATATGCACTGACTCACAGGCTGTGGGTTAGACACTTCTGCCTATGTTCACCAAAATATTTATGGCAGCCTTTTTTGGTGTGTGATAGCGAAGAATTTGAAACAAAGTAGATACCAATTGATTGGGGAATAGCTAACAAATTGTGATATGTGCAAGTAATGGAATACTACTGTACTGTAAGAAATTATGTGTGTGGCTAAGAAATAGAGCTCTAGATCAGTGGAATATATTAGGGACACAATACACAGTGTAAATGACCTAATCTAGTGTTTGATAAACACAAAGATCAAAGCTCACTATCTGACAAAAATTGCTGGGAAAACTGGAAAGCAGTTTGGCAGAAACTAGGCATAAATTAACATCTTACACCATGTGCCAAAATAAGGTCAAAATGGTTATGCACCCATTTTAGACATAAAAGTGATATCATAAGCAAATTTGGGGAACATGGGAAAATGTACCTGTCAGATCTATGGACAAAGGAAGAGTTTATGACTAAATGAGATAGAGAGGATCCCAAGAAGTAAAATGGATAATTTTCATTACTTGAAATTAAAAAGGCTTTGCACAAACAAAATTAATGCAGCCAAAATTAGGAGAAAAGCTGGAAGCTGGGGAGGAGGGGATTTAGAATACTTTTCTCCAATAAAAGCCTTATTTCTCAGATATGTAAGGAACTGAATCAAATTTATAAAAATAAGAGATATTCCCCAGTTGGCAAAACGTCAAAGGGATATGAACAGGCAGTCTTCAGAAGAAGAAATTGAAGCTATCAATAGTCATATAAAAATGCTCTAAACCACTATCAATTAGAGAAATGCAAATTAAAACAACTCTGAGGTACCACCTCATACCTACAGATTGACTAAGGTGACAAAAAGGAAAATAACAAATATTGGAGGGAATGTGGAAGAATAGGAACACTAATGCACTGTTGGTGGAGTTGTGAACTGGTCTACCCATTCTGGAGAGCAATTTGGAATTTTGCCCAAAGGGCTATAAAATTGTACATACCCTTTTACCCAGCAGTGTTGCTGCTAGGTCTATATTCCAAAAAGATCAAAGAAAAATGAAAAAGGACCAATATGAACAAAAAATAGTCATAGCAACTCTTTTTGTGGTGGCAAAGAATTGGAAATTGAGGGGTGCTCATCAATTGGGGAATGAATGAACAAGTTGTGGTATATAATTGTAATGGAATACTATTGTGCTATGAGAAATGGCAAAGGGGTGGTTTTAGAAAAACATGGGAAGACTTATATTAGCTGATGCAAAGTAAAGTGAACAGGATCAGGAGAACATTACACACAGTAACAGCATTATAATGATGATCATCTGTGAAAGACTTAGCCTCCCCAATCAATACAATGATCCAAGACAGTTCCAAAGGACTTACAATGAAAATGCTATACACCTCTAGAGAGAGAATTGATGAATTCTAAGTGCAGATTGAAGCATATTTTTTTCTACTTATTTTATTCTTTTTTTGTCTTGCTTTGTTTTTTGTTTTGTTTTGTTGTAACATGGCTAATATGGGTATTTTTTGTGTGACTTCACGTGTAATGGGTATCATATTGCTTGCCTTCTCAATGGGTGGGGGAAGGACTAAAAGGAGGGAAAGAATATTCAACTCAAAAATTTTAAAAATTAATATTAAAATAAATAAAGCATATTTAAAAAGAAATAATGTGTGTGATAAATACAGAGAAGTCTGGAAAGATCTACATGAACTGATACAGAGTGAAGTCAGTAGAGCCAAGAAAACAGTATATACAATAACTACAACAGTGTAAATGGAAAAAACAACACACACACACAAAAAAAGTGAATGTTGCGAAATTATAAAGGCCAAGCATGGCTCGAAAGAGGAGATAAAGGACACCCTCAACCCACCCCTTGTTGTAGGTGGGAGGTCCATATTCTGTTTGCTTTCAGACTTTTTCAATGTATTGACAGGTTGAACTGATTTCCTTTTTCTCCCTTTTTCTTTTTTAAAATATTATTTGTTATATGGAATGGCTCTCTGGGAGATGAAGGTGAAAGGAGAGGGATACTATGATGATGTAATAACAAAAAAACTCAATAAAAACCTATTTTAAAAAATTAATTAAAATAAGAGAGAGTGGGATAAAAAAAAATGATTTCTCATCTGCCTTCCAGCTCTAATGTTCTAAAGATCTCTTGATCCTCAGCTGGACCTTAAGCCACTTGAGGTCAAGAGCTGTGTCTCGTGATTTTATTCATAACACCCACAGCACTAAGTAACAAGTCCTATATACGTAGTACTCTACATGTTCCCTAAATATGCTCACATGCATGTTGGCTCAACGGATTGTAGACACAAGTAAGTTTGTCTTACTGGAGTGTGAGTGCACACATAAGTGTCTGTGTGTCTGTCTCCCTTATAGTGCCACAGAAATAGCCCTGGATTCTTGAAAGCTGTGTAAGTTCAGGCAGTTTCTGCCAATCTAGAAAAGCTTCAGGCATAAGCCTGGTGATGGACTTAGGTAGGGCTAGCTCAACTGAAGCCAAATTAGCTCGTGGCCAGAGAGGATGCCACTGAATAATGAATATTTGGGGCCATGGCAAATCTTGAAATTTTCTAGGTTCTGTTTAGTACAAATAACAAATCAGTGGATCTAGGCTTATAACCAAGAATAGTCTGCCCAGCAACACTGAGTGTAATCTTATGGGGGGGAATGGATGAACACTTAATGAAATAGAGGACTTTCAAGCATTCCTGGTGGATAGACCAGAGCTGAGTACAAAATATGACATACAAACACAAAAGTCAAGAGAAGCATAAAAATGGCCAACATTAGTGAGAAATCATAAAGGATTAAACAAGGCTGGACTGTTTACATTCTTATATAGGGAGATGATACATATAACTCTTCCGAATTTGGCTTCACTGGAGTCTTAGAGGATGCCTAATTATACTGAGGGCCTGAGAGTGATTTGATTATGTTTGGATGATCTCAAAAGAAGAATGGAAGAATGGGGAAGAGGAATGCACAGGGAGGAGGGAAAAGGAGAGGAAAAATGAGAAGATCATCTCACATAAATGGGAAGAGTTTATACAATGGAGGAAGTAGGTGACACTTAAACCTCACTCTTGTCTGAACTGGTTAAAGGAGGAAGGAATATACATACACACAGAGTTGGGTGCAGACATGCATATTACCCAACAGGGAAATAGGAGGGAAAGGATATGTAAGAAAGGGTGAAAATAAGACAGAGGGTGGACTAAGGGAAGCAGTAATCAGAAACAAAACAAACTCTTAAAGAGGAAAAATTAGAAGGAAGAGTATAAGAGAGTACAATGGAGGGAAATATACACTTAGCAATCAAAACTGTGAATGCGAATAGGATGAACTCACCCGAAATGGGAGAAGAAAGAAGAATGGATTAGAAGCAAGAATCCAACGACATATTGTTTACAAGGAACACACTTGAAACAAAAACACAAACACAGAGTTAAAATAAGGGGTTGGACATAATATGCAGTAGTAAATGACCATAGTGATCTAGTGTTTAATAAATGCTAAGATCAAAGCTTTTGGGACAGGAACCCACTATTTGATAAAAGTTACTTGGAAAACTGGAAAGCAATTTGGCAGAAACTAGGTATAGACCAATATCTCACACTGTATACTAAGAGAAGGTCAAAATGGGTACATGATTTGGACATAAAGGGTGATACCATCAGCAAATTAGGGGAGCACAACATAGATTATCTGTCAGATCTATGGGTAAGGGAAGAATTTATTATGAAAGAAGAGATAGAGAGCATTATGAAAGGTAAGATGGATAACTTTGATTATATTAGATTAGAAAGATTTTGCATAAACAAAACCGATCAGCCAAGATTAGAAAGAAAGTAGAAAATTGGGAAGAAAATTTTTACAGAAAATTCCTCTGATAAAGGCCTTGTTTCTCAAATATATAGAGAACTGAGTCAAATTTGTCAGAATACACATCATTCCCCAATTGATAAATGGTCAAAGATATGAATAGGGGGTTTTTAGAAGAAGAAATCAAAGCTATCAACAGTCATATAAAAATGCTCTAAATCCCTATTGACAAAAGAAATGCAAACTAAAACAGCTCTGAGACATTACCTCACACATATCAGATTGGCTAATATGACAGAAAAGGAAAATTACAAATATTGGAGGGGACATGGAAAAATTGGGACACTAATGTACTATTGGTGAAGTTGTGCGCTGATCTGGAGAACAATCTGGAACTATGTCCAAAGGGCTATAAAATTGTGCATACTCTCTGATCTAGCAATCCTGCTAGTAGAGCTGTATCCCAAAGAGGTTTTTTAAAAAGGGAAAGAACCTATATGTACAAAAATATTTAGAGAAGCTCTTTTTGTGGTGGCAAAGAATTGGAAACTGAGGCGATGTCCATCAATTGGGGAATAGCTGAACAAACTGTGGTATATGATTGTAATGGAATACTATTATGGCATAAGAAATGATAAGCTGAATGGTTTCAGAAAAAAACCTGGAAAGACTTACATGAACTGATGCAAAGTGAAGTGAACAGAACCAGGAGAACATTGTACACAGTAAAAGCAATATTGTATGATGATCAACTGTGAATGTCTTAGCTATTCTCAGCAATACAAAGATCCAAGACAATTGCAAAGGACTTATGATGGAAAATACTATCCACTTTCCGAGAAATTGATGATGGAATTTAAATGTAGATCAAAGCATACTCTTTTTTGCTTTCTTTATTTTTCTTGTTTGTTTTTTTTGGCAACATAGCTAATACGGAAATATGTTATGAATGTATAATCTATATAAAATTTCTTGCCTTCTTATGGAGGGGAGAAGGGAGGGAGAGACAGAGAGAATTTAAAACAGTAATTATATAGCTATTTTATTCTATATTATATAATAACTTTAAATTAAATAGTTATTCTATTATATAGGGTGACATCATAAGCAAATTAGAGAAATATGGAAGAAATTAAATGTCAAATCTATGGATATGGAGAGAGTTCTTGACTAAATAAGAGATAGAGACATTCATAGAAAGTAAAATGGACCTGAAATTAAAAGTTTTTGTATTAAAAAAACCCAATGCACTGAAAATTAGAAGAGAAGCTGACATTGGGGGGTGGGGAGGGAAAAATCTATCCAGCAAATTTCTCTGACAAAAGTCTTGTTTCTAAGTTATGCAGGGAACCGAATCTAATTTGTAAGAATAAGGGCCATTCTCCAATAGATGAAAGGTCAAAGAATATGAGCAGGTAGTTTTCAGAGGAAGAAATCCAAGCTATCCAAAACCATACCCCAAAAATGCTCTAAATCACTAATAAGAGACATACAAATTAAAACAACTCTCATAGTACCACCTCACACATCAGATTGGCTAAGACGACAAAAAGAAAAATGAAAAATTCTGTAGGGACTGTAGGGAAACAGGTACTTAAACAATATATTTTTGTTAAAACTGTGAATTGGTCCAACTATTCTGGAAAGCAATTAGGAACTAGTTAAATCAATCGACTAAAGCTATTAAACTGTGCATACCCTTTGACCCAATATACCATGACCAGGTCCATGCCCCAAAAAAGATCAGAGAAAGAGAAAAAGGACCCATGTGAACAAAAAAACTTAGAGCATCTCTCTTTGTGGTTGCAAAGAATTGGAAGGTGAGAGGGGTTCCAATTGAGGAATGACTAAACAAGTTGTGGTATACGAATATGATAGAACGCTATCATGCTGTAAGAAATGATTGAAGGAATCACTTCAGAAAAACTTGGGAGAACTTGCATGAATTGCTGTAGTGTGAAGTGAGCAGAATCAGGAGAACCATTTATACAATAACAATAATATTGTACAGATAATCAATTCTGAAAGACTTATTAACTCTGATCAACACAATGAAAAAATGCTGGATAAAGTGCGAATGGACTCAGAGGAAAGATCGAAGCATATTTTCTTTTCTTTTCTTTCTTTCTCGTCATAGTCAGTAAATCCTGGCATATTTTACACCCTTGGGGTAGAGGTTGGAAACCCCAGAATTGAGTTCCTTCTACCTGTGAGCTGTCTATTCTGCTTAGAGATGCTCCCCACTTCCTAGGACCTTTAACTCCTCCTGCCCATTGCAGAGCCCACTACCAAGAGTGCCCAACTGAAAGTCATGAGACCTGGCTCTGCAATGAAGTATCTGTAATCTTAGGCAAGTTACTCCCCAACCCCACCCTCAATCTCAGTTTCCTTATCTGTAAAAGGGGCTCTAAGCTCCCTTCTTACTGTAGTACACCTTCCTCAAATTCTGCTTCAGACGCTTTGTGGTAGCGTGTCCTTGGCTGAGTCATTCAAATTTCTTTGGGGCTCAATTTCCTCATCTGTAAAATGAGGGAGTTGTACTAGGTTCCTTCCAGTTCAGCATTCATTTTCCATCTGGAGAGCCGCAATTTCCCACTGAAATGCCATATGATAATATTGGCCACAAGGTGGCAGCAATACCCTATCCAAAGCGTTGATCCAACCACTCCTTCAGTTTGCTGTTGATAGGAGAGTAGATTCTGCCACATTGGCAGAGGCTTCCATACCTCAAGCGCTCTCAATTTTTTTTCTCCATTTTTCCAGATTATTAGAAGGCTGAAGCGAAGGATGCAGGAGCTGAGTTTGTCCCCAACCTGGTCCTGCTCCTCACCAGCACCAATCTCCTTACTCAGCCTTCACAGTCAATATAATATCATTAATGATAGCTAACATTCACATCGTGCTTTCACATTTACAAATATCGTCTCCCCACCTTGTAAAGTAAGTGCTATTATTACACCCATTTTACAGTTGAGGAAATTGAGGCAGACAGAGCTTGAGTGACTTGCCCATAGACACAAAGCTAGTGTCTGAAGCCAGGTTTGAATTTAGGATGTGACAGCCAGAAATTTCTTTAGAGACCATCTAGTTCAAGCCCTTTGATTTAAAGAGAAAGATATTGAGGTGGACTGCGTAAAGTATTGTACTTCAAGTTGGAAAGACCTGAGTTGATTGACAACGGCTTGAAATCAGGAAGACTCATCTTCAGCAGTTCAAAACCAGCCTCAGAAATCGACTAGCTGTGTGACCCTGGGCAAGTCACTTAACCCTGTTTGCCTCAGTTTCTTCATCTGTAAAATGAGCTGGGGAAGGAAATGATAAACCACTCCAGTATCTTTACCAAGAAAACCCCAAATGGGGCCATGAAAAGTGGGACACACTTGAAAAAAAATGACTGAACAACAAATGAAACCCTGAGGTAGGGGTACTACGGTCCCCTGAGGTATGGGGATGATTTTGCTCTGACCTATCCCTGCTCTTAGAAGGCCATTTCCTAGCTTGGATCCTACAGACTGTAGAGGATGGTAGCATTATCTTCTTTCACAGGGGGAATTTGAACTTCCACAGCCAGGTGGAGAGACTGAGATTGTGTGGGTGGGATAATCTGCTTTGTGCTCAGAGAGGGCAGCTTCTTCAGCTGGAAACACAAGAGGCAATTTACCTTTCAGCTCACATGGTTCCTTGCCACTGGACCTATAGTCAGTCCTCTCATTGTAGGTCACTAGACTCTAGTCTGCTAGGTTTTATTGGGGACAAGCTGACAATTGTCATCAGGTCTGTTTTTAGTGTGTTATTACCTTTCTAGCATCTCTCATTAATAGCCCTGATGATCCTCAGACTCACTCTGTTGCTAATCCAGAGTATTTGAAATAGATGAGTGCTATGTGTCTTGGGCTGAGAAGTCTTTGAAGTCCTCTTATCCAAAATATGCCTTCCTCTGAGCCTGCTCCAGAGCCTGAGAATGCCCCATAGTCATGGAATTGAGAGCTGGAAGGGTTCTTAGAAGAGGCAGCACCTAGTGTAGCTGAATGGGCAAACTGAGGCCCAAAAAATGGAAATGACTTGCCCAATGCCATACAGCTAATGAATAGCAGAAGCAGAATTTAAACCAAGGTCCTTTCATTACTCTTTCTACTCTATCAGGAAAGTTATTTGAGTCCCCTGTTCAAATCCAAGTATTTTGAGAAGGGAACAGCTTAATGCTCTGAGTAATTTTGGGGAATGGGGAGAGAAAGGAAAGTGTGTTTTCATTGGTGTGAATCAGGGTAAGGAATCTATCCAGTTTGATGGGCAATTCATTTGAAACTTAATAGGAAGGGCAGCTAGGTGGTGCAGTGGATAGAGTACCAGTCCTGAACTCAGGAGGACCTGAGTTCAAATCCAGCCTCAGACCAAACACTTGACATTAGCTAAGTGACCCTGGGCAAGTCACTTAACCCCAACTGCCTAAAAATTACCAAAAAAAAAACCAAACAACTTAATAGGGGCCTAACATTTAAACATGCTGTCTTTTGCCTCTTTCTGTATCCTCTACACTTAGCACAGTGCCTGGCACATAGTAGGCGCTTAACATACATTCATTGAATTGAATCATATTATTTCTGCCAAGAGTCAGCTAGGTGGAGCAGCGGATAGAACATTGGATCTGGAGTCAGGAAGACCTAAGCTCAAATTTAGTCTCAGACACTCACTAGCTGTGTGACCCTGGGCAAGTCACTTCCTCTCAGTTTGCCTCAGTTTCCTTGACAATCAAATAGAGATAATAATAGCACCTACACTGTAGGATTATCATGAGAATCTAATGAGATGTTTTTAAAGTGCTTAGCACAGTGCCTGGCATACAGTAGGTGCTTAATAAATGCTTGTTTCCTTCCTTCCGTTCCATCCTTCCAACAACCTTATGCAATTATAATTACACTCATTTTACATGTGAGGTAACTGAGATTCAGAGAAGTGAAGCAATTTGTCCAACTATCACGCAACTAATATAAGCTGTCCCCACATGTATGGGGGAAGGACTGATCTCTGGGTCACTCAGTCATCATCATTATCATCATCATGGTTAGAATTTATACAGCACTCCAAGGTTTGCAAAGTGCTTTGCATAGGTTTTTTGTTGTTGTTTTTTCCCCCTCATTTGCCTCTCACAACAACCCTCTGAAGTATTATCTCCATTTTATAGACGAAGAAATTGTGGCTCAAAGATTAAGAGAAGCCCAGATCAAATATCACCTCCTCCATGAAACCTTCCTTGATTTTCTCACTCCAGCTACTAGAGATCACTCCTCATTTGATCTCATAGAACTTCTTACTGCTCATAAAACATTCTTATTTCTATTCTATTTAGCACTTAAACCTATTTGCCTCAGTTTTCTCATCTGTAAAATGAGCTGGAGAAGGAAACGGCAGAACACTCCAGTATCTTTGCCAACTCCAAATGGAGCCACAAAGGGTCAGGCATGACAGAAAAATGTCTTAACAACAATGTCTTATCACCTTACTAGATTATAAACTCCATGGGAGAAGGAAAGGGGGATGGGACATAACTCTCAATAGTCATGATAACAAGTGATCAAAGGATCAACATTTAAAGCTAGAAGGGACCCTAGGTATTTATTTATGCAACACTCTGTGGTGTCCAAAGCACTGTATACATATATTATCTTGTTGTCTTTGAATCTTTCCCAGTGCTGAGCAGAGTGGTGCCCAGTTAAGGTTTATTGTTTGAATGTTAGAAGACACTTCTGAGGCTAAGTTCCATTTGGGGGTAGGGGAAGGGAGGGAGGTTTCCAAGGGGCATAAAGTCACACCAAATGTAACCAGTCTGGAAAAAACCAACATTTCTTTGTTTGCCTATTAAGATCTACCTTGGGCCTCCATTTCCCCCATCTGTAATATGAGAAGCTTGGACTCTCTTCCCATGATTGCTGTTGTTGTTAAGACATTTTTCTATCATGTCTGACCCTTTGTGGCTCCATTTGGAGTTGGCAAAGATACTGGAGTGGTCTGCCATTTCCTTCTCCAGCTCATTTTACAGGTGAGGAAACTGAGGCAAACAGGTTTAATTGCCTTGTCCAGGGTCAGCCACCTTGTAAGTGTCTGAGGCCAGATTTGAGCTAGAGTCTGGAATTTCGTAAACCCCTAAGGTAGGGAGTTGGAATGTCCAATCTCTTCTCTGTTCCAAAGAACCTGGGATTTAAGGTCAGAGGACCTGGCCTCAATTACAGCTCAAGCTACTTTATGTCTTGAGATCTCGGTTTTCCCCTCCAACATGGGGTTTAGGAGAGGGAAGAACAGTTTATCTCTAAGGCCCTTCCCAGCTTTGTCCTATGAATTTCTTCTTTGGATCCTTTTGAAAGGCAGTGAAAGGCAATGCAGCTGGAAAAAGTGGTGCAGTAGATAAAGCTTGGAGTCCAGGAGCCCTGAATTCAAATCCTGCCTGACACCTAGAACATTTCAAATCCTACCTGACACCTAGCGTCAGCTTCCTCATCTGTAAAATGGTGATAATAATAACACCTAAATCACAGGGTTGTAAAGGTCAATTGAGATAACATAGGTGAACTCCTGAAGAATGCTATACTACATAAATGCTAGTTATTTAGCTATTATTATTATTATTATTATTATTATTATTATTATTATTATTATTATTATTATTAGGCAGCTAAGTGGCTCAGTGTATAGAGTGCTGGGCCTGAAGTTAGGAAGACTCATATTCCCAAGTTCAAATCTATTCTCAGACACTTACTAGCTGTGTGAGCCTGGGCAAGTCATTTCATCCTGTTTACTTCAGTTTCCTCATCTGTAAAATGAACTGGAGAAGAAAATGGCAAACCATTACAGTGTCTTTGCCAAGAAAACCCTAAATGGGGTCACAAAGAGTTGGATGCAATTGCAAAATGACTGAATGACAATAATTATTATTATCATTATCATTATCAGTCTTAGTGGCCCAGTCACCAGGAGGGGCTGGAGATTATAGCTCTCTGAGATCTTCCAAACTTATGTGATAGAGAGACCGGAGATCCTCAGAACTTCACATCTGTGCAGGTGAGCACACACACACACACACACACACACACACACACACACACACACACACACACACACACACACCCCTCTCTTCTAAGAGGGAGACTCAGGCTTTCAGAAGGGAGGGGCTCTGCTCTGGGGTCCTCTTTGAGTCTGCTTTTAGGCAGTAATTGTGAGCTGTTTTCTGCAGTGATGTTTTTAGCCCACTTTCTGAAATAGACACAAAGCCTGGAGCTGTTGGTTATCTATGGTAGCCAGCAGGAGTGGTTTTCAGCTTCCCCAAACAAAGCCTCCAAGAGAAAATGCTTTTTGCAACTGCAGGTTTCCTTCTTTGGTCCTTCTCCCCTCCGGGGGTCCAGCTTCCACTCCAACACCAGAGGTCCCTAGCCCAGGCAGCTCTTTCTGAATACACATCTCTCCTTGTTTGTCTCCCCATATGCAAAGACTTCTCTTAGTAAGGTGAAGAGGAGGAACTCTTGACAAGACTACCTTCGAAATAGCTATGGCATTTTTCAGCAGCTATATACCATGAAAAATCCACCTCTAACCCTCCCCCCCATCACCACCTCCAACACCTGTGATCTTTAGCAAAATACAGAGAATCCAGGGTCATAGGTTTAGCCTAGAAAGGATCTAGGTCATCTAATCTGCTAGCCTCCCCTTTACTTTTACAGATGAGAAAGCTGGTCCCACAATTTGAAATTTAGCACTTTTCTCACACGTGGACTCCCCGCCCCCCAGAAACTTCTCAGATTCAAGGAATGCTGGAGGTCAACATCTGCTCAAAATCATAGCTCCAAAACCCCAGCAATGCCCTTCTTTTACCAAATCAACCAAAGGACAAAGTAAAAAAATCATTCAAACAGCATAGCAAAGAAAGTGCAAGAAGGTTCCATCCCCTGCCTCTCCCCCCACTAGGGATATGCTTTCTCCCAGGTTACCACACTACCAATGAGGAGAGGAATGCACTAGGAACACACATGACCAGAGAACACCCATGAAAGGACACATGAATACCAGAGAAAACACTTGGCAGGGTATGCACATGAACATGTGTAACCAGGGAACACGGGGCAAAGCACACATATTGGGAACATGTGTATCCTGGGAATACTTCTGAAGAAGCACATAAACAGGGAATAGAAAAACTAGGGAATGCCAATAATTGGGAGCAACTCATGTCTCTAAAGCTACAGAAGAGTTGAAATATTCTAGTGATATCATCATGTTGTCTTCTGCTGTTTGTCTCCATCCTTTGCTGGATGTTTCCCACTGATCAGTAAACCCCAAGATATCTTATGAGGTTTCAGCAATCAAAATTTACATTCCTTTGGGGAGAGCACCCACAGCTAAGGGTATGATGCGCTATGTAAACATATGGAAGGGCAGGAAAGAAAGAAAGGAAGAAAGAAAGAAAGAAAGAAAGAAAGAAAGAAAGAAAGAAAGAAAGAAAGAAAGAAAGAAAGAAAGAAAGAAAGAAAGAAAGAAAGAAAGACAGAAAGAGAGAAAGAAAGCGAGAAAGAGAGAAAGGAAAGAAGGAAGGAAGGAAGGAAAGAGGGAGGGGGAGGAAGGGAGGGAGGGAAGGAAAAAGGAATGAAGGAAGCTCTCCTTCACTTAAATCCAATTCACTTACATGTCATGGCATCACCTTCCTAACGTCATGGTCCTCTTCAAGAATGAAGGACAAACAGTAACCCACTAAGCTGATCTCTTTGCTGGGTATCTCTGTTGAGCTGCTAGTGTTATGACCTGGTTTTCAGCTGCAGCATGCCTTCTTTCCTGAGCTGCTATGACAGTTGCTAATAGCCCAGCTCTGAAAAATTCATTGCCCTGAGTTAGTCTTGCTCTTTTGAGATGCAGATCCCAGCCAGCTACACTAACCAGATTGTTAGAACAGTCTTTCATCATTTTCATCAGTCCTTTTGAACTGACTCTTCTGCTGCAGCTCATTCAGACTTTGTCAGCCTAACTCTATTTTAAGCTATATCCATAGCATTTCTTTTCATTCTTATTAGATCCTGGTCCTAGAAAGCATTCCTGGAGCAAAACTGCAAAGGCGAAACCATGTTGAGGAGAGTCCTGTTACCACTCCACATTCCCCCTCATGTTTAATGCAAATTAAAAAAAAAAAAAGAACTGAGATAGATACAAAACATAGAAAGGGTTTGCAACCAGCAACAAAATGGATACTTTTTTTCCAAAACGAATACTTTTTAACATAAGTAGAAAAGTTAAGATTTGCCACTCAAATATCCTAACTCCTATCTGTTTACCTGAACTGAATCTCTGAGAAATCACAAAGAAATGGATAAGCTCCAGAAGAATGCAAATGGGTAAGTGTCCCAAGTAGTTCACTGGGCAAATTGATGAGCACTTCTGGTAGCAAGTGTCTGTCTAGGATTTCTGATTATACCTCTCTATGTAGGGTATAAACATGCCCCTTTGCTACCTCCTAGGGGGTGATGATGAGTTTTCCACCCATATAAATTGATTGGTTTGCACTGCTATGGGAGGAGCTATATAAAGACAACCTATAGACTCTGGGGGCTGTTTCGCCTTTGCTCTTTTTAAATGTAAAGCATTTCCAAATTAGTCATTTTGTACAAGACAACTCGAATAAAACTAAAAAAAGTGAAAAAGAAAATGAAAACTAGTATGCTTCACTGTGTATTCAATCAATATCAGCTCTTTCTCTGGAGGTGGATAGTATGCTTCATCATTAGCCCTTTGGGGTTGGAAATCAAAGGGATTAAGTGGGAAATGGCTAAACAAGCTGTGGTATATAATTGTAATGGAATGTTATTGTGCTATAAGAAATGACAAGCAGGATTATTTCAGAAAAACCTAGAAAGATGTACATGAACCAATGCTGAGTAAAGTGAACAGAACCAGGAGACCATTGTACGGAGTAACAGCAATGCTGTGCGATGAAGAATTGTGAATGACTTGGCTATTCTCGGCAACGCAATGATCTAAGACAATCTCCTTTGCTTTTCTTCCAAAGAAATCCTGCAACAGAACTAAGAGTAATATCAATAGCAGCTTCCTTGGAGCAAAGGCATACAAGGATTGGAAAGGGGCAAATGCCCTGATTTTTCAGAGAGAGAGACAGACAGAGACAGACAGGCAGACAGAGACAGGCAGAAAGAGATGGAGGGAGAGAGAAGGATAGAGACAGAGACAGACAGAGAGGCAGAAACAGAGAGACAGAGACAGATGGACAGATGGAGAACAGAGGTTACAAACTATATAGAACTATGGGTCAGTGATTTGACTTTGATTCCTGGGATAATTCTTGAATGGATCATTAAAGAGATGGTCTTCAAACATCTAGAAAGGGAAGCAGTGATTACAGTGAGTCAGCATGGTTTCAGCAATAATAGATCACGCCAGACTAACTCATTTCCTTTTTGTACAAGATTCTTAAAGAGTAAATGAGGAGAATGATGTGCATATAGTTGACCTAGATTTTAACAAAGCTTTTGACAAAAATATCTCATACTATTCTTGTGGAGAAGATGGAAAAAGATGGATTAGACGATGATACACTGAGACTGGTTAGATGACTAGATTTTTTAAAGTGGCTGTTAATAGTTCAATGTCAATGTGGCAAAGAAGTCTCTAATGGAGTACCCCCAGGGGTCTGTGCTCAGCCTCACGCTATTTTACATTTTTATCAATGACTTGGGAAAAGGGGCATAGATAACATGCTCATCAAATTCACAGATAACAAAAGGTTGACACAAGAGCTAATACAGTTGAGGACAGAGTCAGGGTCCAAAGGGTCTTTAACAGGCCAGACCATTGGGCTTATTCCAATATGATGAAATTCAATAGGTATAAATGTAAAAACTTGCATTTAGGTACAGAAAAGTTAACATGACAAGAACAAGAGGTACAGATTGGCTGCAATTCTTTAGAAAAGGATTCAGTGATTTTTTTGTGGATTGGAAGCTCAATATGATTCAGCAGGGTGATGTCATAAGCCACAAGGGTTCCTTAGTTCTTGGATTACATTAAGAGAAATATAGCTTCTGGGGCAGCGAGGTGGCACAGTGGATAGAGCACCAGCCCTGAAGTGAGGAGGACCTGAGTTCAAATCCAGCCTCAGACCAAACACTTGACACTTACTAGCTGTGTGACCCTGGGCAAGTCACTTAACCCTAATTGCCTAAAAGCAGAAAAAAAAGAGAGAGAGAAATATAGCTTCTAAGGATATGATAGTCTCACTGTACCCTGCCCTTGTAAGACCCCACCTGAAGGACCTTCCAGAAGGGACGCTTCAATGGTTGAAGGAGGTCAGCATGGCCAAGGGATGTTCTATAGCGAGAAAGGCCAAGGAATGAGGAATTTCTAGGGTGAGAAGACACCTCAGTTATGATGGCAAAATCTAGAAGAGTGAGAGGCCCAGCTAGGAGGGAAGGTACATGTCTCTCATAATAAAATGCAAGCTCTTAGATGACTGGAGCTATTTTGTTTTTTATTGTTTTTGTATTCCTAACATCAAACATAGTGTCTAGGGTCAGCTAGATAGAACAGTGGATAGAACGCCAGACCTGAAGTCAAGAAGACTCATCTTCCTGAGTTCAAATCTGACCTCAGGCACTTTCTAGCTGTGTGGCCCTGGGCAAGTCACTTCACCCTGTTTGCCTCAGTTTCCTCATCTGTCAAATGAGCTGGGGAAGGAAATGATAAACCACTCCAGTATCTTTGCCAAGAACATCCCAAATGGAGTCATGAAGAGTCAGACATGATTGAAATGACAGCAAAAGGCGTATAACAAATGCTGTTGGTAGATTGATTAATTGTCTTTTAGGGCCTCCCCTGAGATTGAGTCTGATCCATTCAAACCCAGAGATTAAGGTAAGGGAAGATGAGGCACTTAGGCCACAGATTTCAAAGGAAAAGGCAAATCCTTGCTGACATGGAATCTTCACAATATGGTAGAATAAATGTTTGGGACATACATAGAGAAAGGAATAGGAAATGATTCTATGATTTCACTGGTATGGGGAACATTAGAATAAAGGAAACTCTCTCCACCAGAAGGGGTCAGCACCTTCTCTGCAACTTCTAGAAGAATTGTTCAGTGGGTGAACTAGACTGTGGTGGAGCTCAGGCATGGTACCAGGCATTCACCTGAACCTGCCTCAGCTACACCCCTCCTTTCTGTCTTTGTCTCTGTCTCTCTTTCTCTCTTTCTCTCTGTCTTTGTCTCTGTGTGTATCTCTGTCTCTCTCTGTCTTTGTATCTCCCTCCGGCTCTGTGCTGGTTCACTCCCAGCAATCTGCATTCATACTGACAAGTCAGGGAAGGGGTATATCCAAGAAGGAGGGGCTTCTTCTCATTGCCTTTCTTCTACCTTTATCTTATTGTCTTCTACCTTTATCTTATTGTCTATGTCTGGCCATGAATACCTCAAAACAGAGTCTCCCTGTGTTCAGTGACTCATCACTATCTTGCGATAGAAAAAAAAATTCACTTCTCTGTCAGGCATGACAACAGCAGTCACCGAGTCACAGATGTAGAGAGGGGTCAGGAACTTCAGAAGTCACCTGATCCAACCCATCCACAAAAGGAATTCCCGTCAGGGCACACCTACAATCAGTCCTGCCCAAGGATCACCAAGGAGGGGGAACCCACCCCAGCCAGCAGAAAGAGTGAATTAGATCTCCAGATGGGAGCAAGCTGAGATCTCTCAAGTAAAAAACAGTTTTTGTTCTCTTATAAAGGGAAATTCTCCAAAGGATCTATGGAGGCAAGGTGGAAATCAAGGACACGTTGAAGAGTCAGCTCCTCCTACATGTTGTCACTTCCAAAGTCTTTTTTTGTCTTTCCTTTTTGGAGCTGTCCCAAGAAAGTGTCTGGAATTTTGCCTGTCATCACTTGAAGAAGGAATGAAAAAAATCTCTCCTCTCCAAAGTCCTTGTGCCTGCTCTGTCACTCATACAGTCACAAGGGAGGTCATGTCATCATTCTCTCCACCAGTCCAGAACCTAGAAGCAGCAGGCAACAGGCCTTCCCTGAACCAGACTGTTTGGGGTCATTCATTCATTTACCATTGGTTGTTTCTATAGCACGTTGAAGTTTGCAAAGTGACTTTCTCACAACTTTATCAGTTAGGTAGTTGTTGGCTTTATCATCTCTTTTTTACAGGTGAGAAAATTGGGCTTTTGAGAAATTGAGTGACATGTCCACTGTCATACATACAAGTCTCAGAGCCAGGATTCAAGCCCAGTTCTCTCTCTCTTTCTGTCTTCCCTGTCTCTCTCTGTCTCTCTGTCTCTGTCAGTATTTCTGTCTCTCACCGTCTGTCCCTATAACAAGCTATTTCTCACTTTTTTTCCTTTTTCCCCATTTAATTGTTTTATTTGATTTTAGTTTTCAACATTCACTTCTATGAGATTTTGAGTTCTAAATTTTCTCCCCCTCCCTCCAGTCCCCCCTCTTTAAGATGGCAGGCAATCTGATATTGACTATACATGTACAATCATATTAAACATATTTCCACATTAGTCATGTTGTAAAGAAGAATTAGAATCAAAGGAAAAAACCATGAGAAAGAAGAAATAAAAAAGAGAGAGAAAATAGTATGCTTCAATATGCATTCAGATTCCATATTTCTTTCTCTGGATGTGGATAGTATTTTCCACCATCTTTTGGAATTGTCTTAGATCCTTGTATTGCTGAGAAGAGCTAAGTCTATCAAAGTTGATCATTGTACAGTGTTGTTGTTACTATGTAAAATGTTCTCCTGGTTCTGCTCACTTCACTCAGCATCGGTTTGTGTAAGTCTTTCTAGGTTTTTCTGAAATCTCCTTGCTCATCATTTTTAATGGAATGATAGTATTCCATTGCATTCATATACCACAACTTGTTCAGCCATTCCCCACTTGATGGACATCCCCTCAATTTCCAATTCTTGGCCACCACAAAAATAGCGGCTATAAATATTTTTGCACATTTGGGTCCTTTTCCTTTTCCTTTGATCTCTTTGGGATACAGACATAGTAGTGGTATTGCTGGGTCAAAGGGTTTAGACCACAGTTTTATAGCCCTTTGGGCATGGTTCCAAATTGCTCTCCAGAACGGTAGAGTCAGACTTCTCACATTTTTACTAATAAAGCAGGTGGTACTGCAAGCTTTTTTTTCTTTGTAATTTGCCAATTTATTAAAAAAAAAAGCTAGAAGGAGTTGATACATTTAATGACAGAATCAAGATTCAACACTATCACAGCAGGCTGGGGAAAAAACAGATCAAAACTAACAAAAAGAAATTGAACAGTGATAAATGTCAAATTCTATCATTTCAGTTTGAAAAATAACTGCACAAGTAAGGATGAGGCAGATGTGGCTTAGCAGAAATTCATGGGGGGAAAAAAAGAAAATCTGGGAGTTCTGTGGCGCACAAGCTCAATGTGAACCAACAGGGGGAGGTAACCACTTTTAAAAATCCCAGCGCAGTCTTAGATGGAATAAATAGAATAATGGATTGTTAGAGCTGGAGGGACCTGAGAAATTAAACGGTCAAACCCTGGCATTTTACAGATGAGAAAATTAAATCCCAGAAAGGGGGAAGTTGCTGGCCCAAGATCATGTGGGCCACAAGTGTTGACGCAAAGGTTCAAACACATGTGCTCTGACTTCATAGTCATTGCTGTTTCCATCACATCACACTCTCCATTACATCACACTGCATTGCATCAGTCTGTATTACATCACACTCTGCATTTCATCACACTCTCCATTAATTCACACTTTGCATTGCGTCATGCTCTCCATTACATCACACTCTGCATTTCATCACAGTCTGTATTATATCACACTCTGCATTAATTCACACTTTGCATTGCGCCATACTCTGCATTTCATCACAGTCTGTATTATTTCACACTCTGCATTATATCACACTCTCCATTAATTCACACTTTGCATTGCATCATACTCTGCATTGCATCATGCTGTCCATTACATCATGCTTTCCATTGCATCAGAACACAGAATGTGCCAGAGCCAACTCCACCCAGCTCCCTGAGAATTGATTGTCAACTTTTCAGTGTGAGCATTTACATCTTGGAAATCATCAAATACTGCAACAAGGGCTGGAGTTATTGTTTTGCTAATTGTCTAGATTTAAGAAAGTTATGGAATAAACACCAATAATGCAGATTAGACTTCAAAGTGTTTTTCTTTTCTTTTTTCCAAGAGAGCTGGTTGTTAAACATTTACCAGCATGCCACTGCATTGGCTCTAGTACTGTGGTGTGTCCATCAAAGGAGGTGATGATACCCTTATATACTGTACCAATCAGACCATGCCTGAAGTATTATGTTTAGCTCTAAGAACAACATTTTAAGGAGGGACATAGATTAAATGGAGCTTGTCCAGAGGAAAGGACCAGGATGGAAAGGGTCTGAAAACGGTGTCATATTAAGAATATCTACAGGAACTACTTAAGGGCAACTAGGTGGCATAGTGGATAGAGTGCCAGGCCTGGAATCAGGAAGACTCACCTTAGAGAGTTCAAACTAGCCTCAGATGCTTATTAGCTGTACAAACCTGGGCAAGTCACTTAACCCTGTTGGCCTCAGTTTCCACATCTGTAAAATGAGCTTGAGAAAGAAATGGCAAACTACTCCAGTATCTTTGCCAAGAATACCCCAAATAGGGTCATGAAGAGTTGGCTATGACTGAAATGACTGAAAAACAACACAACTTGGAAAAGAGAAGAAAGAGATACATGATAGCTGTCTAAATATTTAAAGGGTTGTCATACAGGAGATTTATTTATTCTGCGGATGGAGGAGTAAAAATCAGGTCAATAAGTAGGAATGGCAAAGGTTGATTTCAACTGAAATAAAGAACTTCCTAACAAAATGATGTCTTAAAATAAAATGGTTTGACTTGTGAGGTCATGAGCTCCCTGTCTTTGAAAGTATACCATGACTATTTGTACGTAATGGTATAGAGTGGAAGTCCAACTCTGAGATTCTGTAGTTCTCCATCCCTTCCAGTCCATTTCTTGGTGCTACTCTTCCATCACTGGCAATAGAAACATCACCAGATTCCTTTTCACCTGGGCTTGGTCTCCTGACCCCTTAGGCATCTTGAGTCTTCAGGGCTCAATATGGCCTGAATATGTCTCATCTACAAAGGTCCTCAAGTGGCCTGTTATTCTCTAAGGCTGTTTTGGAATAACCAGACAGGACCCAGGAGGGTGGGGTTAACCTCCCTGAAATATGATGGGCATGCACCCACAAGGTGACATCTAAGGGCTTCGGCCCCTGCTGCTCAGTTTTACCCACCCTTCTAAGCCCATTTTCTCTGTAAAGCCTTCCTAGCTCACCCCAGCCCTCAGCTATCTCTTCTTCTCGGTTATTTTATAAAATGTTTTGTTTATGTTTCTTATTTAGCCCAACTAGGATTGATGTGGAAAGAATCTTAGAGTTCATCTAACCAACTCTCTAATTTTCAGATGAGAAAATTGAAACCAGGAAAGCAAGTGACTTGCCCAAGGGCACACAATGAATAAAAAGTCTGTCAATGTTGTTAGCTATCTTTTCATGGATTGTCTCCCCAGTTCAACTAGAAACTTCTTGAAAATAGGGGTGTGTCTCTGAACTTCCCACAGCACCTGGCCCAGGATAGGCAATATAGCAGGTATCCAAGACACATTTGGGGATTGAAAGATTAAAGAGTATAATTTCCCTCCTATGTGACCCCACCCAAGACTACCAGGCAGATGTTTCCTGGAGATTTCTGAAGGGTCTGGGGCTATATCTAGGGACTGCATCCACTGGATTATTCTTCACTTCATCAGCTTTCTACTGAATGCCTTTCACGCTTACCCTTCAGCCATCTTGCCATATTGTTCATGCCTCTTACCTGTCTGTTATCAGAATCCAGGCTCACCTTACTCCTCCTCCCACCTGCTGCCCTTAGGGCCTTTGGACCATGCTTCCAAACCTGAGACTAGAGATGGAGCAAATCCTTCTGTTATCCCACATCCAGCTTCATCTTTTATTTTTTCTCATCATATGGAAATAGCCAATCAGAGAGGGGTTAATTGAGTTGCACAGGTTAGTTTCAGAGTCAGTTTCTTTTTCTGATCCCTCTCAATTCTTAACAATTCTACCCTTCCATCATTCCTTGGGCACAGGAATTGGCATAAGAGCTGCAGTGTGTGTGTGTGTGTGTGTGTGTGTGTGTGTGTGTGTGTGTGTGTGTGTTTCCAGATTGTGGGGCAGTGTATATCAGTGTGTTCTTACATGTGTGTGTACCAGGAATTGTGTAGAGGACTGTGTGTGGTGTGTTCCTACCATGATTACTTGAAGCTGGGTGGGTGGAGGATGTTGGCTCACGGGTTTTCCATGTCTCCCCTGTTCAGGGAAGGATACAGCAGACAGAATGTTTGGGGGTTTGTCTTGTTTTGGAGAACAGCTCTGCTGCTCTGCCAGCCTTGTTGATGAAAAGGGCCACCTCTGGTCCCTCTTCGCCCCTTATCCACACACACTAATGGAATGCAGACTGCTCACCCAGTCAACCTTGTCCTTCAAACAGAGTGCCAGCTCTCTCCTGCCTCTGGGGAGCTGGGCAGAGGGCTACAAATTTCAAACCTCACTCAGGAAAAGACATTGAGTCCAGACCCAGTCCTGGATCTTTGAGGGCTGCCCCCATGCCCCAAAAGAGGAATAAGCAGGTGGAAACAGACTATGGACAATTTCTATCCCTCCCAAGGAATCAGGGACCTTTGTTCACCTCAGACAGCTTTCTGGGGTTCTAGATGTCTAGGCTGCAATCTCCTGGCATTGCTTATTAGAAATTGGGCGTGTGGGTTGGAGCTAGGGTGAGAGAAGCAGAAGGTAAGATGAGGAAGTCCAGGTGCAGCTAGGTGGCACAGTGGATAGAGCACCAGCCCTGGAGCCAGGAGGACCTGAGTTCAAATTTGACCTCAGACACTTGACACTTACTAGCTGTGTGACCCTGGGCAAGTCGCTTAACCCCATTGCCTGGCTGGAAAAAAAAAAAGAAGAAAGTTTTTCTTAGAGTTGGATCCATCTAAAAAAAATTATATTGATGACTAAATAAATGAACGTTACCTTAAAAAAAAAAGATAAGGAAGTCCAGCATCTGCCCAATGGGATAGCAGATTTAAAGTTGGAAGAGACTTCAGAGATGATCTAGCTGAACCCCTTCATTTTACAGAGAAGGAAATTGAGGCCAGGAGAGAATGAATGGTTTACCCAAACAAAACCAGGGTTCCTATGACACTGTATTGTAACTCATCTGGCTGTCAAGATGTTGTCTTCTCAAACTAGGGCAGTTAGGCCCACCTTGGGGTGCAGGGCTCATTAAGAATGGTTGTGACCAGGTACATGCCCTTTCAGGGGGAGCCTAAGTCAGGAGAAATGGATAAAAGAGACCCACACGAGGCTAGCGTAGGGCAGCAGGAGGCAGAACATGGACTTAACAGGCTAGTAGTACCTCCCTGGCCCAGCATCAAAGGACTGGAGGAGAGAGCACCAAGAATGCAGGGGGAAAGAGGGGTTCCTCTGACCCCACTCCCAGGTCAAAGGCTAAGATACTGCAAAGGCAGGACTATAGTGAGGCTGGGCTGGGAGTTAACAGGAAGATGTGACTCCATGGTATGGTAGGCTTAGGATTGGACACAGGTCCCAAAGTATCTCTGTAGGAAGAGCAAGCCTGGTGAGGTGGCCAGGACCCTTCCCAATGGATGAGGAAGGAGCTATGTTTCAGGACTGAAGGAAAAGAGACAATATTTACTGATAGAAAACTGATGAAATTAAAATCCCCGATGGGGATGTTCTTCTATACCCAAGGGGCTATAAAACTGCGCATACCCTTTGATCCAGCAAAACAACTTCCAGGTCTGTATTCCAAAGAGACCATAAAAATGGGAAAAGAACTCACATGTACAAAAATATTTATAACAGCTCTTTTTGTGGTGGCTAAAAGTTGGAAATAGAAGGGATGCCCATCAATTGGGGAATGGCTAAACAAGGTGTGGTATATGATGGTAATGGAATATTATTGTGCTGTAAGAGATGACAAGCAGGATGATTTCAGAAAAACCTGGAAAGGCTTGTATGGTCTGATGCAAAGTGAAGTGAACAGAATGAGGAGAACGTTGTACACAGTAATAGCAACATTGTCTGATGAAGAACTGTACATGTAAATTTAGCTATTGTCAGCAGTACAATGATCCAAGACAATTCCAAAGGTCTAATGAAGCATGCTATCTGCCTCCAGAGAACTGATATTGATTGAATACAGACTGAAGCATGCTATTTTTCACTTTCTTTCATTTTTTCCCCTTTTATTCAGGTCTTCTTCTACAAAATGACTAATATGGAAATGTTTTACATGATTGTGCATTTATAACCTACATCTGATTGCTTACCATCTCAGAGGGGAGGGGGGAGGGAGGGAGAGAGGCATGGAACTAGAAACTCAAAACTTCAAATAAAAATGTTTTTTTAAAATTGAGGAAAAAAAAGAAGAAAATAAAAGCTATGTTCTTTTATCTGATGGTCCAGGCCTGAGCAAAGCCATGGAATGGGGTACTGACTTCTGTTGTATCTCTACCAATGGTGAGCAGCTGCTCAAGGGTGAATCTTATTTAACATTCTGCCTCTCTAGGCTCTAGGCCAAGTCACCAGCACACAGTGGTTAGTAAGGATGGAGAGATCCCTCTTAGACCCCATACTTTCCTTCCCATAGGCAGCTAGGTGGCGCCATAGTGCACAGAGCACCAGGCCTGGAGTCAGGAAGACCTGAGTTCAAATCCAACTTCAGACACTTCCTAGCTGGGTGACCCTGGTCATGTCACTCAACCTCTGCCTTAGATTACTCAACTGTAAAATGGGGATCATTATAGCACCTACCGCACAGGGTTATTGTGAAGATCAAATGAGATAATAATTATGTAGTGCTTAGCGTAGTGCATGACACAGAGTAGGCGCTTAAATGCTTTTTTTTAAAGTTCAAGGTTGGGACAGCTAGATGGCACAGTGGATAGAGCACTGGCCCTGGATTCAGGAGGACCTGAGTTCAAATCCGGCCTCAGACACATAACACATACTAACTGTGTGACCCTGGGCAAGTCACTTAACCCTATTGCCTAGCCAAAAGAAAAAAAAAAGAAAAAAGGGAAAAAAAATAAAGTTCAAGGTCACACACAGAAAGCATCAGAGGCAAGAGATTTGAACCCAGCTGCTCTGACTCTGAAGTCATTACTAAGCCACACTATAGAGTCCACCTTTGACACCTAAGGGTTCTGTGGCTCAGTGGATAGAGCCTAGAGTCTGGAAGACCTGAATTCAAATCCAGCCCTAGACACCTCCTGACTATGTGGCCCTGGGGATGTTACTTAACTGTTGTCTACCTCAGTTTCCTCAATTGTAAATAGCACCTACCTCAGCAGGGTTATTGTGATAATCAAATGAGATAATATTTATAAAGTCATTCACACATAGTAGGTGCTTAATAAATGCTTGTTTCCTCCCTGCGTGACCTTGGGTAAATCACCATACCTCCTCTGGTCTTGTTTCTTCCAGTCTACAAGAGAGTTATATTCCAGATAATTTCATAGATCTTCCAGGTCAGTGGTATCACTCTGGGGGTGGGGAGGGGCACTAATCCCTTGGCACCATGATGGTTGTTTTTCAGTCATTTAGTCGTATCCAACTCTTTCTGACCTTGGGGACCAGAGTGTCCTTGGGTTTTTCTTGGCAAAGATACCAGAGTTTTTGCCATTTCCTTTTCCAGCTCATTTTACAGATGAGAAAACTAAGGCAAACAGGGTGAAGTGACTTGCCCAGGGTCACACAGCTAGTAAGTGTCTGAGGTCAGATTTGAACTCAGGTCTTCCTGACTCCAGGCCCAGTGCTCTATGTACTGAGCCACCTACCTGCCTTGGCACCATGGCACTATAGATCAAAGGGAGAACAGGAGGTTGACTGCTTCCCCCTCTCCCCATTGTCCCATGGAGCTAGAGGAAAGCAGCCATCTGTCTTGGACTGCTCTCACCCTCTCTTTTGCTCCCTCCATCAGCCCAAGAAGAGGAAGGAAAAAGACAGCTCCCCCCTACCCTTGCCAATAAGCCACTGTCTCCCATCTCCTCCAGCCAGCTCATCTTAGCCCACCCTCCAGAGGAGGCCCTTGGGAAACCACAGTCTGTTTCCTCCCACTGCCAAGTGCAGCTGCTATAAGTTGCCTGATGGCAAACAATCCATTATTCCCCTGCCTGCTGATTCCAGCGCAGATGAGCTTTGTAGACCGAAAGCTCATTTCCCCCTTGTGTGCATATCAGTTTCCTTCCTCCATCCTGCTCCTGGGAGCAGGTCCCACTTGCCCAGGAGCAAGTGGGAGTGAGTAGAGGGGCTTCCTAAGATTCTGAGCCTGAAGGGAGCATCTGGTTCAACTGCTTCATGGCAAGAAAAGAAAACTGAGGCACAAAGAGGTAAAGGCAGGGTTGTATGGTGGAGAAAGCATTGGCTTGGGAGCCAGAGGGCCCAATGACCGACCCATCCCTTCAGAAGACACACAACCGACCTGTATGCTATAGTTTTCTGAAATCACACAATATGGGGTTACATGAAGTGCCCCCCCAAAAATAAATCAGGTGTGATTCTGCACAAATTAGTTCACCTCTCTGGGTTTTAGTTTCTTCATCTACAAAATGATGGGGTTTTACCAGATAACCTCTAAGGTCCCTCTTAGCTCAAAAATCTATGATCCTAAAACATTCTTGGATAAGACCACACAGAGCTAGCTAGTGGCTAGGCAGTGATTAGAACCCAGATCCCAGGCCATCAAAGCTAAAGCACTATTCCAGCCATAATTTCACATCCCTGGCAATTCCCTCTCTCTGTCTCTCTCTCTCTCTCCTCTCTCTCTCTGTCTCTCTCGTCTCTCTCTCTCTCTCTCTCTCTCTCTCTCTCTCTCTCTCTCTGTCTCTCTGTCTCTCTCTGTCTCTCTGTCTCTCTCTGTCTCTGTCTCTCTCTGTCTCTCTCTCCTCTCTCTGTCTCTCTCTGTCTCTGTCTCTCTTCTCTCCCCCTCTCTCTCTCTCTTCTCTCTCTCTCTCTCTCTCTCTCTCTCTCTCTCTCTCTCTCTCTCTCTGTCTCTCTCTGTCTCTCTGTCTCTCTCTGTCTCTGTCTCTCTCTGTCTCTTTCTCCTCTCTCTGTCTCTCTCTGTCTCTGTCTCTCCTCTCTCCCCCTTCTCTCTCTTCTCTCTCTCTCTCTCTCTCTCTCTCTCTCTCTCTCTCTCTCTCTCTCTCTCTCTCTCTCTTTCTCCCTCTCTCTCTTCCCCCATAAAGGGGTTGAAGACTCCTCCGCATCTCACCATCCATCTTGGCAGATCTGATAGTTGCTTACACATAAAAGTGAGAGCTTGTGTTCATCTAGGTAAGCCTGAAACTAGTTCTCAAGACCACCTTTGGTGGCTCTTTTTGTGGTGGCAAGGAACTGGAAATTGTGGGGATGTCCATCCACTAGGGAATGGCTAAACAAGTTGTTGGTATATGACTGTAATGGAATATTATCATGCTATAAGCAATGACATCAAGATGCTTTCAGAAAAAACTGGAAAGACTCACATAAACTGATGCAAAGGAAGTGAGCAGAACCAAGAGAACGTTGTACATAGCAAAAGCAATATTGTATGATGATCACCTGTTAATGATTTAGTTATTCTCAGCAATACAATGATCTAAGACAATTCTGATGGACTTATGATGAAAAATGCTATCCCACTTCCAGAGAAAGAACGGATGGAATCTGAATGCAAATCAAAGCATACATTTTTTTGAACTTTCTTTTTCTTTCTTTCTTTTTTTTTGTCTGCGTTTTCTTTCATGACATGACTAATATTGAAATATATTTTACATGACTGCACATGTATAACCTATATCAAATTGCTTGCTTTCTCAATAGGGAGAGAAGGGGAGAAGGGAGAAAATTTGGAACCCAAAATTTTCAACAACAAATGTCAAAAAATTTTTACGTGTAATTGGGGGAAAAATGAAATATTTATTTTTTTAAAAAAGCAGTACCTTTGCTGTCTCTTGTGCTTTGTGTGTGTGTGTGTGTGTGTGTGTGTGTGTGTGTGTGTGTGTGTGTTTTCCTGAGCACAAGTGACTGAACTATGATCCTAAGGTGGATATTTCAAGACCTTGCAGCTGCCTCCTGGACTCGAGAGTGACCGGCAGCAGGAGATGCTCCCCATAGCTCATTCAATGATTCCCACATAGAAGATGCCCACTAACAGGAAGATGAGTCCAAGCCACGCATGCATTAGCTTTCCAGAACGTAATGGATCTTAAGGGAGTTACTCAGACAGTACAGAGCCAAGGTTAGAGTGAAATGAGTGTTCACCAGTTCCACAAAGGGTTTCATGCTTAAGTATCAACTTCTCAGGAGAGTACAATAGGGGGAAAGACCACTGCTTCATGGTTTATATCACTGTCAATGTGCGCCTAGGAGTCTTTTGTGTCTTAATGCTTCTTTATAGGATAACCATCCTATACCCGAGCTACTTCTTACACGGGCAGTGGCAGGAGGAACCTTAGTCATTGCAGATCTCACTCTAACTTCCCTCTCTCAAAGGTGAGACTTCAGGATCTATGACCTTGGCCTTTGGCCTTCTGCTGAACCCCAAGGACCACCTTTGGCCTTTTAATCCTCCAACTAAGTTCTCTTGGACTGGTCCTCTCCTCTCCACTCCCACCAGGGGCGCTTTGAGACCAGGGAATGTCTTTGATTGACTTTGTGTTTGCATCCGTGGTCCTTAGCACAATGCTTGCCACATAGTTAGCATTTAATAAAGCATTTTTGAAAAATTTCGCCTCCAGAAGGGGCTCCTTTTTGGGCAGTAACTCTACACGAGCCGTTCCTAAATTTTAAGGCATTTTCTCCAGTGCTCTGGGTAAGGGCATAAAGAGCCAGAGATCATTAGAAAAAATGCCTGACCCCAGCTTCCCCCAGACCCAAACTTTGTCTAGGTGAGTCTGGAGCTGAAGACTCTTAGTAGAAGAGAGTACCTCAGCCCCACCCTGTCCATATGGTTGCTGTCCTTTGTTCTCGGAGGACCAAAATGACCCCTCTATATTGGGGTCAAGGTACAGTGTGTCCCACTGTAGCTGATCAGACCCATAAGAGCTTGGAAGGCTATACCACAGGTTGGGCACAAATAGTCCATATCAACATTTGGAGTAGAGGTGGCTCTAAATTTTAGCATCTCACATTTCCTGGTCCATATAGAGCTATAAGGGATGTCAGAGTTTTAGACTAAACCCCATATATTACAAAGAAAGTAAGAGCTAAGGATGTTTAAAGACTTGTTAAAGCGCATATGAATAATAAGGAGAAGCAGGATTTGAACCCAAGTCCATTCACTCTGAACCCAGTGCTTTGACCGCAGCGCCTTGCACAGAGTATACAGAATGCTAGCGCTGAAAGGGTCCTTGGAGCACAGAATGTCAGAGTTGGGAAAGACCTGAGAACATAGAATGTCAGAGCTGGGAAGGACTTCGGGAATAATCTTGTACAACTCTCTCCTACAGATGTGGAAAGAGGACCACAGAGTGAAGAGGTCTCATCCAGAGTCACATAAATGGTTAACAGCAGAGCGTGATGTAGAATCTAAATTGTCTGACTTCCAGCTCAGGCCTTTTTCCACACTAGGATGAGGAATTCACTGTGTGCTGCAATTCTCTACCCTCTAAATGCTCCCCACTATCTGTGAACATCAAATTAAACCCCTGGTGGGGCCAGGGGGAGACACAACTGGGTTCAGCAGCAGATGGCATTTTCTTTCTGTATTCCCTAGTCTGCTGTAAAAGATGCCAAGGTAGAAAATGCCAGGTGTTCTTTCTCATATTCTCTATTTGGGCTCGGCTCTGTGATTCACTGAGAAGATGGAATGCAGCCAAAGAGCTAGATCCCAGTGGGGACTGCATCCTCTTGTTTGGCTCAGCTAGGCCTTTGGTGGGGCTCTAAAAGTCCATGTTACTGATCAAATGACCAAATGGTCTTAGGGAAGGCCAATCAACATAATCCTATCAAACAACAGGTAACCGGTGTTTGCTTTGTTCCTGCCACTTCTAGATACCGAGGAGGAAAATGCTAGATACCCCTCGTTTGCAGAATGAAAAACTTAGACATGGATTCTAAATTTTGAGCTGGAAGGTTCCGCAGAGATCATTCCATCTAACTTCCTCGTTTTACAGATTCAATTCAATTCAACAGGTATTTATTGAGGAATAACTATAGACCAGGCACTAATGAGGAAAATGAGGCCCAGAGAGGTTGACTTGCCCAATATCACACAAGTGGCAGAGGCAGGATTCAAACCTGGGTCCTTTGATTCTCTAAATTTGATGATGCTATTTCTACTACATTGGTTACAAGATAAGTTCTGAAGTCTTCCTTCCAACTTCGATATCATGCATGCAGGGTCCATATGAGTTTGTAGAGACTTAGGGCTGCCCCCGTGGCCTAGAAGCTCTACCTCTCCATATCCCAGTGTGGCTGAGCTAGTGGGTCATGCTACAGGCAGGTACATATTCTTTAGCACTTCTGTGCATTTGTATGATGAATTCCAGGCCTTTGAAAAGCCAATATTAGGATGTTCTTAATACTGAGTTGTCTTGGCACTTAGAAAATGCCTGTAGTATAGGTATAGAAAGGTCACTGACTTCATTGCTGGCAGAAAAGCAGGACAAAGTTGCCAAACCTATCTAAGCTCTGTCAGACTGGTTATCTAAAGCTCCCAAGTTTTTGTGTGGGCCAGATAGGGACATTATGGAAGTTAAAATTACTTGAAAGATATTTTATCATCCTGAGTCAAGTAGTGTGACAGGAATAACAGCTTAGCCAGAAACAAAGGGTTTATTTTAATCCTATTTAATGTCCTAGGGTTTCTCTGGCTGACTGGCTGTCTAGGTCTGAATCAGGGAAGCTAAAATAGTCCCTGGGGCTATGAGCATAAGTAGCAGATAGACTTCTTCCAGCTTCAGGAAAGAGGCAGCCAAATAGCTGCGATTCAGGACACCAGTGGGTGGCAGCAGAGAGCAGCAGAGGACTTAGGGAATTGCCCAGAAAAAACGACAGCAAATGACAGTTTTGTAAGCGACCAGAAGTTTGTAAGTAGCCTCAGGGAAAGAAAAAATAGCCCAGCGGTGGACACAGCCAGGTTGTAGCTCACAGCTTAATAGACCAGCAAATGACATCAGTGGTTTTCTGGGAGAACTATGCAGCAGCAGCAGCCGCCACAGAAAAGCATTCCAATGGAGATGTTGACCTAGGAGTCTGAATTCCCCATGTATGTTCCATACACATTTGTGAACATTCATGTTCCTCTTACCTGTGCCATTTGATTGTAAGCTCCTTGAGAGCAAGGACTATCTTTTGCCTCTTTTTGTATCCCCAGCACTATGCACAGTACCTGGCACACAGTAGGTACTTAATAAATGTTTATTAAATTGAACTGAATATGTTCTTTCTACATAAGCAACCTGGATTCATGAAAGCCCCTCATGTATGTCCATTCTTACATTTGTCTACATATGTTTCCTCTCCCACTAGTGTTTTGGTAATGTGCGTATGGAGGTAATCTTCCTTGTTGTATGTTTTGCTATACTGTTTAATTCAATGTCTCTTGCATCAAATTTATGTATAATTTAGTTGGTCTAGCTAAGTGCTGGGGATAGAAAAAGAGACAAAAGACAGTCCCTTCCCTCAAGGAACTCACAATAAATAAAAACCACCATAGCTCCATTGCTGCAAGCTTCTTGGAGCCTTATCTAATCATTTACTTCTTCATTTTACTCTCCAGCCATCTTCATATCCTACCTAGCCACCTGGACCAGAGACCATATGCTGTTGGTCTAACGTCTGTGTGTGTGTGTTGGGGGGGGGTTACATGTTGTGATTTTGCAGTGAATGCTTATCTAAACAAATCTCATACTTGGAGTATCTTTCAGAAGGCTCATAATCGATGGGGGAGGGGAGATTGGGCTACATATATACTCAATAAATGTTGTATAACCCCTCTCTGGCACAAAGGTGCCCATCACTGAGCTGTCATCCCTAGTGATAGATCAGATGTAGGAGGTCAGATGCATGTTCTCATGAGCTCTTCTTAGATGACTTTAGTATAGTGCAAAGAACATTAGATTGGAAGACAGGTGTCCTGGATTAAAATTCTGACTCTGACACTTAGCTGAACCATTTATCTCTCTGGGCCTTAATTTCCTCAACTGTAAGACAAAGAGGTTGGACTAGATTATCTCTGAGGTCCTTTCTAGCTCTAAATCTCTGGTTTTCTGAGCTCTGGGTCCTGGCTCCAGAACAGCACAGTATCCAACCTCAGACCATATAACACTTAAGAGCACAGAGAAGCCACAAGGGGCCTTTACTGCTTTCTCTTTACCTATAACAGACAGGGCCATACACCACACAGAACCTGAAAGGAAAGGGCAAATTGATAAGCATTTGTTAGCCATCTACTGTATGCCAGGCACTGTGCTAAGTGCTGGGGATAGAAAAAGAGACAAAAGACAGTCTCTTACCTCAAGGAACTTACAATCTAATAGGGAAGAAATAAAAACCACCACAGCTCCAATCACTGCAAGCTTCTTGGAGCCTTATCTAATCATTCACTTCTTCATTTTATTCTCCAGCCATCTTCTTTTTTTTTTTTAAGGCAATTGGGGTTAAGTGACTTACCCGAGGTCACACAGTTAGTGTCAAGTGTTTGGTCTGAGGCTGGATTTGAACTCAGGTCCTTCTGACTTCAGGGCAGGTGCTCTATCCACTGTGCCACCTAGCTGCCCACTCTCTAGCCATCTCCACATTCCTCTTAGCCACCTGGACCAGAGACCATATGTGGAAGATTTAACCCCTTTAGCTCCCAAGCTGCTGTTTTTCCTGGGACCCTGCTGTTTGGATTAATAAATGCCACCCAGGGCCCACTGCATAATGGTGCTTCTAGCCATTGGACAACCACCTTTCAATACTGCCATTGCTACTGGAAAGGGTGTATCAATCTACTCCTTTATGACTCTTCTGATTATCCTTGTCATTTTCTCAACCAAATTTTCTCAACCAAATCTCAAACTACTCCCCCATAAATTTTGGCTTTTTCTATTAGATTAAAAGCTCTTTGAGGGAAGAAACTATCATTGCTCATGCATTTATATCTTCAGAACTTTGCACAGTATTTGGTAAGTGCTTAACAAATGCTATTTCATCCATTCATTTTCCCAACATTGTCATTCTGGCAATAGTGTAACAGCCCTGAAGGTGGTCTGAAGATAGCTTAAGTGCCTATTTCTTCCCTAAAGTAGGCATGAGTGGAATCTTTATGTAACATATGTATGTACATTTGTTTGTATATGTATGTATTGCTATGTAACCCTAAACCATGATGATGATGATGATGATGATGATGATGATGATGATGATGGATGGATGGAGTTATGGTGGTTGGCCTCCTCTGACCCTTTTCATCTCCTTATTCCTTCCGCTCCCAAACAGTGCAGCCCTTTCCTTGTTGTTTTTAATGCTGGTACATTTGTAGGTGTCCCTTGCAGGAGGAACACTGCAATATTATATGTGAGGCAACCACAACAACAAAAATTCCAAAGAAAAAGAAGAACAAGAAAGCAAAATGGTGGTCTGATGAGACTTTACAAATAGCCAAGGAAAGAAGGAAAGGGAAGGGAGGAAGGGAAGGAAAGCTATGGCAAATCTGGACAGCATTCTAAAAAGCAGAAATGTCACCTCACGGACAACAGAGCCAAAGCTATGGTTTTTCCTGTAGCAATGTATGGCTATAAGAGCTGGACTTCAAGGAAAGCAGAGAACCTCAAAACCAATGCTTTGGAAATACAGTGCTGAAGAAGACTTTTGAGAGTCCTTGGACAACAAAGAGATCAAATCAGTCCATACTTCAAAAAAATTAATTCAGACTATTCATTGGGAGGTCAAATGCTAAAGATGAAGTTTAAATGCTTTGGACACATAATGAGAGGACAGGATTAATCAGAAAAGACCTCGACATTGGGAAAGATTGAGGGTGAAAAGAAAAAAAGACGACAGAGGATGAAATGGATAGAAGGGATCATGGAAGTAACAAACATGAGTTTGGACAGACTTTGGGAGGTGGTAGAGGATAGAAGGGCCTGGAATGCTATGGTCCATGGGCTCACAAAGAGTCAGAGATGACTGAATGGCTCAACGACAATACGGGGTTAATAATAGCATTTACCTCACAGGATTGTGGCAAAGATCAAATGAGATGATATGTGAAGTGTTTTACAAACCTTAAAGAGGTCTATATAAGTACTAGTTCCTATTATAATGAGTTGCTACTACCAGATAACCTGTATAAATACCTGAGGATAATATAATAACTATTAGAGCTGATATTTAAATAGAACTTTAAGATTTATGAAAACCATATTGACATACATACATATGTACATTTAATCCTTTGACCAAACCTATGGAGTGGATACTAAAGACATTATCAGACCTGTTTTGCAGATGAGGAAACTGATGTTCAGAGAGGTAATGTGCCCATGGTCACAAAGCTATCAAATTCAGGAAGCTAGAATCAAACTCTGGTCATTCCTGACCCCCAAGCCCGGTGGTCTCTCCACACCAGCACACTGCCCACTAATGGTTCCAGTTCCAAAGAGGCTGGTTGAAGTGAGACTATAAGACATATTTCTCTGCAAAAGAGGCTTGGTAGCCAACCATCCTTCCAGACAAAGCAAGGGATTAGCACCCTGGTTACAAAAGGCTGAGCAAATAGCTTTATGGGAAAATTGTGAGGGGATTAATAAGATGACTCACCGAACTGCAGGAGACTTGAGCAGTTATTAATTGGCTGCTTCCAGGGGCTCATATTTGGTTCCAAAAGTTGCAGCCAAATTCAGAGACAATCTAGAGTTGAATTGAGGTAAGTCCATTGATCTACTGGGCTAGAAAAGAATGATGTTAATGGCAGCTGGGAGGAGCAGCTGCTTGCTAACTGGTTGGCCAGCCTTTTTTGTCTCCTCCCACCCTCCACCTAGGCAGGAGGGTATCAGTATCACTGGGGTAGGAAGTAATAAGGTCCAAAATCACATATATCAGCGAGGCAATGGAAACAGAAACTGTCAAGGGATGGGTTCAAGGCAATCTATATCATAAAACAGGGAGAGTCATGGTGAGAGGGGGCAGAAGGAACAGAAGAAGGAAGAGTCCAAAGCCAATCTTGTCCAGAAGAGGAGAAGCAATAGGTAGTGATGTCTTGAGGTGAAAGCAACAGCTGGGTTTTGCAAGATGAGTGAGCTGGGCCTAAGAGGACACTGAGAACACTGTGTGTATTCAGTGACATTGCTAGGCAAGGCAGCCATATGGTCTACCCTGGCTTTAAAGGGATTGTCCCTATCAGGCTTCCAGGTCCCTTAGAATAGCAATGAAGGACCCAGGGATAGAATTTCAAGATCCAATGCAATCACCACCACCAAACTCCTATGGCAAAGCATCAAAGACTGGCAACGCCCAGAGCGAAGTCAGGCAGGCAGAATTTATTAAGGATCTTTTATGTGCCAGACAGTGTGCTAAGTGCAGGGATACAAAGAAAGGCAAAGACCATCCCTGTTCTCAAGGAGCTCACAGTCTAATGGGAGAGACAACATGCAAACAACTATGTACAAATAAGATATGGACAACATAAATGGGATGAAATGTCAAAGGGAACGCTTTTTACTAGCATTAAGGTTTTAGCTAAGACTTGAAGGAAGCCAGGAGGGAGAAAGGAGAAAGGAGAGCATTGTAGATGAGGGGGACAGCCCGTGAAAAAGCTCAGAGTCAGGAGATGAATTATCCCCTGGAAGGAACAGCAAAGAGGCAAGTGTCACTGGATCAAAGAGGATGCTGGGAAAAGTGGGAGGGCATAAGGTATAAGAAGGGAAGAAGGGACCAGGTTATAAAGGGCTTTAAAAGCCAAAAAGAGGGTTGCATATTTGATCATGGCATTTATGGCATATATTCTTATCTGTGATTTAGGAAGATCCATTTGACATCTGAGTGGAGGATGGTAGGAAAGGGGAAAGATGATATGGGGAGACCAACCAGAAGCCTCCTGCAATAATCACGTGTGAGGCAATGAGAGCCTGAACCAGGGTAGTTGCAGTGTAAGAGAAGAGAAGAAGGCAGACACAAGAGATGTTATGAAGACAGAAATGACAGGACCTAACAATTGATTGGATATTGAGGGAGACTGAGAGTAAGGAATTTAGGATAACACCTAGGTTGTGAGCCTGGGTGCAGGGGAGAATGGTGGCATTCTCAGAGGGGAGGGTTTGGAGTTAAAGTCCTGTTTCTACTTCTGTCGGTAGCTAATTTCCCTGTTTACTGAGCTTGCCCGCCTTCCTTTAAACGGCAGGGGTCTTGACTAAATAAAAATGTGCCTTGAATTTCCGAGTGCTTGAATTTCTCCTCTGGCAGGTGCCGCCCAGGTGCACAGAATGCCTTTGCATGCTAACACCTGTGAGGAAGGCATAGGCTAGCCATATGCTTTTGTTCAATGGTGCTATCTATTTAGAAAAGTAAGGGGTTGGATTAGGTGAGCTCCCGGCTTTAACATTTTACCCATCTTCCATTGCCCTTAAAATATTGAGTGACAGTGGAAATCCAGGCAAATATGTATTCTTGAGCCTGTGATGAAAGTGTTTCCCTTAGTGCCCTATCCTCTCCTCCCACCTCTGCCTCACCCTCCCCATACTCCGTAATTCCCAGTCCAAGTTGGGGGAGCTTACAGTATATTACAGGCTCCACATGGCTATGTCTAAAGGTATATCCCCCTACGTATATTCCCTTGGGGGTCTGTGGGCCCCCCCCAAGAAGGTTCATATAGCAAGTGTCCATTGTGGAGCTCCTGGGCCAAGAAAGACTGACTGTCTCAGTTTGTAATCACATCTGCAGTGTGCTACCATATCCATAATCTAGACATCTATTTATAGAGCAACCCAGCTGTGAAAATGAACCCACGCCCACATGTTGCGGATTGAATGACCTCTCTCCTTCCTTCCCTGAGGAAGGAAGCCTGAGCACCTCCTCTCCCAAACTCAATGTCTCAAATTCTTCCAGCCGCCACATTCACCTGCCCTTCTGGATTCTCGCTTTTCCTTTTTTAAAAAAAGAAACAAAAATCATCAGCAAAATGTTCCTTTGTCTCTGCCAGTAGACAAAGGTGGCTTTGCAATTTCCTCCCAGTCTTTCTGCCCTGTGCTCAAATTATCTTCCTCCCAGGGTGGCAGCCCAGACTGAGGTGTGCCCCTAATGAACCCTGGCAGTAATGTGACTCCCACTACCAGGCTAATGAAAGAGAGAGTCCAATCGATGCTTAACCTATCCATGGTCAGGAAGTGATGACTAGCTTGGGTAGGACAGACCGTGCTACCATCTTCATGGGGTCAAGGCTCAGGGGGTCAGGGTCATAGGATTTAGAACTCAAAGGGAGTTTAGGCTCAGAGATCATCTAATCCAATCCCACCTATTACAAATGAGGCTATAATAAAGATTCAGAGAGAAGTGATTTGCCTAAGGACATAAACGGCTGAGCTGAGATCTGAACTCAGATCCCTTGATGCCAATCAGTCATTCCGTAAATCAACAAGCATTGTTAGGTGTTTACTATCTGCAGGATGCTGTGCTAAGCGCTCTGGACCTGAAGAAAGGCAAAAACACTGTCTCTGCCCCTCAAGGAGCTCACATTCTAATGGAGCAGACAGTATACAAACTCCAAATACCGAAATGTTTTCCACTGCTGGCCTTGACACTACCAAATTCTCTTACTTGTTTAATTACATATTAATGTAGACCAGAGATGCTTTTGATGATGAATTGGAAGAGCCTAGAAATCAGAACTCCTAGGTCCTGCGTCAAACCCTACCTTGGCTCTGTTGGTATAGTTATTTTTTGTTTGTTTTTTGGCTAGGCAATGGGGTTAAGTGACTTGCCCAGGGTCACACAGCTAGTAGGTGTCAAGTGTCTGAGGCTGGATTTGAACTCAAGTCCTCCTGACTCCAGGGCCAATGCTCTATCCACTGGGCCACCTTGCTGCCCCCGGCATAGTTATTTTTTAATTAATTTTTCAATCACCAAGCATTTTATTTTCTCTCCTTCCCCACCTCCCATCCCACTTCCAATGGAATAAGAAAAAAAATCCATAGTCAAGTAAAACAAATTCCCATATGGGTCATGTTATAGTTATACTATAAATCAATGGGTCTAGGTTTCCATTCTTCATTTGTTTTTTGGGTGAGGGAAATTGGGGTTAAGTGATCTGCCCAGGGTCACACAGCTAAGGAGTTATGTGTCTGAGTCTGGATTTGAACTCGGGTCCTCCTGACTCCAGGGCCAGTGCACTATCCACTGTGCCATCTAGCAGCCCCTAGGTTTTCATTCTTTAAAAGGGCACATCTCATTGCATGTAGAAAATTCCTTAAAGTCAATTTAACACTTGTATGTCATGGCTAATTTTATGTTAAGTAAGATTGCCCAGTCTTGTCTTTGAGAAATCTCTATATTGTCCCCATTTTACAGGTGATACAAGTGAGGCTCATAGATGTTAAACAAAGTCACACAGCAAGTCCATAGAAGATCTAGATAGAAGAACCCAGATCATACAATCATAGGATTTATCACTAGAAGGGACTTTAGACAAATCTGGTCCAATCCTCTCTCTTTACAGCTAAGGAAACTGAGGAACAGGATTCACCCAAGGTCATAACAGCTGTAAGCAGCGAAGCCTATATCCCAATCCCTCTAAATCTCTATCATTGCCAGGGCTCTTTTTGTTAGATTGATGTTTCCTTTCCAAAAGGACTTTCCACCGGGCTTAATGCAGCAGAAAGAAACGAATTGGTTCCTGGGGATGGGGGACTTGGGGAATACCACAGGCTGAGTTGGCTTCCAGGGAAGTAAGTCATTTAGGAAACTTTAAGGTTGGATCAAGAGCCCTATGGGCTCCCTCATCCCCTGCGGGCACTGCTTCCCAGTGTGTGATCCATTTTAATTGCCTGGGGATGGAAAAAGTTCTCAGTTTCATTCATAAATCACCCGGCCCAATTTGTGGGTCCTGCTGGAGGTAGACTAACCCAGACTGCCTGCCAAATGAGTTTCTGAAACTTGCTGAAGGAAAGAGCTGGGGAGTGAAATGTGATTATGCTAGGCTGCCAGGCTTTCTTTTTTTTTTCCCCCTAGCCCAGCCAAGGTCAACACCTCCATTTCCTGAATATGGCTTCTGGTTCAAGTCTCACTTCCTCTTCCAGGAAGTCTTTCCTGACACATCCTTATCAAACCTGCTGTAGAATTCTGCATTCACAGTAAGGTATCAGTGACCGCCAGGGGTTTAAGATAAATATGACAAAGCCCCTAATTAGCACAGAGTACCCCAGGTAAAGTCAAGAATATAGATGATAGGTGCTGAAATAAGCAAATGACTAGCGCTGAAATTTCAGGCATTAGAAAGTGAAGGAAGAAGGGAAAGAAGGCAAGGGTGAAATCTTCCTGTACTTCTAAAGCTAAACTATTAAGGTAGTGGTCAAATAATCTAAGCATAAGACCAGTTCTGATTTGGAACAATAAGATGGAACAGACCTCAGGAACTGGAGACCTCAGTTCAAAGCCTGGGTCTGCTACTTAACACACACACACACACACACACACACACACACACACACACACACACAGAGCATTGGGCAATAAGCCTTTCTCTGGGTCTCAGTTTCCTCAGCAGTAAAAATAAGGATCTCTAAGGTCCATCAGCTCTAATCTTTGCCTCTCCCCTCCTCCTCCAGCTCACAGAAATCATTCCTTTCTCTGGTCTCTTACAGCATTTCCTGTCTATATTCTTCCTTTGGCAATTTCCATCTTTCTGTGAGTCATTTTTATATGGATGTGTATATAGGTTATGAGCTGTCTCCCACAGAGACCAAGCTCACCCACAGTGTCAGGCACTGTACTGGTTTCAAAAATATTTGTAGGTTAACTGATTAGAGAGAGAATTTTTTTTTTGAAAAAAAAAATGATATTTTGAAAATGGCTTAGCTTCTCCTCCTGTCTCAGATGCTTTGGATTTCATTCTGTCCAAAGGCAGAAGCTATGTCAGAGATGGGTAGCTGTGCCATCCAGGTACCAGAGGGGAATACAGGGACCACAGGTCCATCCTGTTTGTCTCTTTCCCCACCCCCTCCCATAAAACTTGACTTTGTATCATGGAGGTCTTCTACAGCAACAGAAAAAGCAGTGGACCTGTAGTTAGAAGCCCTGGGTTCAAGTTCCTGGCTTTGCTATGCAGTTCAAAAATTATATATCCTTGTGGCAAGTCCTTTTCCCTCTCTGAGCCTCAGTTTCCTGTAAAATGGGTATAATGCTTTACTACCTAGCTCAGTAGATAGGTACTACCTACCTAGTTATTGTGAGGAAAGAACTTTGCATACTATACAGGGATGAATAAACGTGAATTATCATCATTATTGAAAGGTATAGAATGACAAGAAGGAATAAGGTTCAGGACAGAATTTTTTTCCCTCAGCCTACCCTCTTCCCCCAATCTACCCAGCTTAATCACCTACATAATGAGAGGGCTGGGCTACAAGATCTTTAAGGTTCCTGCCCCCTCTAAAAATCCTTTGATCTTTGGATTCCCTAGGGTCCTGTCTCAAAACTCTGCCAAGGTCTGGATTCTGAGGGCCTCTCCTATTTCCCAATTTCAGGAGGTTTAGACAGATGCCACCAAGCCCAGCTGTCTCTGTCCCACAGGCCTCACCCTGATTGTTTTACCAAAGCTGTGGCTTCTTGGAGGCTGTCTAAGGGATGGGAACAGGTAACACTCTCTTTTAAAGCCTTTGATCCCAGACTCCTTTGATGACCTGCAGGGCACCTTTCCTGGCTGCTTCTTGGGAGGCTGCTGTCCAGCAGGGAGGAGGGTGGCCATGGAATAAACCTTAGCAGAAGGTGCAGCAGCGTCAAGCAGCTCCCTTTCCCACTGACCCTTGACAGCAAAATCAAAACCTCACAAAGAGCCTCAGTTCTGAGCTCTTGCTTTTTTTTGCCCCTTGAAGCCCCAGACCCACAAAACACATAGTCCTTAACCCTGAGGAGCTGTAGGGTAATGTAGGAGACAGCTGGGTTTTATTAGCATGGAGGAAGAGCACCAGTTTGCAGCTGCTCATTGGGCTAAAGCGTTGGAAGGATAAATGTTATGTTACCTTGCCTACAGGTAACATAATCAAGATGTGTCAGCAGTAAGACTTGTTCTTGGCTGTAGGGCCAGCTTGCTATCTGCTACACCGAGACTGCCCAGCTTTTGGATTTATGATTCTATGATACAAGTGTGAGGAGTTAGCAGGGAAGAAACTCCATCCAGGCTGCAAATTACAAGAGCATGTAGTCCCTGCCCCAACCAACTCTGGACCCTCATAGACCTGGGTTCTAATCAAGGAGCCCTTGTTATCCCAATGATTATTTCTGTCTCTGGGCTCAGGTGTCCTGAGAAATGTTGTCTTTTACTTCCCCATTGGCCATACCTATTACATTAACTAATTAATTATTACGTTGACGAGGCATAGTTGTCACCCAGTCATGCCCAGTTCACAACTGAAATTTTTATTAAAGGCATAGTTCATAAGGTCACAGAATGGAAGTTTCTTGAGGTCTGTGGTTTTTCCTTTTCTTTTCCTTTATATTCCCAGCATCTACCATGGCACGTTGTACACAGTAGACATTTAATAAATGTTTGCTAAGTTGAATTCCACTTCTCCATCCTGAGTACTCTTGCCTTGGCTCTGGATATTTCTATCCAGGTTCCTAAGTACAGCATAGCCCCTTCTTGCATGTTTTGCCCTGACTTGCTATATGAGAAGTTGCTTTCCCTTCTAAAGTTTCCTTCCATTTCTACCTCAGTCAAAGCTGAGTTTTTCTTATCCCCCTCAATTCACCTTCCCCTACCTGACCCCAAAATAATGGGGGGGGTTATGTTTGTAGGGTTCTGGGCAGTTGGATGGTTCCTAAAAAGTTAGGAGAAGGTAACAGAGGAAGAGGTAAAGATATGCTTTACCCATTTCCTAACTTGGTTGTTCCTGATGGAGAAAACAACAAGGCTTGTTTTGCCTTGTTCCCAAATTGGCAGATTTTCTTTGAGGAACTTAGACTAGGAGATGAACTAGAATGAACCTACCACAGAGAAAAGATCCCAACAAAATCCTCCTTAGGGCGGGGATTATCTCTTTCTTGTCTGTTTCTCCAGTGGCTAGTAACATTCTTAGCATGTAAGAGGCACTTAATAAATGTTTGCTGAATGTTGACTGAATGCAGTCACCAAATTGAATGAAGTGAAGCATGGATGGCTATTCCTTATGATCTGTCCTTCAGGGAAATCCCTCACTCAATCAATAAGCATTTATTAAGCACCTATGATATGCCAGATACTTTGCTAAGCACTGGTTTACAAAGAAAGGCAAAAGACAGTCCCTGACCTCAAGGAGCTACCTATCTAATAATGTCCAGTCAGTCAATAGGTATTTATTATGCTGCACTATGCCAGGCATAATTGTAGAATCTCAGAATTAGAAGGGACCTTAAAGGTGGTCTAATCCAGTCTATCCCTGAATAGGAATTTTCCCTCTACAATATTCCTAACATTCAGCCTCTCCTTCCAGATCATTTCACTTTCCACAGAAGCCCATTCCACTTTTGGACAGCTTGAATTGTTAGGAAGATTTCCTTCTCTGTAATTTCCTCCCATTGACTGCTCTTAGGGCTTAAGAGAGCAAGTCTTTATATGGCAGCCCTCCAAATAGTTACAAACAATAATTGCACCCTTTGAGCCTGAGTCTTCTCATTTCTAGGAAAGAAGGAAGGAAGGAAAGGAGGGAGGAAGGGAGGAAGGAAGGAAAGGAGGAAGGAAGGAAGGAAGGAAGGAAGGAAGGAAGGAAGGAAGGAAGGAAGGTAGGAAGGAAGGAAGGAAAGAAGGAAGGAAGGAAGGAAGAAAGGAAGGAAGGAAGGAAGGAAGGAAGGAAGGAAGGAAGGAAGGAAGGAAGGGAGGAAAGAAGGAAGGAAGGAAGGAAGGAAGGAAGGAAGGAAGGAAGGAAGGAAGGGAGGAAAGAAGGAAGGAAGGAAGGAAGGAAGGAGGAAAGAAGGAAGGAAGGAAGGAAGGAAGGAAGGAGGAAGGAAGGAAGGAAGGAAGGAAGGAAGGAAGGAAAGGAAAGGAAAGGAGGAAGGAAGGAAGGGAGGAAGGAAGGAAGGAAGGTAGGTAAAAAAGGAAGAAAGGAAGAAAAAAGGAAAGAAGGAATTAAGGAAGGAACATTTCTACCCTAAGTTCATTCTTCTGCTAGCACCCCTGCAGTGGTCACATCCTTTCTTTGCAACCCCTTTCTCTGTGAGTCAGTGCTACCCAGAACAACCAGCAGCCAACTTTGCTTCCTGTGTCAGTCTTCCTGGCCCCTTACTCATTTCCTTTGCCTATTTCAGAATTCCCTCCTACTCATTATCAGTCATATTCTTTAGATTATTATGGTCCTGGAAGGACTTGTCTTCCATTCACTTTCAGCCCTCAGCACAGTGCTGGATGTAAAGGTAATAAATACTTGGTGATTGATAGCTTGACTTTTTGCTGAGAGTCCCTCAGGGAATTCATTTTCCAGTCTTCTGGAGGAGCTGATACATTACCTTCCAATAGATCCTTCTAGTGTCTTTGTGTAACTCTTCTAGGCTAAAGAAGCCTTTGTAATCTTAGGTTGGATGTGATCTTTCAAATACATTTTAAAGGTCAGAACAGGATAAAGTGAGAGTTTCTGACAGTGAAAGTAAATAACGGTTCTGAGTTAATTTCATGGAGTCATCAGACCAGTGTATCACTGTGTCCTTTTAACTGCTGTCTAAATTAGTTTTGTGCATTATGAGGCAATGAAAAGAGCATTAGATTTGGAGTCAGAATCTAGTTTCAAATCCAAGCTCTCTTGGACAGATCCATGACTATCTCTGAGCCTCAGTTTCCCTTAGCAGAATGGATGGGGATAATGAGTCTTATACTCTCTGCTTTGGAGGGTTGGGGAAGAGGGGGAGGACAGTGTCTTTTGGGTAGGGACCATTTCATTCTTTGTTCTTGTATCCTCAAAACCTAGCATAGTAGTACCTGGTCATAGTGCCAGGTGCTTAATACAAATGTTTAATTGTCAGTCTCATGAGACTTTAGAAATGTGAGCTAGCTCTGGCTTTTTAAAGGACCAGTGAAAAGCAGTTAAGCGGTCTGAAAAGAACACTGAGTTAGGGACCAGGAAATCTGGCCTCAAAGTCCTCATTGTGATACTAACAAACTGGATAACCTTGGACAAATCTTTTCACTTTTCTGAGGCTCAGCCCTTCTGGCTCAAACCTTCCCCAAAGAAATGCCTAGGCGCTGCAGGTAACCTCCAGTGTTGAAGATCCTCACTTTCAGGAGAGGTGCTCAGAATGGGAAGTTTTGCAGCAAGTTCTGAGAACCAAAGCTAGATAAAAGGGAAACCACTGCCAGGCTTCCTAAGGAGAAAAAAGCTTGGGGCAAAGGCACAAACCTAAGGTGACCCCCCACTGGGAGCTATTCAGTGATATGAGCAGAGCCCAGAAGGGAAAGACAGCAGCTCCAGGCAGAGGAATGAAAGGTGATTAAAAAGAGGAAAGAATTCCCTATCTCTGTATAACCTTCCCCTTGTCTTTGACCTAAACTTTGAGAGAGGTCATCTTATCCATTCCTTTGCTATCTGTTAAGACAGCAGAGAAAAGGGCAGATCAGGGATTTTCATGGAGAAGGCAGAGTGATGCCAGGCTCCTGGGTGGAGTTTCCTGCTCTTTGTCAACAAATAAAGTGAGTCTGCTGGACAAGTACCTTCCCAGGTTATTTTCTGGATTACAACTGTAGAAGGTTAGAGCTGGGAGGGACCTTAGAATACAGAATGTCAGAGCTGAGAGGGATCCTAGAACACAGAATGTCAGAGCTGGGAGGGACCTTAGAACACAGAATGTCAGAGCTGGGAGGGACCTAAGAACACAGAATGTCAGAGCTGGGAGGGCCCTAAGAACACAGAATGTCAGAGCTGGGAGGGATCCTAGAACACAGAATGTCAGAGCTGGGAGGATCTCATAATAGAATGTTGGACCTGAAATGGACCTTAGAACAAGGAACGTTAGAGCTAAGGGGGATCTTAGCTATCATCTAATCCAACTTCCTCCTTTTACAGAGAAAATAACTGAGACCCAAAGAAAGAAAATGACATTTCCAAGATCCCTTACAAGTTAGTAGCAGATCCGAGGCTAGAACCTAGGGTTTTTTTTGGCTCCCAGACTGGTGTTCTTTCCCTTAAATCTACACAATGAAATAGAATGAAAAAGGACCATCATTGACCTTCAGGTCTGTGGATCCTAACATGATATGGATGACCCCAAGACACCGAACACACAGCTGCATAGACCTAGGGCTTTGTTTGGGTCTTCTTTCTAGAGCAAGGCTGGCTAAAACAGCTTCCTTGGGTTGTCGTGAATCAGACGGCAACGTATCAAAGAATCTACTGACATCTGTTAGAGGAAACTAGCAGCAAAACCAGGTCTCACAAGCTGGAATTCAGTATAGTCATAAATCAGAGAGTACTGCAGTGGCTCTGAGCATAATAGATGCTTAATAAATGTTCACTGAACTGATTCCAAATTTCTTAAAATTATATGGGTACAACAGAAAAGTCACATCCAACTATTGATGGCAGCATTTTTTTTTTGCAGTAGCAAAAAACTGGGGGAAAAGTAAATGCCCTTTGATTTGGGGAATGACTAAACAGCTGGTGATGGATGATTATTATCACCCAGGTTCACAAATTGGGTATTGTCTCAGCCCACCTGTCCAAACAGTGGCCAAGTTTGCAGCATGTCTCATGCCTGCACCTTTCTCTCCAGTCCCACTGCCCTAATTCAGGTCCTCATCACCTCTTATTTAAACTATTGCAATGGCCTTCCCATTGTTCTCCCAGCCTCTTCTTTCCTCTCTCCCATCCATCCTCTTCATCAATGCCAAAGTGATTCTCCTAAATTCTAACTTTGACCATGTCATCCTGTCTTCTTCAATAAACTCTAGTGACTTCCTAGAACAAATAGAAATTCTTCTGTTTTTCATCTGAAATTCTTCACCGTCTTGTCCTTTTCAACCTCTCCAATTTTCTTGCACATGACTCCCCTCTCTGCACTCTATGGTTCAGTCATACTGGCCTATTTTCTGTTCCACAGATGACACTTGATGCCCTAACTCCACACATTTGCGTTGGCTGTTCCCTTTGCTTGTGTGATATTAGTTTCTGGATAATTTTATCATTTTATTAATAAGTCTAGCATGTTATTATTAAAAGAGGTCAATGGCACTCTTGAATACCAAAGATCCCTCATGGTGGTGGGCTCACAGTTTATATGCCCTTGGAAAAGCAGGTGTTCCATTCAACTTGGATTGTTTAACAATTAATGAGAGAATGAATATTATAATGAAATGTGAGCTCTTTCTGATGATGGTCTTATGGGTTCATGACTTGGATCACCCAAGTCTTGGTCAAAGAGGCTGATCTCTCTCTATATATCTATATATCTATATCTATAGATACGGATATAGATATAGATACAGATATATAGATATAGATACAGATATATAGATATAGATATAGATATAGATACAGATACAGATATATAGATATAGATATAGATATAGATATAGATATAGATATAGATATAGATATAGATATAGATATAGATATAGATATAGATATAGATATAGATATAGATATAGATATAGATATAGATATAGATATAGATATAGATATAGATACAGACATAGATATCTTAAAGAGGGAAGCCACTTCTACCCCAGACCTGTCTGACAAAACACAATGAACAGGAATCCACCAGATCTCTCAGCTTGGTTGGGTAAGTTTTTGCCCAAGATTTCCAATACTAGTTGATTTCTGGATGAGGAAATAGAAAAGGGGAAAACCCTGGGTCCTGATTTCAATAATTAACTACTAAATACAAGAGAGAAATAAGGCTTTTTCTCACCTGGAATAATCTCCGTCATCACCTCTGCTTCTAGGAGTTCCTCACTTCCTTCAAAACCCAGTTCAAGCATCACCTTCCACAAGAGACTTTTGCTGGTCCCCTCAGCTGCTAGTGCCTCATATTCAAGATTATCTTGTGTCCTCTTTGCATGTCTTTTCTATGCTATGTAATCCGTGGCTCAAAGGACCAATTGCATGGGACTATCCTTTACTTGATTTATCATTTTATTGATTATCTTAATTTAAGAAAATTATGGAGAAAATGTTAATAATGCAGATTAAATTGAAAAGCGTATCAAGCATAAATCTTTTTCCCCTTTTTTAAAGTATTTACTAGCACAACCCTAAACTCAACCAGCCTGACTTATATTTAACAAAGAAAATATTCAAATACATCTGTGTTCTTAGCAGTTTGGATGTTCCTTCCAGATGGCAGCACATCCATGCCTACCCATGCCTTGTCTGATCTCCCCATAAATTGTTGTGAGAGATTTACCCAATGTGCTAATAGCCTTCATCACTTTCTTCTGACGTGGCAAACATGCCCATGAAACACATAGGCAGTCTGGCCGTCATCTCTTATCCTCACCACATGACCCACCCATCTTATTTTACTATCCTACATTGCCCTGATGACCATAGTTTACTCCTGTAATTCTTCAGCATAAGAGATAATCAGCAAGTATTTATTAAACACCTACTATGTGTCAAGAAGTGTATGTAAAGTGCTTTGAAAGCTTTAAAGCATGGTGTGTCAGATATTGGTATTCATTAGAATTCGCACTCCAGACATGACAATGAATTAGAGTATTTTATAGAGCCCTTCAAAATGTCATTCCCAAGAGTTGTCATCACCTCTTGGTTTATTTTTTTAAGCCACAATTTTTTGAACCTCACAAAGTCATTTTTTTGGTGCCTAAATCTACTTTATAAAGTAAGTTAAACTGGCATTTGGGGAGAGACTCTCATCATTATTCAATATGACATTCTCACCCGGGTGCACAAAACATACATCATTTCTGCTACAATGAGCAAGATAAAATAGCTTGTACATTTTCAATTAACAGATAATTTATACGAATGTAAATTGGGTAGGGAGGCACTGCCCAAATTTATTCCAATCTAGGAGAGGAATAAGAAAGCTTGGCTTAGGGCTTCCTACAGGAATGAGGGCTAGAAAGCAAATCGCACATTAAACTGGAAACGCAAATAGAGGATTCTGTCATACTGGAAAGAATGTTGGACTGGCTAGCAGGGCACATAGTGATGATGACTCACTTTCCATATTGCTTTGAGGTCTAGAAAGCATTTTCTTTACAGTAACTCTAAGAGATAGGAAGTACCAGCATTATTATAACCTTTTTGCATATGAGGAAACTGATGCATAGAGAGGAGAAGAGGCAATTAATTCTAGGGTCATCCAGCTAGTAAACGTCAGAGCCAGGACTTAAGTTCAGAAAGTGGTGTTCAACTGTAGAACAAACTGAATGAATGATTTTTTTTTTTTTGCTTTTTGGTGAGGCAATCAGGGTTAAGTGACTTGCCCAGGATCACACAGCTAGTAAGTGTCAGGTGTCTGAGGCTGGATTTGAACTCAGGTCCTTCTGACTCCAAGGCCAGAGCTCTATCCACTGCACCACCTGGCTGCCCCTGCATGAATGATTTTGAGCAAGTTTCTTCGTTTTGAAGGGAAGTGGGAGCAACGGCCAGAATATCTGTGGCACTTTACTTAAGGTTTGCAAAGTGTTTTATTCTGGTTATCTCATTTAATCCTCACAACCACTCTGATAGGTAGGTGCTATTACTATTATTACTCCATTTTACAGATAAGGAAACTGATCCTGAGAGAGTCTAAGTGACTTGAGCATGGAAGTGAATAAGCATTTATTAAGTGCTTACTATGTGTCAGGCACTGACAAATACTTACAAATATTATCTCTTTTGATCCTCACAACAATTTTGGGAGGTAAGCACTATTAATAATTATAATAATATAATAATAATAATAGTGATAGCTAGCATTTATGTAGTGCCTACTGTGTGCCAGGCACTGTGCTAAATAAACACTTGAGGAATATTATCTTATTTAATCTTCACAACCACTCTGGTAGGTAGGTGCTATTATTATTATTACTCCATTTTGCAGATGAGAAAACTGATCCTGAGAGAGTTTAAGTGACTTGGCCTTGGAAAGGAAGACACATTTGTTAAGTACCTACTATGTGCCAGGCACTATGCTAAGCATTTTTTACAAACATTACCTCATTTTATCTCCACAATAACCTTAGGAGGTAGGTGCTGTATTTTCCCCATTTTACAGTTGAGGAAATGGAGGCAAACAAAAGTTAAGTGACTTGCCCAAGGTCACACAGCTAGGTAGTGGCCAAGGCTAGATTTGAACTCAGGACTTCTTGTCTCTAGGGCCAATGCTTTGTCCACTGAATCATCTTGCTATCCAGCATCTCAGATGTGAATCAGTGTCAGAGGCAAGGTGGCACCTAGAGAGGCAGAATGGCCCAGTGGAAGAAATACCAGATTTGTGAAGAAGGACTTGGTTTCCAATCTTTCTCCTGATGCTTACTACCTGTGTGACTTGGGAGAACTCACTTCATTTTTCTGGCACTCTTTTTCATTGCCTACAAATGAGGGAGTGAGACGAGATGATCTCTAAGATCCTTCCAAAATCCATGATTCAAACTGTGAGCCCAGCACTCTATCCATTACACAAAGCAATCACAAAGCATTAGCAGCATATTCTATTCAATGAGACTAAAACAAAACAGACTGAGGAGGTGCTCCCAAGGGGCCTCGGTGTTTTTTCATTCATCCATTCAATCAATCATCCATTCAACATACATTGGGTAAAGGCTTAATGTATGCAAGGTATGTCATTGGACCAGAGGATGCATTTCCTGGAGCCCAGAATCATTTAATGTCACAAGAATCAATGACCCAGAAGAGATGAGGCTAAAATTCCACCCCCATATCAGCACCAGGTCCCCCTGGAAATCAGACCCTTGCAACTTGATTTCCAAAATGAAGGCAAAAAACCAGAGAGAAGCTTCCTGAGAGATAGAGGAGACACAGATGAGACTCTGTGATCCTTCTTGACCCCCCCCTCCTGCTCCCATACCAATAAAATTGAAGTCAGTCCATCTCCAGCTGCCAGAGGGATTTTTCTAAAGCATAGATTTGACCATGGTGCCCTTCTTCCCTACCTCAAGACTCCAGAAACTCCATTGACTGCCCATTACCTCCTCCATTCCTGAAGTATTTTCCTTCCTATCTCAACCTCTTAAAATTCCTGGTTTCCTTCAGTACTCCACTCAAGCAACATCTTCTGTAGGAGGTCTTTTCTGGTGCCCCTAGTTGCTACTGCCCTCCCCTCCTAAGGTTACCTTGTATCTATTTTGGTTTTGGTTTTTGGAGGCAATCAGAGTTAAGTGACTTGCCCAGCGTCACATAGCTAGTGTGTGTCTGACACGGTATTTGAACTCAGGTCTTCCTGACTCTAGGGCCAGTGCTCTATCTACTGTGCCACCTAGCTGCCCCACCTTGTATCTATTTTGAATTAATGAATGAGTGTAACCCAGGTTCAAGGCTGAAGCATTTGCATAATTCTCCTCACTAGTGGATGATTTGACCTGGAATATCAGTGTGGCAGAGAGCCTGGGGAAGAGAGATATTTTTCCTTCCTGCTCGCTTGCCAACTCTGCTATTCATGAGTGTTGAGGTCTGAGAGGCTGAGACCCCTAAAGGACCAGAGTACAGGACAGGGTCATCTGGAGTGAATTCGCAGACTCAAGCATTCTTTGAGTCAAGGTGGCAAAGATTTATTGTTACACTATACAGCTGGCAGAGGTACACATAAGGTAGTGAAACACATGTGGGGAATGCATGCGGCTAAAGGCAGCTTTCAACTCTTAATACGGAGAGTCCTTTTCTACTTTCATAGAGTTGCGCCAGGTTCTCCCGAGGTGTAGCTCTCTGCCTAGGTCTGAGGACTGGGTCTTTTCTAGAGTCCATAGCTTCCACAAGGGAGCGATGTTCCCTAAAGCTGCTGCCATCTTCAAGTGGATTATCATTCTGCCTCAGTCTGTAGTTGTTTTCACTCTCATTGACCATTACCACCATGTGGTCATAACTACTGCTGCCACTTAGCTCCAACTGTTGATAAGATCTCAGAATCTCCAGAACTCTCAACTGAGACGTGTCCATCTTGAAATATTCATTCACCTAAGATTGGAGAAGGAAGGAAGGAAGGAAGGAAGGAAGGAAGGAAGGAAGGAAGGAAGGAAGGAAGGAAGGAAGGAAGGAAGGAAGGAAAGAAGGAAGGAAGAAAAGAAGGAAGGAAGGAGGGAAGAGTTTATTAGATCCAACTCTAAGGAATCTTGACTCCTCACAGCCACTGCAAATGAAAGAGAATGATGTAAGTTAGGAGAGGGATTCTCCTTTGGTAAATCCACTTAGTTCCAGTTCAGCAATCCCAGAATCATCAGATCTTCTGGCTCTGCAGACAATTAGAAGACTTTTCATCATCACTTTGGAACACGCCTCAGTCAGACATGATGGGCCACAGGCTTCCTCAAAGTTTCCACATGGTCATTTGGACTGGAACTCCATTAGACTGTAAACTCCTTCAGAGAAGGGATGGGGAGGAGGGGGTTGACTTTTTTTTTTTAGTATTACCATCACTTAGCACAATACCTAACACATAGTAGGGTCTTAATAAATGGTGGTTGACTGACTTATAGGAATCAGGAAGGGAATATCTGCATATGCTTCAAGGACTGGACCCTTATAGGCCAATCCACCTTTATAATCATGTATCTCTATATATTTGCATATCCTGGCATTCAAAACTCTATAATTCAGCTGTGTGCTCTTCATGTTTAACCTTATCTTTATTCAGTTTTCTCTGATCACCTCAGTGACATCGATATCCTCTCTCCTTTTCTTTTGCTCTGCACTATCTTCATGTAGGGTTAATCTCTTCTATATTTGATGTGTTGATATACTAGAGTATAAATTTCCTAAGGGCAGGGCCTACATCTTTCTCATCCTGATTTTGCTCCTGGGGTCTTCCTCTTTCTCTTGGACAGCCATTGAAAAAGCACTGGATCCTGACATTAGAAGACCTGGCTTTGAATCTCAGCCTTGCCACTGATTAACAATGGGATAGTCAATGAGGCATTCACTTAACCCCTGAATCTCAGTTTCCTTAGCCGTAAAATCTGAAAATAATGCTTCTACAACTTACTTCTCAGGGTCACTGTGTGATCCAAATGAGATAGGGCATCTAAAAGGTGCTATGTAAATATCAGCTGTTATTAGTCAGGAGAGGCAATGTGGCATAGTGGATGGGGAGACAACCTCAGAGTAAGAAAGACCTGAGTTCAAGTCCCATCCATGTTTCCTAATCTGTAAACTAAGGAGGTTATATTTGGTGGTTTCAAAGGTCCCCTTCAGCTCTAAATATGTGATCTTATGACCCTAAATTGTGAAACTACATTTTGAATGCTACATTGGCAGAGGGAGTTTCTTTATTAGCAATTCCCAACACCAGTGAAATCACAGGCCCCTCCCAAAAAAAGTTTGCTAATCTTCCCTTCCTCCTTCCCTCCCCACCCCCAAGACTGATGACCCCCACTATTCCTCACATCTGGAGGGTGCATTTATTTGATGCTTGAAGCATTCATTCCTTGATATCTTCCTTTTCCTTGCATGGGCTTCATTTCTAATTCCCAGCTTGCAGCTCCCTTCTCCCTCTTGCCTACAGCCCATAGTTGCTCTCTGCTGTGCTACCGAATTATTTCCGTCTCTTACTTCTTTCTACACACCGACCTTTCCTTCGGGGTATATTTATTACTGGATATGGCACCTAACCTTTGAATAGACATTCATCTGAACTCCAAGTATTTTCCATTTCCAGTCTCAATAGCTCTTTCTGCCCTGTCTTGGTCTCAAACCACTCCCTTTCCCCTTTTCTACTCTATGCCTGTGTCTCCGGTCAGCTCTTTATGGTGCTGTCTTTATCTCTGCACAGTGGCGTCTCTCTTTTCTCTCTGTTTCTTTCTTTCTGTTTTCATCCTCTCTCCTCTCCTCTCTTTTCTCCCTGCTCCCTTGCACCTCCTCTATCTCTCCTCTCTTCTTTCTCTTCTCCCTCTCTCATTTATTCTCTTATCGCCTCTTAAAAACTCCTCTCCTTTTCAACACATTCACTTGCCTTTTCTTTCTTCTTTTCTCTTATCCTACTCTCTCCTCTCCTTTTTCTTAGTCTACTTTCCATTCTCTCTTCTCCGAAATTCTCTCCTCTTTTTTCTCTCTCTCTTAATCTCTTGACCTAGTTTCTCTGTCTCTGTCTCTCCCTCCCTCCCTCTCTCTCTCTCTCTCTCTCCCTCTCTCTCTCTCTCTCTCTCTCTCTCTCTCTCTCTCTCTCTCTCTCTCTCTCTCTCTCTCTCTCTTCTCTCTCCTTTCCTTCATCCTCCATCTTTGTAAGATACTTAATACTTCCAGTGGAACTGTTTTCAGACCATTATCTTTTTTAAATAAAACTTTATTAATCTCTCTTGTTTTTTATATCATCTAAATGTCTCCAGTATCTTCTTCCCTTCCCTCTGCCAGAAAAAAAAAACCAAAGCTTTTTTTTTCCTTTTTTAAGAAAACAGAGAGAAAATCAGCAAAACTGGTCAGTACATTAAAACATCCCAAGACATCTGCAATGTTTGACACCTGTAGACTTCTCATTTCTGTAAAGGAGTGGGGGGAGGTGTCTTCTCCCATCTCTTCTTTGGGGCCACTCATGTCCTTTAGGACTCTGTGACATTCCCTTTCAGATGCTTCCTCGTGGTTGTTCTTTCCATCTACTTTGGTGCAGTTGTTGGGTATACTATCTTCTTAGGCCATTATTTTTGAGATATTTTATTGATGGGTTTCCCTATAGTTGGTTCCCCCTCAGATCCAGTCACTGAGACCCTCTCAAAACCATTAGGTTACCTACCTACATCGACCACAGTTTATGTTATAGAGACCCAGCTAAAGTTTTTGTCCATCTCTTCATCCTCCTGTTTCTGATATTATTTCAAGCTTCCTGTTATTATCCTCTGTCATTCTATAGCTTTCCCTGAGTGCTCTCCACAAAAAGCTTTTCACCTCCTACTTTGCAGCTTATTTTCTGAGATTTACACACTCTTTATTCCACCATCCTTTGAATAAAGCTGTATTTTGTTTGGACTTTTCTTATGTATATATCATGGACTTCCTGGGTGTAGAGCTGTTTTTGTTGACATCTTTTGCCCCTTCTGGAAGTGTAAGTTCATTAAGGTAGTTTTGCATTCCTAGCAGGGCCTGGCACTTAGGAGATGGTCTATGAGTATTTACTGAATGAATGGATATCACATTTCTGCTGATTTGAGCAGCACAAAATGTGCAAACCAATGAACTCTTTAGATGGTATTCCTGCCCAACCTAATGGGAGCATTTCAGAATCATTGTAACTATTGTCTCTAACAACAATCAGCCTGTACAGAATGGGTAAAACACTACCTAAGTGGTAACTACTGTTTTGTATCTCTGCCAAGTTCTTAAGCCTGAATGTCTCCCAAGAACTCTCTGACGGGCTTTATTGTTGAGTTAATTGTGTTGCTCTTAAGTGGAGGCAATTTCAGTACATTGCATTGTAGACTCCTACAAATGGATTGCCACTTGTAAGAAGTCTTAGGGTTTGTTTGGGTGGATTTTTTTTTCCTCCTGGGTGGAACTCATGAGCCCAGTTAACAATAGGCAGGTATGGTAGAAAGGATATTGTATTTGGAATCAGAAGGTCTGAGCTTGAGCCCCAATTCTGACAAATGCTAGCTCTATGTCCTTGGACATGTCACCTTTTAGTTTTACCTTATTTTCTTCATCTGTAAAGTGGGGATAATAATACATACACTTCATGCCTCATAGGATCATTGTGGGGGATAAAATGAGGCAATTACTATAAAGCACCTTGTAGCCATAATAATAGTTTGTGAACTGACTGGAATTCTGGGGTTTGTAGTTCGGAGGGGCAAGCATTCCCTCTCTGTCCTGAATGTCATTTGAACTATCATGATCTTTGAGCCAGAAAATGGACTTGAGTCATACTTGGCAATTGGTTGGCTGGCTGGTATGTGAGAGAACAGATTGAAAGGGAGAAGCAGGGTCTGCAGAAGCCAAGCAGTGACTATGGGGAAGAGAGAGATCTCAGTGCCATCCAGGACTTGGGGGGCTGAGCTAAAGAGAAATGGCGGCTCAAGCGGCAATGGGCGAAGGCACAGAGAGAAGCAAAGAGATTGAGGTGCGCTGTCAGGTCTCTGAAGGCAAAAATCAGACTGAGGCTGCTGGTTATTGTTGGCTTTTCAAGGACTGGGGGAAGTTCCAAAAGAGCTACACTTTCCCCCAACTTCTCCTCCCCATGCCTTCCACTAAATCACACTGTCTGCAAAGCCCTGGGAATTCCTTAAATAAAGGGTTTCATAAATCGTGTATGAAGAAATCCAAGGTTGGTTGTGATGGTTTATATTATATAAATATCGTCCACGCCAAGAAAAGGAGGGGAGGGAAGGCATGAATTATATAGAAATATGTAAAATTTAAATTGAGATAGAGAGCCAAACTTTTATCTAAATGTTTGGAATTTTCCCAGTTAGGGGGCTCTAAGCTATTATAATTGTATTAATAATTTTTTGTTTGATGTAACCTGCATAAGATAGAAAAGAAAGGGACCCCGTAAACTTGAGGGCCATTGTATTTTTTCTATGCTAAAAGAAAATTAATTGATGTATCAAGGTTTGACTGATTAAATCTCTAGCCTGAAGAGGGGGGCAAAGAGGAAAGGGCAGTGATCAAAGGAATCACTACCCAAATCATGCCCCAGGGAGGAGGTAAGTGAGATTTTGGAAGATTTCTATCTGCTTATTTCCAGAAAGGAGGACACAGCAGGATGGATCAAGCACTGGCCAACATACTCAAGCTTCCACAGCAACACCCACAGATGTGACATAACCATAGAGGTGCATATAAATGTGAATACGAATATGAATAATTGTCATTATTGACACTGAAAACATCTCGAAACTTATTAAATGGCAAATAACCCACTGCTTCTCCTTCCTCATGATTTATGCCAAGCCCATAAGAAAATGAACTACACAGTCTCTTAATAGAGTTCAATCCAGATGAGTAGGGAGAGGGATGTTTTATTTGTTGAATTTATTTTGTTGAACATATACATATATTATATAATATATATATATATATATATATACGTATGTGTATACGCAGATAGATACACACACACACACACATGCATACGCGTGTACATGCGCGAGTACCACCTAAAATTACAGTATAAGGTGATACGGTAAAGGCAGCTGAACTGTACTAAGCATCTCCGACTCTCCACTCTCCAACACCAGGATAAAGTCACAGGGTCAGTTCCTGCAGAAGGAGGCTAGATCAGGATCATAAGTATGTGTAGGGGAGGGGTGGTATTTTCTGGTCTGGTTTGGGAGAATAAGGCATCCTGTTGAATTCAAGAATAACAAAAACCATCTCTAATGTCCCTTGGTTACTATGGAAATGGGGACTTGGAAAAGTGCCAACCAGGGAACATTAGCAAGAATCCTTAGACTTCATGAAATCTTTTTTCTAAGGAGATTCCAGAGCTTTATACACAGTGTGACATAGTGGAAATATCTCTAGACTAGGAGCCCCGAGACCTGGGTTCTGGTCTCAGCTCTGTTCCTGACTTCCTGTGTGATGTTAGACAAGTCACTTCTCTCTGAACCTCAGTTTCTTCATTTGTAAAAATGAGAGGACTAAACTAGATGATCAAAAGTTTTAACTGGGTCCTGCTGAATAATGGCTCTCATTTACATAGCACTTGAAACTTTTCTACTTAATTTTCTTTTTTTGCCATAAACCTGACAAGTACCCATAGGCATGAATGTTTCCACATATAAAGAATAAAAAAAAGAAGATTGTAGATGAAAACATGAATTTTTGTGACTTATAACTTGGCTTTCTAAAATCTATATTATATTTAATATGAAATTACCAATCCAGACATTCTTATCTGTGTCCCCTTCTGGATTTCTTTCTGCTTACATCTATATGTTTTCTAAAATGTTTCATTTTCAAACTTTTCTTTCTTTTATTCTTTTTTTAATCACCATCACTACTCATCCACTCTCCTCTCCCCCCAATAAATCTCCACAATAAAAGCTCCCCCTTATAACAAATTAGTGTGGTCAAGAAAAACCAATTCACACTTTGACCATATCTGAAAATGTATGCCTCATTCTATACCTCTAGTCTACCACCTCTCTGTCAAGAAATGAGAAACATGTTTCATAAAAAGATAGCATGGTGTAGTGGCTGCCAAGATATTCCTGATAATGTGTTGCCCTAAGACTTTTCTCTCTTGAATGAATGAATAAAAATGCTTTTATTAAGTCCACTCTGTGCCAAGCACTTGGCTAGGCTCTCTAGTTAGGGTCTCAACCTGTGATTTCTTTGATATAGAGGACTTCCAGGAGAGGAAATTCCTTCTATTAATTCCAGTTAGCACTTTCTTTACAAGTTAAGACTTTTCAGCTCAAAGCATTCAGAGGTTAAAAAGAGGTACAGGGCTACACAGCCAGTATGGGGCAGAATCTGAACCCAGTTCTTTTTGGCTTCTCTACCCATCACACCAAGTTGCCTCAGTATTGGGTATACGAATACAAAAGTGATATGTTTTTCTGACTTCAAGAAACTTAAACACATGGAGGGGGGTGGGGGGAGGGGAGTGGTAGCCAGGGAAGGGTATTTTGATGTATGAAGTAACAGGGGTAGTGAGTAGAACAACATGGCAGTCCATGACCCAGAAGCAATGGTAGTATTTTGTTTGATTATGGTTCTCAAGACAAGAGGTAGAAAGAGGTGGGATGCCCAGTGAGAGGGCTAAAATTGACCAAGATTTATATAAGGATGCCTGGACCAAAGGAGTTGAAAGTCGGAGGGGCTTAGCTCCTCTGGGAATGGCCCATGGAGATGTGGTTTGAGGGGTCTAAGATTCACAGAAAAGGAAATGGATGAAGGTCTGGCCTTGACTCTAAGAAGCAGTTTCTAATAGCAACATTGCATGATGATCAACTATGATTGACTTAGCTCTTCTCAGCAATGCAATGATCTGAAACAGTTCCAAAAGACTCATGATGGAAAATGCTATCATATCCAGAGAAAGAACTATGAAGTCTGAATGCAGATTGAAGCATACTATTTTGGGGGAGTTTTTTTGTTTTTTCTTTCTTGTGGCTTTCCCCTTTTGTTCTGATTCTTCTTTCATAACACGACTAATGAGAAAATATGACTAATATGATTGTACATGTATAGCCTATATCACATTGCTTGTCATCTTAGTGGACAGGGTAGAAGAGGGAGAAAAACATTTGGAACTCAAAATCTTATAAAAGTGAATGTTGAAGACTATCTTTACATGCAATTGGAAAAAATGAAATACTATTAAGAAAAAAGGAAACATTTGAGGGATGATGGATAGATATAATTCTAGTCCAATACTCCCTTTTAGAGATAGGAAAGATCACCCAAACCTCTGCAGTCCTGGTTTCTATCTACCCCTTTCTCCAGATAGTCTGCTGGTAGGGCAGGCATGACCTTCCTCCTGCTTTCAACAAAGATGGGGCTAAACTGCAGATCATACCTATACATGCAACCCACAAGTCGTGTTTACATATCTTAAACAGTCCTCCACACACATCTTATACATACACAAATATCACTTTTCTTACAGGCTCTCCTCCTTATGGGGAATGTGTATTTCTCTAAGTACATAGCATTGATCATAGTTCAGCTGTCTTCCTCATGAAACTTCAAATGAAGTCAGTGTCTTCTTCTCCCTCCCCTCTTCCCACCCCTGCTCAACTTCAGTCTATACTGAAACAAGGATATGTCTCCTATCTCTCTAAAGGGATCAAAACCTCTTCCTGAATGTCTGCCCATTGCCATCATTAATCACACTAGACAAGGATTTGCCTGGTTTTTTTTTTGTTATAATTGGACATCGGACACATGTGATTATGTGAGTGGATAAAAACATGATCAGAAGATAAGCAATATAAACAACATAAATTGGTCACTTTCGGTCACAGTCAAGGAGTCAGACCTTCATCTCTCCTTCTGGCTCTTCTTTCCTTAATGGAACAGAAAGTAGGATGGGGCCAGTAGCACATACGCCATGAGTGTCACTGTCCTGCAGTCATAGCCTGCCAGAGTCCAGGAAGATGGGCCAGGGAAGCTGGAATAAAGAAAACAGATTTGGCTTAGTCTGCCCTCTATACTTCTTCCCACATGGTTGCTCAAGATTGAGAGTGAATATTGGTTTCCTCTTCACAGAAGCCTCCAAAAACAATTTTAAAAAGATAGCACCAAGGGGGCAGCTAGGTGGCATAGTGGAGAGAGCACCAGCCCTGGATTCAGGAGGACCTGAGTTCAAATCTGGCCTCAGACACATAACATTTACTAGCTGTGTGACCCTGGGCAAGTCACTTACCCCACTGCCTAGCCAAAAAAAAAAGATAGCACCAAATTGCTAAACCCTGGGACAGAGCATACCCTTCAGTTCCAAAGTAAGACATCTCCATAGTATTGACCTCTTAGCAGGGAGCCTGGGAGACCACCCTTAAACTTATATGTATGAATGCTATCTTACCCAATAGAACATAAGCTTATTGAGGACAGGAATTATCTGATATTGCCTTTGTATCCCCAGTGCCTAGCATAGTGTCTGGCATATATTTAACCCTAACCACACTCTTGCTGATTAAGACCCAAACTATACTCCTAGCACAATGACCAGAATAAAACAGGTGATGGTCCCACTATCTTCTGTTTGGTAAAACCACACCTGTAATATTGCTTTGAGTTTCAGGCATCGTTGTCATCATCATCATCATCATCATCGTCATCATTATCACCATCATGAACAAAGTATTCATTGAGCTCTATAGGTAAAGCCCTGTCCTAAGTGCTGAGTATGTAAATAGAAATGTAAAACAAGTCAGAGCCCACATTTGAATGGGGGGTGGACCCATAGAGAAAATTTCAGCTGCAAGTCAAGTGGAAAGGCCCCATGGTCCTTAGGGTATGCAAAGCATTTTACAAGTACGATTTCATTTGATCCTCACAACAGCCCTATGTGGTAAGTGTTGTTATTATCCCCATTTTACAGATGAAGAAACTAAAGTTGAGAGAAGTTAACTGACTTGCCCAAGATTGTACAGATACTAAATGACTGAAAAAGGATTCAGACTCAGGTCTTCCTGATTCCAAGTCAAGTGCTTTACCAACAACAACTTAGGAAGGATATTGTTAAGTAGGAGAGTGTCCAAAGGAGAGTGACCTAGAGATTGTAGGGTTTGGATAACTGCCAATTGCAGCCCCTCTTCGTTGACCAATCAAAAGTAGGACAGATAAGAATGAAGGTTGGTTTTCATTTCTTTGGTATACTGGGACCATACCTATGGATTCACCAATCATTCTCGCTATGTCTACTGGTGTGTCCCACCTACCCTTCCTTATGTGGAAAGGATCCACATCATCCAGTCTGCCTCTTGTGCCCACATCTGCTGCTGAGGATGAAGAAGTAGAGAAATCTAACAAGAAACTTGGCAAGATCCAATCAACGCATGCCTTTATATTCAGTGATTTCCAAGTGAAGAAGGATACAGTGGCAGGTGATGGGAAATGTTGGAAAACATGGATCGGTATTAAGAAATGAAGTGTATCAATTCCTTGGAAGCCTTCTGATTGTGTGGAATGAATCATTTCTTCAATAAAAGAGTCAGGAAGTATTAGATGTGTAAGCATTGGACAATATGACAAAAAATAAAATGTATTTTGTGTTAGTGGCCCCAAAATGACTGGTTACTGACATGGGAGTCATTTCAAGATCAGCTATCTGTGCTGTCAAGTAATCAATGGGTTAGGGCAAAAGTCAAAACAACATTAAATCACTCACACATATTGGTCAATTCTGAAAAACAAAGGGGAAGAGGGGGAAGGGATTAGTAAATGTTCACCAAATTTGACATCATACCACCCACTTTGATCAATATGTATAAGACATTTTCTGTGCCTGGAATGCACTTCTTCTTCATGTCTTCTTCTCATAGCCCTTATCTTCCTTTAAGGCTCAACTTAGGTGCTACCTCCTTCTTCCTCTGATCTTCCTAGAGGAGCATCTCTTAACCTCTCTCTCTCTCTCTCTCTCTCTCTCTCTCTCTCTCTCTCTCTCTCTCTCTCTCTCTCTCTCTCTCTCTCTCTTCTCCCTCCCTCTCTCTCTCCTACCCCTTTTTTCCCTCCCGTTGCCACCTGAAATTACCTTTTGTTTACCTATCTTTATTCATTCTGCTCCAGTAGAATATAAGGTTCTTGGAGGAAGGTATTGTTTTGTTTCTTTACTCGCATCAACAAGCCCAGTGCCTTGTATAATGAAAGCCCTTAGAAAATGTTGGTCCTGCCAGGAGAACACTGTATACAGCAACAGAAATGTTGTGCGATGACCAACTTTGATAAACTTAGTTCTTCTCAGCATGCAGTGATCTAAGACGATTCTAAGAGATTCACAATGGAAAATGCTGTCCACATCCAGAGAAAGAACTATGGAGTCTGAATGCAGATCGAAGCATTCTATTTTCTCTTTTTTTGTTGTTTTGTTTTTTCTGTTTTGTGGTTTTCCTCTTTTGTTCTGACTTTTCTTTCACAACGTGACTAATGTGGAAATACATTTAACATGATTGTACATGTATAGCCTATATCAGATGCCATGCCATCTTAGAGAGGGGGAGAGGAGGGAGGGAGAAAAAAATTTGGAATTCAAAATCTTGTAAAAGTGAATGTTGAAAACTATCTTTGTATGTTACTGGAAAAAATAAAATATTATTAAGTGGGGGGGAAGGGAAATGTTAGTTCTGGTTCTGCTCATTTCACTTTGCATCAGTTCACATAGGTCTTCCTGGTTTTTTTTTTTCTGAAGGCAACCTGCTCATCATTTCTTATAGCATGGTTGTGTTCCATCAAAATCATAAACCACAGCTTGTTTAGCCATTCCCCAATTGATAGCTAACATTTCGCACGTCTATTTAAGGTTTGCAAAGTGAATTATCTTCTTTCATCCCAGTGTTAGTGATTTCTCCTAAAACCAAATTTTTAACTCATTTTGCAAAAATTGAAATATACTACATTCATTCAAATTGTGCAGCTCATAGCTCCATTTGTAGCCAGAGTTTTAAAATCACAAGCAAATTCAATGTATTTCCTTGTCCAAATAAATAATTCTTTTAAATTAAAAAACAAAATAAAACATAAAAGAAAATATAGGTTCTATGACTGAATAAATTAAAAAACAAAATAAAAAGTAAAAGAAAATATAGGTTCTATGACTGAATATCACTCTCATTATCACCATTCTTTGGAGATGTTTAATAGGTATACCACAATGAGGAGGCCAAAAGATCCCAGAAACTACTTTGCTTGATCTCCACGAAGCAGAGAGGTATGACAGCACCATGTTAGACTATAAACTCATTTGTGAAACACCACAGAGAAGGATGGTGAAAGAATGTGAGAAGTATCACTTCAAAAAACAGCAAAAAGCAGCAGACTGCTTGCTCAAAGATAGATGTAAAAGCCAACTATGCCAGATCAACTCAAGAGCCTTTATGGAAGACCCTGAAAGAAAGAAAGGAACCTGATGTAAAATCAAAGTGATTTTCTAGCTTTCTATAGAGATCTGTTCTCATCTGTGACAAGAAGGGAGCCCACTGCTTTGGGTTCTAATAGTCTAATACCTGGTGTGGTATGAGAGGAAGGAGAAAGGTCACCCAGAAGATGGAAATGGGAAAAGCAGCTGAGCCTCCCTAAATACATACAGCTCAATTCATATTAGAGGGAACATGGTTTTAAAGGCACTCAGATTGCTTTCAATTCATCTCAAAAAAAGAAGATTCCAAAAGAATGAAAAATACATTAGGGGCTATGACATCAGCAACTATTGAATCACATATCTACTTCCTCATCTCTATGATTTTTTTTAAATGAAAATGGTCCTAGTCCTTATATCAAGAGCATCTTTGATGCAAATAGGAGAAAGCTTGGCAGACAGCCTTCTACAGCAGACTACATTTTCTCAGTCATGAGAGATATTGAAAATATGAGATCCTGCTGTGTTTATTGTCTGTTCATAATGTCTCCCTGCCCCGCCCCCACAAAACCATTTGACTTTGGTAAAGCAAAATCAAGCCTTGAACATTCTCATTCAGAAAGACATTTTCCCCTGCATATGTTAGGATCATGTGAGATCCATAAATGTTGCAACCACAGAGAAGACTTTATACAATGTACCAGCGTCAAGCCAGGCAGGCAACAGAGAAACATGTATATATATGCCAAATGTGGACAATGTCACATGAGATTTCCAGTTCAGAGCCCTAATGGACATAGGATTCCCCATAGATGGTGAACTGCTCTGGCTGTTTGTATTTGCACCTGACATGGGACTAATCATATAAATCCCCCAAACATTACAGGGCCTGGTCATTCAGGGAGATGCCCAGTCACTCAGCTGGGAAAAACTAAGTGCATGAAAAATACTGGTGTCCAGAGGATGGCATGCAGTTGGACAAGTAGTTCATCATTATTTATAGTAACCAGATAGTATCTGGAGCCTTGTGTTCTGTTCTAGCCATGAGGTCTTAGGAATGATGTTGATGTTGGCAGCCAGGCAGCACAGCATGCTGAACCTAGAGCCAAGAAGACTTGAGTTCAAATCCTGCCTCAGCTATTTACTAGCTGTATGGCCTTGGGCAGATCATTTAACCTCTATCTGCCTCAGTTTCCTCAACTGCAAAATGCGATAATAATAGTACCTATCTCCCAGAATTATTGCCAGGATCATATGAAATAATGTTTACTAAGTGCTTCACAAATCTCAAAGTGTTATATAAATGCTAGTTATTATTTTTATAATTGACAATCTCATGATCATTCACAGAATAACTAGGTTGATGAGAGAACAGAAGACTATGCCAAATGAGAGAAGATTTAGGGTCGGTATAACATCTGTCTTCAAGTATTTTGCTTGGTCCCCAAGAGCAGAAATAGAAGAAACAAGTGGAAATCAAAGAGAGAAAGATTTCAGCTTGACATATGGGGGAATTTTTTTTCCTTCACAACCTAAACTATTGACTATTTTCTTTGTGCTCCATGCCTGGAATGGTCTCCCCCATCTGTTCTACCTGCTGATCTCCCTGGCTTCCCTTAAGTCCCCACTAAAACCCCTTCTTTTGCTGGAATCCTTCCTCAACCCCTCTTAATCCCAGTGCCTTCCTTCTGTTAATTATTCCCTATTTATCCTGTATATGGCTTGCTTTGCATATATTTTCCTTGTATGTTGTCTCTCCTATTAGATTATAAACTCCTTGAGGTCAGGGACTGCCTTTTATCTCTTTTTGTATGCTGCAGTGCCTGGCACATAGTAGGCATTTAATAAATGTTTGTTGATTATATGTAATTGAGAAAATAAAATATTATTTTAAAAAGTGTTGATTGATTGATTGACTGGAATGGTCTACCTTGAAAGGTAGTGAGCTCCCTAGCACTGGAGAAGTCTGGATAATGACTTTTGTCATTAATGTTACAGAGGAGATCCCTTGGAGGGAATGCCCTTCAAGATATCTTCCCTATCTAAGACTCCATTGTTGTTGTTCAGTTGTTTCAGTCAAGTCCTATTCTTCATGACCCCTTTAGGATTTTCTTGGCAAAGATACTAGAATAGTTTGCTATTGCCTTCTCCAGCTCATTTGACAGATGAGGAAACTGAGGCAAACAGGGTTAAGTGACTTGTCCAAGGTCACACAAGTGACAATTTAACTACTTTCAATTGTTCCCAACTAATTTTCTGCATTTGTTTTGTCTTCCCAATGACGTAATAAACTCTTCGAAGGAGATAGAAATTTTCTGTTTCTTCTGGACTTGACAGTTTATAGGGCGCTGACCTGTTTATAGGAGACACCTGCTGGTGGTGCTTGGTGACTGACTGGCTGGCATTGGGGCAGAAGGAAATCTGAGTTGCTCCCTCCTTGTTTCACCTCTTGCTTACCTGGGACAAGTGAGGCTGGTCTCTCCTACTGCCACTACTTCATCACAGTGTTGCCTTCTCATTCCTTCCTATGCTAGTCCCTCCACACCAACTTCACCCTTCCTCTTCTAGTTCTAATCCAATCCTTCCTTCTTTGCCAACTCAGGTTTCTTCACTCCCTCTTATATGAAACTTCACTGTCCTTGTGCCAACTTTCATACTTCAGATGTAACCCAGGCCTCCCCACTCCCTCCTATGGGAAGCTAGACCCTATCAGTGTATAGTTTCCATGGCACACATTATCTCGTTTGGACCTCAAAACAACCCTGTGAGGTAGGTAGCGTGGGTATTATAATCTCCGATGTGCAATTGAGGAAATTGAGGTTTGGAGAAGTCAGTTGATTTGCACAAGATCACACAGTTAGTAGAAGGCAGAGCCAGGGAATTAAAATCAGGTCTTCTGAGTCTAAGTCTAGTACTCATTCCACCAATGTAGCAAATTTTAGCTGCTACCCTATGCATGTATGGCAGTGTGGGAACAACACCAAAGATTTTGACCAAGAAATATGTATTCTGTTTACAGCTATGGATTGGTCTCAAAATCTACCTACTGAAAGAATTGGAATTTGAGGGGATGCCCATCAACTGGGGAATGGCTGAATAAGTTGTAGTATATGATTGTGATGGAATACTATTGTGCTATAAGATATGAGGAGGATGCTTTCAGAAAAACCTGAGAAGATTTATATGAACTGATGCAGAGTGAAGTGAGCAGAACCAGGAGAACATCATACACAGTTAATAACAATATTGTAACAATGATCAACTGTGAAAGACTTAGCTACTCTGCTCAATATAATTCCAAAGAACCCACGATGAAAAATGCTATCCACCTCCAGAGCGAGACCTGATGAATTCTGAGTGCGGATTGAGGCATACTTTGTTTACTTTGTTTTTGTTGGGTTTTTGTACATTTTCTTTTGCAGCATGGCTAATATGGGAAAATGTTTTGCATGATTTCACATGTATAATCAATATTATATTGTCTGCCTTCTCAGGAGGTGGGGGAGGGGCAAAAGGGAAGAAGAGAATTTGGAACTCAAAAATTTTTTTAAATAAATTTTAAACATTTTACAAATAATTAGGAAATATTTAATAAAATAAATAAAAATGTTTTTAAAAATCTACCTACTACTGTCTTCCTCTTCTTGTGGCTTTCTAGGATGAAGTTCATAGGCACATTGGAGTTAGAACGTGAAGGAGCCATAGAGATAAATTTTTCTCAATGACAAATATTCTGAGGGTTCAGCTGAGAAATCACGGGATGTCTGACCTCAGTTATCCATCTCAGGATTCCTGTTTCATTGCCTATGCTCAGAGAGAGAAACACAAAAAGAAAGAGGAAGCTAGAGACTGAAGCTCCAGTTTCAGACAAACATACACTCAGCTGATTTATCTGCTACTGAGGAGGAGGGTAATACACACACACACACACACACCACACAAAATCAATCAATCAATCAATCAACCAGTAAACATTTATTAAGCACATAGTATATACCAGGCGTTGTTCTAAGTGCTAGGGATACAAAATGAGGCAAAAGATAGTCCCTGCCTTTATGCACACATAAAGCTCCTAAAGGTCTAATGAAGAGCTCAGAGAATCCTGCCATGCTCAAAGTGGGGGAAGAGAAAAGAGAGGGAGAGAGACAGAGACAGAGACAGAGACAGAGACAGAGACAGAGACAGAGAAACAGAGAGACAGAGAGAGAGAATGGAAGTTATTCTCCTTTTCAGTTTACTGAGTGGATAGGTCCTTTTGCCTAAGTGGCCAATTGCCTTTGACATTTACCTCCTGTCACAGAGACCAAGGGACCCATGGAGTCAGGGCATGTTGCCTGGGCTTGCCTCTCTTATATGAGGTTCTACCTCAATTTGTCAGAAGAGGAAACTGAGGCCCCGGAGAAGGATTTCCTCATAGTCAAATGATGTCAGTGGCAGAGCAGCCAAGTCCAGGACTTCTTTCATAGAACCTATATCTGTAAGAGATATTAAAGACAATCTTTTCCACCTCACTCACTTTACAGATAGGGAATTGACACCTAGAGAGAGGAAATGGCTTCCTCAAAGTCATATGTAATGAGGACCTGGCTGGCACATGTGTGTGGTACACCTTACTCCACTGATATAAATCCCCCATGTGAAGAGGAGATAGCTTCCAGGAGACCATGATGAGAACAGTATTCCAGAAGAATCGTGATGATGTATAAGAGAAATGCCTTGGAGAGACTGTGGATCATGCATCAGTGTTCCCTAATTTATTTCATTAGCATTCTGGTTGGCTGACCATGTGGTTGGGTGGATACTGTTCTTTATTGATTGTGTAGACAGGAATGTCATCATCTTCAAAAAAGTCAGCTTTGATCTTGTGTTTCATTTGTTTCTGGGGGAGCTCATTGTATCTGAGGTGGGAGATCATACAGCAAAGTTGATTACATTAGGCTCTTCTTCCCCCTTAAGGTTTTCTCCACCTTCCATAGGCCTCTGTTCTTGGTTTTTTGATTCATTCTTTTCCGTTCTAGTTACAGGAAGCAGAGTCTTCAATGTTGATAGGGAAAATGAACCACAGGAATACGAGAGTTGGAATCCAGGTTGAATTTTTGCAGCCAAACCAACATCTATGCCCCAAGAAACAAGAAGAAATCTTTGGAAGCGACCTTCAGGATCTCAGCTCAGTGGAAAGACTCACCCAACAGTTATGACACATCTGGACATGAACTTGGTGGGACCAATGCTATATAGGAACTGAGCTAAGTTTTAAGGCTACTTCCAACAACTGAGACAGTGTAGAGGAGAGTATGCCCTGGAGGTATGCAGGAAAATGTCTGTGTATTTGTTCTTGCTATATCTTTGGGGTAAATATCCCTTTGAAAGAACTACTCAGTGTTAAGTGATGAAATGGACCTGGTTACAGGACCTTAACAAATGTGGGGAACATAACATTAGAGAACCAAGATATTCAGAAATCCCTCAGGATACCCTGGAATCTTAAGGGGAAATATCACCTACTTGGCACTGAGAGAATGGGGCAAGAGGGTACTTGTTACACATGCAAGTAATCATTGACAAAGATGCATTTCAAAATGGAAATCATCTGCTTCCAAATTCCTTGTTCCTTCCATTAGAGCAACTAGACTAAAGAAAATGTTGCTCAAGTTATTGCCCCAAGCAAGGGAAGAAAAACTTTCTCCTCTGACCTTCTAGGCAAGTTCCCATCTTAATAGGAAGAGTTAGCAAAGTCAAACCTCCTCCTTTCCTAATCTGTGTGGCCTACTAATCCCCTCCCCATTCCCCACCCCAAAAAAAACTCTTGGGTTTGCTTGGACAGTATTCAATCTTGAGACTTCTCAATAATAAAATATTTCAGCACACAGCCAGGATTTCCCCTTTATGTATCAGAATTTAAGTCTTGTTAAGGGCAACGGAAAGAAAGAAAAGACTCTCAGCTCCTTTGCAAGCACTAAGGCTAACAGAACATCAAATATATGACCCAGCAATACCACTTCTAGGTTTGTATCCCAAAGAGATCATAAAAATGGGAAAAAGACCCACGTACAAAAATATTTATATCAGCTCTTTTTGTGGTGGCAAAGAATTGGAAATTGAGGGGATGCCCCTCAGTTGGAGAATGGCTGAACAAGTTGTGATATATGAATGTAATGGAATACCATTGTGCTATAAGAAATGATGAACAGGCAGACTTCAAAAAAACTTGAAAAGACTTATATGAACTGATGTAGAATGAAATGAGCAGAACCAGGAAAATGTTACACAGTAACAGCCACATTATGGGGTCACTGACTTTGATAGATTTGGCTCTTCACAACAACACAAGAATCTAAGACAACTCCAAAAGATTGATGACGGAAATTGCTATCTACATCCAGAGAAAGAAATATGGAGTCTGAATATAGATGGAAGCAGACTATTTGCTCTCCTTTTCCTTTGTTGTTTTGTTTTATTGCTTCATTCTCTTGTTTCCTCCCATTAGTTCTAATTCTTCTTTACATCATGACTAATGGGAAAATATGCTTAACATGAATGTGTATGTAGAGCCTATATCGGATTGTATGCCATCTCAGGGCAGGAGGGAAGAAATGGGAGGGAAAGAAAATTTAAAACTCAAAATCTTATGGAAGTGAATGTTGAAAATGAAAAATAAATAAATTAAATTTAAAAAAACATCAAATAGAGAAGAATTTTTATTCAACTCAGTTAAAAAATCTTATAAAGGACTTGGACCATAAATACTTCCTGTTCCCCCTCCAATGAGTCCTATCTCCCTTAGGAATCTATATCGTCTTCTAGACTTATAATGTTATCCTGAGACTGAGATCCCTTCACTAGAAGAAAATACCAGAGTTGATGACCCTTTTGTTGGATGTGAACAATACACAGGATTCATAGTTCTGAGGAAGGACATGGTCCAACTTTGCTCTTCCAAGGCTTTTGTCTCAGTACTTCTCTGCTCAAGTTCCCAGATAGTTCAGGAATTCCTCTTCTGATTGAGGAGGCTTGGTCCAGGAATTGGTTCCTCCTTCATTCCACCACTGTTACCCTACTTCTTTTTTTAAGTATTTTTTCCAATTAAGTGTAAAAACAATTTTTAATCTTTGTTGGGTTTTTTTTTTTTACAATTTTGAGTTCTATATTCTCTCCCTTCTTCTCACCCCTTCCCGAAAACAGTTTAATAAAGGTTATTCATGTGCAGTCATGCCAAACATATTTCCATATTAATCATGTTGTGAAAGAAAACACAGACATAAAAAAAGAAAACAGAAAAAAGGTTAAAAAAAAGAAGTATGCTTTGATCTGCATTCAGATTCTATCAAGTCTTTCTCTGTAGGTGAATAGCATTATTCATCTTAGGTCTTTCAGAATTGTCTTGGATCTTTGTGTTACTGAGAAAAGCTAAATCATTCTTAGTCGATTATCATACAACATCACTGTTACTGTGTACAATGTTCTCCTGGTTCTGTTCACTTTACTCTGCATCCATTCACATAAATCTTTCTAGGTTTTTCTGAAACCAGCTTCCTCAGTTTTTTTTCTCCTAGAATGGCATTATTTAAGTATTCTACTTCCTCTTCTGTTGACATGGGCAACTTATGTTTTTGTAAGTATTCATCTATTTCACTTCGATTTTCAGATCTGTTGGCACATAATTGGGCAAAATAACTTATGATAATTGCTTTAATTTTCTCTTCACTGGTGGTGAATTTACACTTCTCAATTTTGATATTGTTAATTTGGTTTCTTTTTTAATCAAATTAACCAATGATTTATCCATTTTCCTGGCTTTTTTCATAAAAACCAGTTTGGAGTTTATTAGTTCAATGGTTTTCTTACACTCAATTTTATTAATCTCTTTCTCTATTTTATTGTTGTAAGCACTTAGAGAAGTAAATTTTTCCCGAAGTACTGCTTTGGCTGCATCCCATAAATTTTGGTGTGTATCTCATTGTTGTCATTCTTTTTAATGAAATTATTGGGTTTTTTCTATGATTTGTTCTTTGACCCACTCATTCTTTAGTTCTCAATTAATTTTTAATCTATGTTTCCATGGCCTTTTATTGAAAGTAATTTTTATTGCATTATGATCTGAAAGGGATACATTTAACATTTCTGCTTTTCTGCATTTGATTGTGAGGATTTTATGCCCTAATACATAGTCAATTTGTGTAGGTGCCATGTACCACTGAAAAAAGGTATATTCCTTTCTATTCCCATTCAATTTTCTCTAAAGGACTACCATATCTAACTTTTCTAAAATTCTATTCATCTCTTTAATTTTTTTCTTGTTTATTTTTTGGTAGATTTTTCTAGTTCTGAGAGGGAAAAGTTGAGATCTCTCACTAGTAGAGTTTTATTGTCTATTTCCTCCTGTAACTCATTTAACTTTTCTTTAAAGACTTTGAATGCTATACTATTTGGTGCATATATGTTTAATATTGATATTACTTCACTGTCTATGGTACTTTTTAGCAAGATATAGTTTCATTGCTTATCTCTTTTGATTAGATTTATTTTTGCTTTTGCTTTGTCTGAAATCATGAATGCTATCTCTGTGTTGTTTTTTTTTTTTACTTCAGCTGAAGTATAATGGCTCTGCTCCAACCTTTTACTTTTACTCTCTGTGTGTCTCTCTGCTTCAAGGGTGTTTCTGATAAACAACATGTTGTAAGACTCTGTTTTATAATCCACTCTCCTATCCACTTCCATTTTTTATGGGTGCACAATTATGATTACTAACTGTGTATTTCCCTCCATCCTGTTTTTCCCATTTATCCTCCTCTCTCTCTTTTCACCCTGTCCTTCCTCAAGTGTTTTGCTTCTGACTGCTACCTCTCCAAATCTGTCCTCATTTCTATCAGTACCCCCTTTCCTTATTCCCCTCCCTTATAGAGTAAGATGGGTTTCTACACTCAACTGAATGTGTACGTTATTCTCTCTTTTACCAATTCTGATGAGAATAAGGTTTAAGCATTGCCCACACCTCCCATCATCCCCTTCATTGTAAAAGCGCATTCTACCTCTTTTATGTGAGATATTTACCCCATTCTACCTCTCCCTTCATCTCTCAGGGCATCCCTCTTTCTTACCTCTTAATTTTGGTTTGTGGTGTTCACAGCTAGTTCTAGGGGTCTGTAAGTTTTCAGTTCTTCCAAGGTGGTATGATCTAAGGAGAGTTGTGGTCACTGCCCTCCTGGCCTTTACTCTGGTTTGTGAGTGATCACAAGCATTGTTTTCTGTCCTGGAACTGTGACCAAGGATCCCACTCCCCTGTGGCCAGGAGCTCTAGTGTATTAGTGCTACTCCTCCCCTGAGACTGTGACCTGGATCCCTGTACAGTTAATGCTACAGAGTCTTGTACCCAGTGCCAGCTAAGAGTCCCTTGTAATCTCCTTCTGACCAGTGTCCAACCTACTTACAATCTGTGGGCCAAGAGATCCAGAAGTCACTGCCACAGATTCAGTTGCCAGCTGCCTTGTGCCCGGAGCTGTGGGCCACATGGCTGGCTTGCTGAAGTGTGTTCCTCTCTTACCCCAGTGAGACAGACCTTTCCTGCAAACCTAAATTGTATTGTTTCACTCCATCTTTTTTCTAGTTTTTGCACTCCAGAATTTATTTTGAGGTATTATTTTAAAGTTGTTTGAAAAAGAATTTGGGAGAGCTCAGATGAGTCCTTGCCTTTACTCCACCAACATGTCTCTGCTCTGTTACCCTATTTCTTGTAGCTTTCATCCCTATATCTAGCTCAGCTCAAAGGCTTATTGAGTGAGTCTCCTGTCATCTCTGGAGCCACATGACTCACTAAAAGGTCCTCAGAAGTGTGTAAGCTTCTCCACCAGAAAATCAGAATCCACATCCTTATGTAGCTCTACTCTTCTTTGGTATTTTTCCAGTTCTTGTTCCATCCGTCTGTTCTCTTCTCTCTCCTCTCTGTTTTTAAAAGCCAAGTTGCAGCTGAAGTGTGAGCTATCTGAATCAGTCATCCACTATTCAGTGCTAGAGAAGCAAGATGAGAAGCTAGGAACAGGCAAACATACACCTTATCAAAGATCTAACCTGGACAATGCCATAGGAAAGATTTAGGATGGCATTCTAGAGATCCTCCTGGGCACTTGTGATATGTCTGTGATAAAGAGTCCCTATCCACTAAGATAAAAACTTCCTTCCCCTATTATGGATCCTTGATCTCTCACCCCCATCCAAATCAGTCTTAACATCTCCATTTTCCTTAACACTCCATCTTCTAATACACTTCCCATCTCATGCTCATAGAGGTTTGGCCCCCTTCAGAGGAGACTGCATTCCTGGCCATTCTCTTAGAGACAGCTAGGTGGCACAGTGTATAGAGTATTGAGCCTGAAGTCAGGAATTCAAATCCAATCTCAGCCACTTATTAGTTGTGGGCAAATCACATAACCTCTGCCTGTTTCCTCAACTGTGTGTTGATGAGTGATAATAATAATAGTGCCTACCTCCCAGGGTTGTTATGAGGAGTGATGAGATAATAGTTACAAAATGCTCAGCACAGTGCCTGGCACATAGTAGGTGCTTAATAAATACCTGTTTTCTTCCTTCTGCTCTAGCTCTAGGAGCTTCTTCCTTCATGCCCAGTACAACACTGGCCCAGAAATTCTTATACCCCTTGTTTCTCACTGCCATGTCCAGATCATGCCTTAGCCACCATCACTTAGCAATCTTCTTTCTCTGGAGGGTCACTCCATCTATTTATAACTCTCAATCCAAATCTTTGACTTAGTCACTTACCAGTCTTTTCCAAGGAATTCAGTACCTGATTCATAGTCTTGGTCTTCACTCAACTCCTACCCTCATATTCAGGGACTTTATTATACATAGTGATATTCTATCTGGTCTGTATTTTCATAGTACCTCAGCTATCCACAGGGATGGTCCTATCTTAGACCTCTCTCACACCCATAACTCTAATATGCATTTTATAAATATTATCTCATTTTATCCTCACATCAACTTGGTGAGGTATATGCTATTCTTATCCCCATTTTACAGATGAGGAAACTAAAGCAGAGAAAGGGTAAATGACTTGCCCAGGGTCACACAGCTAGTAAGTGCTTGAGGTAGAATTTGAACTCTGGTCTTCTTGGCTCTAGGTCTGGCCCTCTATCCATTGTGTCAACTAGCTGCCTTAAGTCATGATCTTGATTTCAACATTCCTCCGTGTGATCACAACTTCTTGTCTTGCAGTCTTTGCACCTCTGCCTAACTCCTCCTATACTCATTCTTCATGATCACACTGACTTTCAGTGCCTTGACCACTCCATGTTCTCCCAATCCATCACCTACTCACCTCTCACTTTTCTCCTTTCCGAGCTAGGACCAGCATAACTGTATGCTGTCTTCTACCCTTGAATTCCTTGCCCAACCCAACCCCTGGGTTACATCCACCTGCTTTCTCTGCTCCATGCTGCTGAATACTGCTCCAGGAAGCTAAATAACTGGCTGACTGGATCCACTACAAATCCATGTCATCTAATCTTACCTGGGTTCTCATTGTTACATGGCAATCTTTTTATTCATCACTGATTGACTTTTTTTAAAATAAATAGTGTTTTATTTTTCCCAATTACATGTAAAGATGATTTTTAACATTCACTTTTTAAAAATGTTTGAGTTCCAAATTCTCTCCCCCCCGCCTCCTCTCCTTCCTTTTTTTCTCCCCTCCTCCTTCACTAAAACAGTAAACAATTTGATCTAGGTTATATATGCAAACTGACCTTCTATGGAAGTCACTTCATCTGCTCTTCCAAACTTCTCTTTCCTCTTCAAACTCCCTTGAACTTCCCTCTCAGCCCAGAACCTTACCTCTTACTTTAATTAAGATTTACTTTATTTAATTACTTTAATTAAATAATAGAAACTATTTATCACAAGATCCAACTTCTTCCCTATTCCACATGCCCAAATCTCTCTACATTATCCCCAGTTTTCTTCTCATTGGGTCCAGTACCTGAGGAAGAGGTGCTCTTTCTCCTTATCAGATTCAACTCCACTACTTTTGCCCTTAAGACCATCTCCTACCATGTTCTCCAGAATCATATCCTTTGAATTTTCTTTCTCTCATCTTCAGTCTCTCCTCATATAGCCCTCCCTTCCTGCTACCTACAAAGATGCCAAAGTCTTCTCTATCTTTAAAAAACCTTCATTTGACCCTGCTGTTTTCTCAAACTATCATTCTATATCTTGTCTCCTTTTTTTTTTGCAAACAAATTCTTAGGAATGATTATCTAACTGAATCCGCTTCCTCACTTCCCATTCAATTCTCAATCCCTTACAATCTGGCTTCAGGCACACACCAGCTCAAATGAAACTACTCTTTCCAAGGTCACTAACCAGTCACTAAACCCAATGGTCTTTTTCTCAGTCTTTATCCTACCCGAACTCTGCAGGAGCTCTTACACTGTTGACCACCTCCTCCTCCTGGGTACTCTTTCCTCCCTTGGCTTCTATGGTACTGCTTTTTTGGGTCTTTATTCCTGTCTGACCACTCCTTAATCTTCTTTACAGACTTATTAGTCATCTTCCACCCATCAACTATAGCTGTAGATTGAGATTTTGTCCTGAACTCTTTTTTTCTCCTCTCTCTACACTCTCTCTAGATGACATCATTTTCCACGGACTTAGTCATCACCTCCATGTAGATGACTCCCAAATCTCCATTGTCAGTCCTAAACTTTAGTCTTCCATCAACAACTGCCTCCTGAACTTTTTTGTCTCAATATCCCATATATATCTCAAACTCAACATTTCCGAAACAGAACTCAATATTTGCCCCCTTGAAACTTCCACTCCTCCAAACTTACCTATTTCTAGGGGGTGGAACCAAAATGGTGGAGTAAAAGTAGTACTTGCTTGAGCTCTCCCCCAAACCTCTCCAAATACCTGTAAAAATTGGCTCTAAACAAATTCTAAAGCAAACTTACCCATTTCTATGAAAGGCACCCAAGTTTGCAACCTCTGTCTTTCCTCTTTCTCATGCTTTATATTCAATCAGCTGCCACAGGGCCTTTTCATCCCTCACTGCTCCTTGGTGATAGCTTCCTATTGGGATTCCCTACTTCCAGTCTCCCCCATCTCTAACCCTTCCTCCACAAGGCTGCCAAATAAAAGTTACTAAGATACAGCTCTGACCATATCACTCTTCAGCTCCAAAATCTTCAGCTGCCCTTTCTTGCTGCTAGGAGAAAATATAGATTCCTCAGTCTGTCGCGTAAAGCCCTCCACAATCCAGCTCCCACCCACCTATCTCTCCAGATGCACTTCATATTAATTGCTCTCCTTCCTGCACCATAGTCCCAGCCAAATGGTCCTACTAGCTCTTCTCCAAAGTCAACAATCCATCTCCATTCTCCATATCTTTGCACAGACTGTCTCCTCTAGGACTCAATATTCAGCTGAGACTCTTACAATCAAGCCTTTGCTAAGTTACCACCTCCAACATCATTCCTGACCTCACATTCCAGTTTGATAGTGAATTATTCCTCCTCAAATGTCCTTGTATTTGTTGTTCAGTTGCTTCTGCTGTGTCTGTTTCTCTGTTACCCCATTTGAGGTTTTCTTGGAAAAGATAGTGGAGCGGTTTGTCATTTCCTTCCCTAGCTTATTTTACAGATGAGAAAACTGAGGCAAACAGGGTTAAGTGACTTGCCCAGTATCACACAGCTAGTGAGTGTCTGAAGTCAGATTTGAACTTGTCTTCCTGACTCTATGCCCAGCACTCTACCCACTGTGCCACCTAGCTGCCCATCCTTTAATTAATTTATTTATTTATGTGTTTATATATATATCCCAAATATGAGCTCTTTGTCAAATGCCTTTCTCTGCATCCTTAGCAAGGTGCCTGGCACATAATGTCATTTAATAAATCTTTGTTGAACTGAATCAAGAGATGCCAGTGGTTACAGACAGTAGGTCCTTAGCTTGGATTCGATCTTTTTATTTAAGTAGGATCCTTAATACCCCTCTCAGGACAAGTCCCAAGGGTGGGGGGGCACAGTATGTGAAGGGGGCATTGGATAAATACAAATGATTTGGCTAAAAGGAAGGTTATCTATATAAAGCATTGCTTTCTGCTAGGATTTTTCCAAGGACAACATATGGGTTGATGAAATAATAATGAAGGGTGTGATCGATTAATTTGCATATGGGTTGCGTCAATTTGCATGAGATTGAATAGTCATTTTCTTCTGTGAAGGTTGTGACTTTGGGGTGTATTTTTTCTTTCTTCTCTCATTTCTTTTCATTCCCTCACTATTCCCCAATTCCCAAACATCATCCTTGAGCAGAACTCTGAAGCAGACTCAGGCTGTCAGATCAGAGCTGGGAGACAGATTAGAACATAGAATGTCTGAGAGGGGAGGGGCCTTAGAACAGAGAATGTCAAGGCAGGCAGATTGGAAATGAGGAATTGTTGCACCTGCGGATAGCACCAGGTATTCTACCCAGGGCCCCATAGTTGGGAGGGTGGGGTGGGGGAAATAACGCCACACAAGGCAAGACAGAGACCCCAGGATACCATGAGGCCCCTGATTAGGAGTTTGCCCCATCTCAACAATAGGACCACATTTCTGCAGCCTGATTAATTATCCTTGATGGCTAGGGGCTAAGGGCTGTTGTTCTTTCATACTTGGCATCCAAGAAGTTTTTTTTTTCTTTCTTTCTTTTCAGGCAATTGGGGTTAAGTGACTTGCCCAGGGTCACACAGCTCGTAAGTGTCAAGTGTTTGGTCTGAGGCTGCGTTTGAACTCAGGTCCTCCTGACTTCAGGGCCGGTGCTCTATCCACTGCACCACCTAGCTGCCCCCCAACCAAGAAGTTTTGAGACCTGAGGTGATAGATGGTAGAGTAGAGTGGTAAACCCTACAGCAAACACTCAGGTGCTTTTGAAGAGGGAATTGAAGAGAGGTTTCATTTTAGAGGAAGCTGATGGTTCAGTGGTTAGAGCACTGGGTCTAGAGTCAGCTAAGACCTGAGTTCAAATCTGATCTTAGATAGCTGTAGCTTATGGCCCTGGGCAAATCACTCCAGTCTTAGTTTTCTCAACTGTAAAATGGGGATAATAATAATCCCTCCCTCCCAGGGTTGTTTCGAGAACCAAATGAGATGATATCTGTGCCTGACACATGGTAGTTGTTAAATGAATGCTTATTTCTACCACATCTCCTCCCCAGATGCCTCAAAGTATCATGTCAGCACTAGAAGGGGTTGGACAGAGATACTGTAGTTGAGGAGCTCTTAACCTCCTAAGTTCTGTGAACTTGGTTTTTTTTAAATTATTTTGATGACTATTTCAATAAAATTGGTTTCTTTTTTAATCCTATGCATTTTATTTTATGCAGTTAGCACCATAACTCTGAGAAGGGGTTTATAGGCTTCACCAGATTGAAAAAGGGGTCTGGGACACACAAAAAAAGATAATATCTCACCTAGTCCAATTCCAGAGGAATCTAAGGATAAAGAGAGAGGCAATAACCTTCCCAAGGTCACCGAGGAGGGCTTATTCAGCTCTTACTAAAATTAAGACTGAGTTGAGATAGAGTCAGCTAGCTATAGCCCAAATCTCATAAATTCACAGACTGCTACAGCTGGAAGGGACCTCGGAGACCACTTTGTCTGACGCCCTGATTTTACACAGAAGGAAACAAAAAAGCCTCAGAGTTAGTATCAGAAAAGGGATTATAACTCTGCTTCCTGACTCTCGATTAAGCACTCTTTCAGCCCGGTTATTGAAATCTGACCTCCTCTGGGGTCCAGCACAGTTAGTTCCTGGTTTCATGACTAGAAACAGCTGAGCAGGATGAGTGGTCCTTCTTATCTTCCAGGTCTCTCTGGCCCCAGAGCTACCTATGCACTTCACTCATTGGGAAAGTTCATTCAACATGGGATAATAAAGCTATAGGTGTGGTGGGTCCTCCAGCAAAGGCCCCGGAGCTATAGCCCAAGATTTTTCAGAAGTATCCCCACTCCCTCCTACCTCCCTTTCTTGGGGAAAACCATGCTAAGAAACTGCAGAAAACTGGGGGAGCATTTTTCCCTCCCTGAGGCAGCTTGAAGCTATGCAGAGGACCTATCCCCAAGATATTTCTCTTCTCCTCTCACAGGGTACTTCCTTTCAAAGTGTCCTCTCTTCCCAAGCCCAAGCCCCAAGTTTGGAGAAATCTAGGAAGCCAGGGAGGGGAGAATGACAAAGATGAGATGGGAGGGAGGGAGGGAGAGAGGGAGTAGAGAAATAGTCCCTGGTGGGATAGGGAAGCAAAGGTTTCCCGACCCCTCCTTACACATCCAATAAAACGAAGTTGTCTCCTTTCCACCTCCTGCTCTGACCAGAGGGCCTGCACCCCCTCCTCAGGGCAATCATGTGGGGTGGGAGGGAACGACCCTTTCGGAGTCCTTTCCACAGATCTCCGAATTGCCTTGACTCCCCATTTTTAGAGGCAGCTGCCATGAATTCTCTGAGGGAAAGGACCTGATCATCCTTAGGCAGGATGGGAACTTGAGTGTGGCCAGCCTCATACTTTACCTCCCTCTCACATCATCCTATCTCCTGGACTGCCTGCCGAAGCTCTCTCTCTCTCTCTCTCTCTCTCTCTCTCTCTCTCTCTCTCTCTCTCTCTCTCTCTCTCTCTCTCTCACACACACACACACACACACACACACACACACACACACACACTTCACACACACCAGACTCCAACCGTGCCCTGCTCCCCACCCCCCTCCCACCTTATCCACTGATAAGGGAAAAACCAGTTCCTTGCTGGTGGCCCTTTACATCTCCCACCTTTAGGTAAACCTGCCACTCTTGCCCGATTGCCTGACCCACGGCAAAGCCTGGAACCTCACTGGCCCAGCCCCAGTTACTGTACTGAATGTTTGAAGGGGCCTTCAAATAGAGAATATGAGACTGTGAGGGTCCTCAGAATGCAGAATTTCTGAGCTGGAAGGGGCCTTAGATCATTAAATGTCAGAGCTGGAAGAGACCTTTAAACATAGAATCTCAGGGATGCTAGAGCCTTGGAGCCTCCAACCTAATGAGCTGGGGAAAGGAAGTCATTTTCACAAAGTCACCCAGCTAGTCTTTGATAAAAGCAGGAGTTTAGCATATATGAAGTGGAGTAAGATGAAATCATTCTAGCAGGAGACTCAGATGCCACACAGAGTGGGAGGGGAGCCAGGGGCTAGTGCGAGTGAGATTAAAAAAGAAAAGAACATCAATTTTTAAAACACATAGAAAAAAGCAGGAGACATAGACGCTGCAGAGTAATATTGGTGTTAAAATGTTAAATTTAATATATACATTAAAAAACAAGTTGTATAGAATAGAGATCCATGGCTCCATATACAATCCTTTTTCCTCTTCTTTATGTATGGAAATGTTCCTGTCTCAAGTTTTGCTTGTCAAGTTCATAAGGAAAAAAAGAAAAAAATTTAGTTTAAAAAAACTTCAGAGCCACCAGAAGTTTTAGTTACAATCTCTGCTCTGCCGTTGGTTACCATGTTCAAACAATCCCCCTGTGCCTGTCCTTGGTAGCTCCAATCCAAGTCATTGAGAACTTGTCAGCCTCCTACTAGGTAGGAGGCACTGTGTTACAAAGATGAAACTAAAAACAGCCCAGGCCCTCAAAGAGCTTTCACTCTCATGGAGAAGAGCAGATAAATCTAGGATTACATCTTTGCTCATTTGAGGAGGAAGAATAGAGTTCTAATGAGAAAGGTTAGGAAAGCCTTCCTGCAAGGTGAGCCTTGAAGGAGGCCAGAGATTCTAAGGGGTAAGAATGAGGAGGTGGTACATTGTGGGCATAGGGGGCACAGGCACAGAGGAAGGAGATAGATGGAATGTCAAACTCAGAGAACAACAATTAGACCAGCTTGGTTGGGATGCAGAATTGAGAAGGGGATGGCTGGAGTTAGGTTATGAAAGCTTCAGATGCCAAGCTGATGAATTTATATTTTATCATGGAGTCAAATACACAGCCACTGATGGTTCTAGAGAGGAAGAGTGATGTGGTCAGATCTGAGCTTTAGATAGATGACATAGTGGGAAGATTGACCAATGAGGGTACAGTTCTTAGAGCATGCATTGGGATGTTCTTCTTGATATCAGAGAGAGAGAAAGAGAAAGAGAGAGAGAGAGAGAGAGAGAAGAGAGAGAGAGAGAGAGAGAGAGAGAGAGAGAGGCAGAGAGAGAGAGACAGAGACAGAGAGGCAGAGAGAGAGACAGAGACAGAGACAGAGAGACAATGACAGAGAGAGAGAGAAGAAGAAGAAGAAGAAGAAGAAGAAGAGAAGAAGAAGAGAGAGAGAGAGAGAGAGAGAGAGAGAGAGAGAGAGAGAGAGAGAGAGAGAGAGAGAGAGGAGAGATGAGGAAATTGAGGGAATTGAGAGGATTAGGGCAGCAAGCGGTTCATTATGGGAACTGAGTGAACCACACTGACACCATCTTTTGACTCAATTCTGGAGCTAGTTCAGTTCCCTTTCTATTCAGTTATGGTTCTAGGCCAATTTCTGTCCTGTGAAGAAACTTTATTCAAGACATGCTTGACAGCTGCAGACAAAACACTACCAAAAGTGTTTCAGCAATCAGCTAAACCTTTCATGTTCAGTGGCAAAGCTCTCAGCCAGCATTCAGTAATCCAGCAGATCTGCTTTCATTTTTTTAGGGTTCCTTGTGCACAAAGGCACAGGAGAGGGGGAGATCACACAGAATGGTCCACTGGATGCTGTATGATTGTAGCAGGGAGATAGATGCCTGCTCTTCCAAGCTTAGCAAAAATATGCAGTAGATGAATCTGGTTTGGAGGCTGTAGCCATTAACAGGTTCCTTTAGCATTCCCTTAGCAAAGTGACTCTCAGGCTGCTCACTCGCTCTGGACCCCTCCATGCCAGTGTTGTATCTGGAATACCCACAAGGAGGGGTATTTCTCCTTCCAGTCTCTGCTTCATCCAATCCACCCTAATACTCTTCAGCTTTCAGATCAAAGCCTAATCTGGTCACTTCCTTGCTCAGGACCCTTTAATGTCTCCTTAGTGCCTACAAGGTAAATTACAAAGCCTCCACCTGCCTTTTGAGGACCTGCACAAGATAGTTCTGCCTTTTTTTCTGACCTTGTCCCTCTTTACCCCCCTTCATGTACCCTTTGTTCCGGCCAAATTGTGTTATTTACTGTTGCCCAAATACTCTCTGAGCTTCTTCCCCTTCCTTTCTTCCTTCCAATTCCACCTTCTTTCCCACACTCCCTCATCTGCCCCATTCCTACTTGTTGAAATCCCTTCAAGGCCCAGATCTAATGTTATTTCCTCCATAAAGTCTTCTCAGATCCCTCCAGACAAATATAATTTCTCCCTTCCTGTAGCATTATGTTCCAGTCACTGTAGTAGTCCTATAACACTTATCACACATCCTTTGTTGTGTCCTACATCCTACTATAGCTCTCCAACTAAACTGTAAATTCTCTTGGAGGAGATGGTCGTGTCTGAATAGTAATAGCCAGAAATTATATAGCATGTTGAGGTTTTTGCAAAGTGATTTACAAAAAGAAACTCATTTGATACTCACTACAACCCTAGTAAGTAGGCACTATTATCCCCATTTTATAGATTAGGAAACTGAGGCAGATAGAGATTAAATGACTTGATGATAATGCTACTGAATGACTCAGCTCGAATTTGAACCCAGGTCTGCCACTGTCTCACTTAGCTGTCTATTTTTTGTATCCCAATACAGCACCCAGCACAGGGTTTGACATGTAGAAGATTCAGTGTTTGCTGAATGAATGAATGAATGAATGAATGAATGAATGACACATCCTGGATGATAGTACATCATGCTCCATACACCCTTTCATCCTCTCTCTTCCTCCATAAAAACATACCCTATTTCCCTAAGTTCTTGTTCATAACAGCGGTACAAATGGGTTAATGGATTCATTCTCATCTATAAAATGAGAGGACCTCAGTCAGATGACCTCCAACAATCCTTTCAAGTTCTATGATTCTCAATAATTAATCAGCTCACGATGTTACCTAGCCCTTGTGTTTCCCTCATAGGTAGTGCTTTACATCCACTGCTGATTATACTCAGTGACTTTTAAGATCCCTTCTAACTCGGAGGCTTCCAGGTGTAGATGGGAAACCCAATCACAGGCAGTGGATATTAACTCTGCCCAGGCCCCTTCAGTTACATCCAACAGCATTCCTTCCCCCTCCCTGCATCCTCTCCTCCCCTCCACCATCCCCAAACATTCCTGCTCAGTGATGCTTGAAAATCTGTGACAAAGAGCAAAGCCTTTCATCCTATGGAGAGAAACGAGGCTTAACTGCATCTCCCCTGGGGAAGGGAACATTGGCAAGTCTTCCCTTTTACACAATCTGAACTAAATTATGGTGCTAAGAGGGTTGGAGGGGGCTGGGAACAGGACAAGGACCCTGATGGGTGGTGATGGGGACAGTGAGCCCCTGAGTGAGGAGGAAGGACAGAAAGGACACTGATTCAAAATTTTCTATAGCCAAATCCTGTTCTTATTCCCTCCAGTAGGCTTCCCTAGAAGTCCTCCCAAGCAATGAGCACAAGCACAGGAAATAAAGGTCCTCACTTTGTCCTGGGACAAGGATCCTGTTGTCTTTGATTCCAACTCCCTGAACCTGAGGCTAAGATGAATGGACATCCTCTCTCAGCTGGCCTTCTCCCCTAAGCTAAGTACTAGGTCCTACTACTAGTACTAGGTGCTAAGCTAGTGCCTTTTCAGATGCTGCTCCTCACATACAACTTTCTCTGCATCTTTGCCCTGGCTGCCCCCCATGCCTGGATTGCATTCCCTCCTCACCCTATTTCCTTCAAAACTTCAAATAATTGAAGGAAATGATAAATTTCAGTTAGAGGTTAATAAAATAAAGACAATTTTCTTACCTTTTCCAAGTTCACATATGCCCTGAAATCCATCCAGTAACCCTAGGTTAAGAACCCCTGTTCAACAGGAAGCCTCCGTCTTCCAAAAATAAAGTTATTTTGTATTTATTTTGCACACAATTCTTCTTTTCAGTATGTTTTTATTCATTTCATTAAGTATTTCCCAACTACATGTAAAAAGTTTTAACGTTCATTTTTTTAAATTTTGAGTGCCAAATTCTCTCCCTCCCTCTTGTTTCTTCCTCCTCCTTGACAAAGCAAGCAATTTGATATCAATTATACAGGTGAAGTCACGCAAAACATATTTCCAGATTACCCATTTGCATATAATTCTTCATGCATATATTGGCTCCTCGGTAGAATAAGTTCCTTGAGGGTAGGAAGGTTTTGTTTTTGTATCTCCAGCATCTGCCACAGTGCTGGCCACTTGGCACTTAATAAATGCTTGTTAATTGATTACCCAAAGGCATTTAGCAAACAGTGCTTTGCTCAATGCTCCAGGGATCCATTATTTCATCTGTATAGGAACTTCTTCCCCAAGACATCTTGGCAGCTGGCCTTTTTTAATTGCTGAAGCCATATCATCTATCCTCTGGTGGCCAAACTGGAGATGAGTTTCTCCCCACTTATTTGGGCTGGTTCTCAGAAGACAAATACATCCAGCCTAGATCTAATGCCATACTCCCAGCCTTTCCAGCTTGTTCTTTGCTAGTATAACCCCACGAAAATCTAAGATCACCTTCCCCCACCCGCTATGAGGCATTAGGTTTAATTGACACAAATAATCACAATTTTAATAGCTGATGTTGGTATAGTCCACAAAATACTTTATATAATGCTCTCACTTGATCCTTATCACGGTTACAGGAGGGAGATAATGAAAGAATCAAGTCCACTTTCCAGATGAGGAAAGTGAAGCTAAGGAGAGTTAAGACTTGCCCATGGTCAGACATCTAGAAGATGGTGGAGCCTGAATTGGAACTGTCAGACTTCCCAGTCAAATGATTTTTCCACTATAGCCCTCCTGCAGCCCCACCCTCTAATGTGATTTATTGAAGTTCTCTTGGGGGTAGAGATATCTATATTCCTGTACCTGACTGATAAGGATCGGACCTATGATTTCACTAGTACTGTGAATTCCTAGAGGGATAAAATCCTCATATTAATGCAGATCGATATGTTCTCCAAAATTTAGAATCTTCTTAGACAGTTCCCTAAACTTGCCCAGGGTCACATAGTCACGAGATGGTACAGGCAGCTCTTAAAGTCAGGTCTTCCTGGCTCCCAGACCAGATCTCTATCCACCATAATATGAGCTAACATTTATGTCACATTCGTTACACGCCAGGCACTGTGCTAAGTGCTTTACAATTATTATCTCTTTTGCTTATCGTCTCATTTGATTATTATCTCATTTCATTTCTCACTATTCCCAGCTGCCTTTCTTCCTTTACCTAAAATTTCTTTTATGAATGATAACATCTTAAGAAATCCCTGAAAGCTAATGGAAGATACAAGTGATTCATCATTAGCGCCTTCGAATATTTATTGAAGACCTTATACTGTAGAAGACAATACAGAATCTGGTCCCTGTCCCAGGGAACTGGCATTTTTAGGGGCTGGGACTCAGGACACACACACCACACACAATTACAGCACAAATACATGCAAGTTCACTTGGGAGGGTTAGCTGTAGGTCTTAGCTTCTGCTTCCTTTTTTTTTTTTCTTCCACCTTATATTCCAGATTATAAATATGCTGAGGGGAGCTCCAAGCAGGCTGGGACAATCCCAGAGAAGAAGTCTTTGTTCTTCCAGATGAGTACCTTCCTCTCCTGTGGATTTTCCCCAGAGGGTTGCTGCCCATTCTCAGCTCTTTTTGTCAATATATTTCACAATAATAGTTCCAGTCCCTTTACCTTTATACAGCATTTTTACTTCCTTCATGTCATTTAATCCTCATGACAGTTCTGAGCAGAAATGCTGCTGTTTTCCTTATTAAACATCTCTGAAGCCCAGAGAGATGAAGAAAGTTTTCCAAGGTGACATAGTTTTTAAGGGGCAGTCTGGACTAGAATTCAAGGCTCCTGAGTCCAAGTCCTGGACTCTTTTTTGTCCACATCCTTGCCTTTCTCTGCTCTTGAGGAGACAAGGCTTATATTCTTCCTTTAATAACTCCCTCCTCTCTCACTTTCCCAGGATTCATTGCTTAGTCCAGGGAAAGAAAGAAGTGGGAAAATGAGGAAACAGAATATCATAATCGGGACTTCACATGATGACAAGATATAGAGCTGGAAGGGAGCTTTGGGTCACTCAGGTGATCAGCCAATAGACATTTATTTAGTGCCTACTGTGTGCCAGGCACTGTGCTAAGTAAGCACTGGGAATACAAAGGCGAAAGGAGCTCAAAGTCTAAGCTAATTTGCTCATTTTGCAGATGAATAAACTGAGTTCCAATCCAAAGAAAAAGTAACCAAAAGAAAAAAAGACCCCATAGGGCAGGAATTGGGTCTTTTTATAAAACAAACAAAACTTTGTATCTCTAGTACAGAGCCTTTTACATATTGGGTGTACAATACATGCTTGTTTGAATTGAAGGTTACATAGGCAGTAAATAGTAGAGCCAAGATTTGAATCCAGATTCAGACAGAGCTGGGAGACCCCAGAGTCAATCTCAACTCATTTTGCAGATGAGGAACCTGAGGCTTAGAGAGGTTAAGGATCTTGTCCAAGGTCACATGCTTAAAAATAACTAGCATTTATATAGTGCTTGTGATAAGAGAATTTCTGGCTTAACCTTTTTCTTCCGTTTACTTAAGATGAGGACATCACATAGCTCTTCTGTAAAATCAAGCTTGAGACATCAACTACCTGTCTCTTGTTAACTGATGAATTTCCCATTTTACCTGATATAGATCTTTCCCTTCCTCCAACTGTTCTCTGATGTGTAAATCATTATCTGACCTTATTTGCTCTTTGAAATCCCATTGTACCCATCCTGCTTGCAAAACCAAAACCTATCTAATGTTGTTGTTGTTGTTGTTCAGGGGTGTCTTCATGACCCCATTTGGGATTTTCTTGGCCGAGATACTGGTGGCTTGCCATTTCCTTCTCCAGCTCATTTTACAGATGAGGAAACTGAGGCAAACAGGGTGAAGTGACTTGTCCAAGGTTACACAGCTAGTAAGTGTTTGAGGCCAAATTTGAACTCAGGAAGATGAGTCTTCCTGACTTCAGCCCTAGCTGTGGCACCACCTAGTGTAGCTTAAAACTAATGCTAGGGGCTCACTATTCAATGAAGCCTGTCTTTTGAGAGTAAATAAACTATTTTGTTTTTTTTCCCCTTATCTCTGTGATGTTGATCATCTGATTGGGAGCAGTACCTAATCAACTATCCTGCAATGATTTTTAAGGTTTAAAAAACTCTTGACAAACATCTCATTTTATGGTCACAGCTCTGGGAGGCAGACGCCATTATCATCTCCATTTTACACATGAGGAAACTGAGGCTGACAGATGTTAACTGACTTGCCCAGGGTCACACAGCTCATGTCTGAGGCTGGATTTGAGTCCAGGATCAGCATTCTATCCATGTTGCCACCTCGATGTCTCTGATGCCAGAGACTATGCTGTGCCACACTCTTCGGTGGTGAGGGGAGAAGCTGCACGGTCTCTTCAACCAGACACGGCCTCTAATATGAGTGTCCATCTCTTCTGGTTTCTCCTTCCCTCTGAGCTGATGGAGAAGCATCAGATCGCAGAGGAAGAAGGCAAGGCTTGGATGTGAGGCACAGCTATAGGAAATGGTCAGTATGGATTTGAATGAGCACTCTTTGAAGTTCTAATTATGTAAAATGTGGTAATTGGTTGCAGTCTCATGGAAATATGGAGTGTTAATTCAAATAAGAAGTACTGTACTTCAGGGAAATTCATTATTCGCACTAATTTAAATTAATTAAACATCAACTCTTCATGGAAAAGCTGAAGTACAAAACTGTCAATCATTTGACAAAGCATTTGTGAGTAAAGGCAAGGTCTCAGGCAGAGCTGGGCAGTCCCAGAGCATACCTGGACCTTTATCTATGACCATGGGTAGGGGTAGGGCAGCTAGATGGCACAGTGCATAGAGTCTGAAGTCAGGAAGACTCATCTTTCTGAGTTCAGATCTGTCCTCAAACACTTACTAGCTGTGTGACCTTGGGCAAGTCACTTCACCCTGTTTGCCTCAGTTTCCTCATTTGTAAAATGAGCTGGAGAAGGAAATGGCAAACCACTCCAGTATCATTGCCAAGAAAACCCCAATGGGGTCATGAAGAGTCTGAAACAATTGAACAACAACAATAGATAGGGACAGAAGCAGTTGGTTGTATCCTTTCTCCAGGTAGCTACACTTTGAGCCCTAGGAATCTTTGGCCAGGGGCCCAGGCCTCTGGGGAAACAGCTTCCCTTAGAACAATAGGATCTTAGAGTTGGAGAAAGTTCTCTCTCTTGAGAATTTGAATTCTTTGAGGGCTAGGGCTGATTTGCTTTTGTTTTTCAGGGTCTCACAAGTATTGAGTGCCTAATATTTATTTACTAATTTTTTATTATGTTGCATTTATTCTTTTTTTATTCAATTCAACTGGATGAAAATTTGGGGGTGGGCTAATCTAACCTTCTGAGGCTGACCCAAAGAGGCTAGATTTCTTCTTCCCCTTCTCAGCTCAAAGCTTGTTGGACTCTGCATCAAACTGGGAACGAGCTCTTCTAGCTGCTGGTCCCTGGCCTGCCATGGGGCCACTGGGCACCAGTCAGTGGAGGATGCATCTTAGGCAATGATCTTACTCCTGTTGGAGGCTCAGGCTTTCTGGTCCTACCGGCAAACATCCCTTCCTTGTGGCCCCCAACAGCCCATTGCCAGAACCCTCACAAGGGGGTCTTTCAGATGTAAAGCTACAGCACAAAGGGAGGAAGAAGATTCCTAGCCCCAGAGATTAGGTTTAAGGGATAAGAGAACAAGGCCTTGAAGCCTAACCCTCACATATGCTAGAATGTCTTTCCAGCCCCTTTTGACTAGCTTTTACTCCCACATTAGCCCCTACTCCAAAGACTTCTACAATCCACCCCAAACAGAGCCCTGCTTCAGAAATCCAGGCTTCCAGACCTGGGACTCACAGATAACCTAGAATACTTGTACAGGAAGGGCTCTTAAAGAGTCATTTTTATCTAACCCCTTCATTTTACAGATGGGAAAATGGGGGTTTAGAAGGCTTTAGTGACTAACCCAGGGTTACACAGCTACTTATTAGTGGAGTTAGGACAAAAACTAGCCCTTCTGAATCCCAGTCATGTAGTCTTTCCATCATACCACATTCTTCCATCTGCTTCAAATAACCTGAAGTGTAAGGGACACACAGAGGCCTTTGCTACAGTGGCAGGAATGCAATGTGGAGCTTGAAAGCTCTCCCTTTCCCCTCCAATGATGCTAAATGCCTCACTGAGGCTTTTCCAAATTTCAAAGAAATTTATATAGCGTAGCAGAAAGGGATATGCTGGAATTGGAAATGAATTGACTTACTCAATTCCCCCCAGGCCTAGGGGGAACTTTCCGTGGGAGGAAATGAAGAAGAAAAAAAATTTTGAAAAATATTTTTTAAAAAATTGCTATAGCTGCCTGACATGGTGAGGCATTTCTAAAGAAAGTACTGAGGATGTTCTTGGCCCCTGAGACACGTTGGCCTGCCTGGTCTCACGCAAGATCGATCATTTTTTCCCCTGCCATCCTTTGAGGAAGAATCATCATAACATCAGCTGACAGCTTGGTAGAGAAGGGAATAGCAGCTTCAGCATCAGATGATAGCTCCAGAGAAGCATTCTCTTGCCCCTATGCTGCTGTGGGGGTCTGCGGGAACCTGTTCTCTGTTGGAGAGAGGGACTTAGAAAAATTCTATTGTTTGATTTCCTCTTCTTATTTACCTGGATATTTCATCCCAATTAAATGCTTTTCTATTTGATATTTGGTTTCTACCTGGCATGTTGGCAAAAGAATGCCCTGACAGAATTCTTGAGCCATATTATAATTATTTGCATACCTTTGATTACTCCAGTCACTCTACACTGAACTTGACATATAGAGGGATTTCAGAATCATGTAAGATGTGTGCTACAGAAGTATCAAATATTTGTCTCAAAACTGAACCATCTTCTCATTAGATTGCTAGCTAGCTTTTTCGGGGTAGGACCTATAATGAATACCTTTCCTAAAAGCCTCCACAAATCAGTATGAAATAAGCTGTGTTGAAGACATTAATCATTACGCTCCTTTTAAAACATCGCTTATATAAAGCCCTGTATTAGTCTGAAAACAGGCCTCACTGATTTCCCAAATCTAACTGAACAGAAAACCTGAGCACTGCCTTCAATTAGTGCTATTTTTCAGTGTAATTTTACTTTTTTTTTCCATTTAAAGAGACTTCATTTTGGGAATTAGATCTATCAGGTCTAACAGCAAGCAAAGGCCTAACTTTCTGTATCATAATATAGTCAATTTCCATTTATCCAACTATTTTCTAGATAACCAGTGCCTATTCTTTCCTTGGGTCCTTAACCTCGAGAAGAAAGTTCATTGGGTCAGCATCACATTGGAGGTCCAGAGTCTTTATGTAGTTGGAAAAGTCGAAAATGACAAAGATTTGGTCTGCTCAGACAGCCTACGTTCATTCCCAGTTCCTTCTCCATATGGAATATCTTAAGTCCCCCTCTTCTTGACACTACTGCTACTATTTCCAGAGTAGTACCCAGAGCTGCCCACCAGGCTCTCCAGTCTGCTAGTAGGAAAACACTGCTCTGTTAAGATTGGCCTATTCATCCTTAAGATGATATCTCCTCATCTTGTCACATACCTCTTTTGTTGACTTGAAGGGTCTTTAGAATGTAAAGGAATATAGAACAGTAGAAGAACTCAATCATGCAAGGTTATAAGAGAAAGGAAAAAGCAGGGGACAGAGGTCATGGGAGGGTGCTAGACCACACTGAAATATGGTTTTTCTTGACTGGCTGGTTGGCCAGCAGGCTGGGAACCCTCAGGCCCCTGTTCCTGCTCCAAGTGAGGCTGAGCTTGCCCGTGCTTCTTGCCCAAGGCCCTGGGCTTGGCCTGGAAGGACTCCTGTACTACACTGTAGCTAGTGGTGGTCAAGTAGACCATTCGCCGTTGGGGCTCTTCCTCTGAGCATTTGCACAATCTCTTAAAGGCCATCCGGAACTTCTGGGACATGAGGTTGTAAATGATAGGGTTGATGGCGCTGTTGGCATAGACACAGGTTCGACAGAATAGGAGAAACCATGGGTCAAGGTAAGGGTGGTCCATAAGGGAGTTCACTAGGACCAGGGTCCGGTAAGGCATCCATAGGACAGCAAAGAGGACCACCACAACAACCAGCATCTTGGTGACCTGTGAGGAGAACAGTGTAGCCAATAACTCATCTGCTGGAAATGCCAAGTTCAACCATACCCAAATGGCATTACAATGAAGTGCCTGGATACTTTACCTCCCATTTGGTATGATCAATAATAATAAATTATTAAAAATTAATATAATTATGATTTCTTATTGATAATAAAAGATGGCATTTATATAGCACTTAATGGTTACAAAGGACTTTACCAGAACTTTAGACTCCATGACCTGGGGCTTTTGGCTCTGATACATAAACTTTCAGCCTTATTTTGCTTGTATCCAGGCCTCCAGGCCACTTTTTGGCAATGTCCAGAATGTGCTGCCTCTGTCTTTGTACATTATTCCCATCTCATCCCCACCCCCACCCCCATGGAAACCTTGGATTCTGCCTGTTGGACACCACAAGGAATCAGGCTTCCAGGCTATTTCTCTGACATCTCTCGCCCATGCTATTCCCTTTTCCAGCCCCTTTCCTACTCTTATTATCTTCTACTAAAATATAAGCTCTTTGAGGGCTAGCACTGTCTTGCTTTGCTAGTATTTTTGTAGCCCCAGCATTTAACACAAATGACTGGCACTTGGTGTTTAATAAATACTTTATCTCTAATCTGTCTACATACATATAGACATACAATATCTCACTGAATATTCACAAAATCCTATGGTATTGTGTTAAGAAAGTTTCTAGCTCAACTTTATCTGCATGGGTGGGGAACCTGAAATCTTAAGGCCACAGGTTCCCCACCCCTAATTCAAGGGCCTGCAAAATCAAGCTAAGATATCAAACTACAGTCTTAGTGTTAACGAGTTAGTTTGCAAATTCCAGCTTGAGATATCAGCTAGCTTTATGCTTATTGGCTAGTTTCCTGTTTCACCTGATGCAGAGGTTCTCTTTCTGATGTCTGTTCTTTGATTTATAATCATTACCTTATCTTTGTGCCTTCTGTAAAATTCCATTGTACCAGTCCTGTCTTTGTAACCAAAACCTGTATAATGTAGCTTAAAACTGCTACTCGGGGCTCACTGATTTTTGTACACAGTGAGTCTACGCTCTCAGCATAATAAACCAGCTTTCCTAATAGCTCTGCATCATTGGTGATATAGTTGACAGCTGTACCTATCAACAGATCCTTATACAATTTTTGTCTTAATACGTGTAATGTAATTTTTAATCATCTCCATTTTAAAAACAAGGAAATTGAGGCTCAGAAAGGTGACATGTTTTGCCTACTGTCATCTAGCTAATAAATATCACCCTCAGGTCATCAGAGAGCTTTCTTCTATGACGCACCACCGCTCTTCTCCCCAATCTACACCTCCCTTCCACCCCGACCAACTCTGGAGATTTGGAGGTAGAGCCCGCACATAGGGCAGGGAAACTGACAGGGGAATCGGTAGTCAGTCAACAGCCAACAAACATTTATTAAACACTTACTGAGTGCCAGATACTGATAAATGTGGTGATGCAAAGATAGGAAAAAAGACAATCTTTGCTCACAAGGAGCTTATATTCTAAGAGGGAGACAACCCACAAACAACTGTGTAAGATAAATACAGTGTAGATGGAGGGTAAGCTCATAAGGATTAGTGTAGGAACAAGGAAGGGGTGCCTGAAAGGGCAGAAGGTGAATTTGAGCTGAATCTTGAAATAAGCCAAAGAAGCCTGAAGGCAGGTAAGAGGAGGGGAGAGCGTTCTAGGTATGGGGAAGGGCAGCCAATGGAAAGGTATAGAGTTCTAAGTGGAGTGACTTGTGTTAGAGAAGCAGTGAGAAGGTCATTGGTGCTGAGTGTATTAGGGTGTGTTGGGTTGTAAAATGTGTAAGAAGACTGGAAAGGTAGGAGAGGGCTAGGTTATGAAGGGTTTTAAAAACCAAACAGAGTTTTGTACTTGCTCCTGAGGGTAACAGGGAATCACTGGGTTTTATTGAACAGTGTCAGACCTGGGCTTCAGGAAGATCCTTTTGACAGCTGAGTGAAGGATGGATCGGAGTGGGGAGAGACAAGAGCTAGGCAGATCCACTAGCAGACTATCTCAATAGTGAAATGAAATGATGAGAATCTGCCCAGGGTAGTGGAGATGTCAGAGGAGAGAAGGCACCACATGCGAGAGATGCTATAAAGGTATAGCCCACAAGCCTTGGCAGCAGATCAGACATGGGAACAGGTGAGTAAGAAGGTATTGTCACACTCACTTCAAGGAATTCCTGAAAACCATGGGGGGCATGAAGAATAAGAAAAGCAAGTGGGAATATGGCTACTTGGAGATCTACCAGGTGAAACTCTGAGAAAATTAACTCACAGGGGGAAAGCTAGGTTATTAGCTTTAGGAAAATAAGCCCTTCCCCTATGTCCAGAATCTCAAAGAAATCGGCTTAGGGAGCTATAGAAAGTGGGAATGCTTTCTTCCTCTTCCTCCTTTTGTTCTTTGGCCTAAATTGGAATCATCATTTTAGGACAGCCTAAGTGCCAAAAGGGAAGGGAATGAGGAGGAAGGATTAGAAAAAAAAAAGAGGACTTAAGGTTAGAAGGGAAATGCAAAAGAAGGGGAAGACATTGAAGACAAACCTGTCTGGTCTCCCAGTTTTTCCAAGAGCTGGTCCTTCTTCGACACCATTTATCTTTACCCACACCCATATCCTTGGCTCCCCTCCCTTTCATTCTTGGGCTGAAGTGAGTCATGAGATAAAGAAAAACAATCTTAGTAGAGGGGAGGGGGTGTTGGGGGAGAGGAAAGCTGCAAATTTCTACCTCCTATTGGCAGAAATTTGGCTGCTATGCTTTGCATTCTCTCTAGATAATTTCTTGCCAGCTGCTCTGAAGTAATCTGATAGTCGTCTTCTCTTTCTCCTCTGGTCAGGAGTTCTATTGGTGCAAAGGAGATCTAGCATGGTAGTGAGGAAGAAGGCAAGAGGGCCAAGCTATCTCTCTCAGCAGTGCTTGTCTCAAGAGGACCCAAGCCACGTAAGAGCAAACGGAAGACCTTTTTGTCTAGCCCCATTTGGAGTAGGGCCAGAGAGCCTGCCTGGTCCACCTAGGGAGTTATGTGCATAAAATGGAATGGAAACAGCCCTGAGGTTGTCAGTTAGTCAATCCTGACAGATTCAGGGCCATCCCTAATAATGCACGTTATCACAGCATAACAGATATAAAGCTAGTAGCAGTCTAGAGATCTTCTGCTCCAAGAGTTCTTAATCTTTTTTATGTACTGGATTCTTTTGGTGGCCTGGTGAAACCTATGGCCACCTTCTCAGAATATTTTTAAATGCATAAAATATACAAAATGCTGGATTTCAGTAAGAGGTTAATGAAAATAAAGATGTCATTTTTTTCCATTCAAGTTTATGGCCTCCCTGAAATTTATCTGTGGCTCTTTTCTGAATCCATGAACTCCAGGTTAAGAATCCCTGATCTAGTTAGAGGGAGATAGATATTGGGAAGAGGGAGTGGCAGGGTAAATAGAGTACAGGACTTGGACTTGAGAGACTTGAATTTGAATTTTGCCTCTTACACTGATTAGCTATGTGAGTCTGGGTAAGTCTCTTAACCTCTCTGTGCCTTAGTTCTCTCATCTGTAAAATGGGGGTTATTGTGAGGCTCAATTGATTTAATATACATAAAGTGATTTGCAAACCTTAAAGCCCTAACTGTTGTTATGGGAATTTTTATTTCCTTTCCTAAAGTTTTATTATTTGGGTATCAAGGCCATCCCTCCTACAATTTTTGGTTAACTAAAAGCCTGTCTTCTATTAATATTAACCACATCTGACCAACACTTGAGTTCATGGAATAATGATATGAAGGGAAGGCCAGGACATGAGATGTAAAATTTTACTTAAGGCTTTAAACATTCCTTAGGTCAGAGGAAGAATCTCAACTGTCCTTGACTCCTTGATAACACATAAATATCCTTCTTTAATCAGCCTATTTGTGATCCCTCTAAATGTAGTTTAATCTGTAAACTGACTTAGTTTACCTATAGAGTCTCTTTAACTAGGCTTGCTTATGTATGAGATTATGACACTGTTTAACAAAGTTTGTTCAACTTTTATAACATTGAAGGAAGCATGGGATTTTGAATCTATCTTTTCTAATTGTTATTTCCTAAGAGGAATGTACAAGACTGCAATAGGTAAAAGAAGAAAGCTCTGTCACTCTGACATAATTTTGTCTATAAGAGGCCTTGTTAGAATCCTAATTGGGATTCAAATTTCTTTTTTTGTCTGAGATCTGAACCTATGCTTAAACATAATAAAACTTAGGTTTTTCTCACCTCTATAATTTCTGCATTGTGGTGGATCTATATCAGCAGCAGTTACCTACCACATGAATTTATAAAGGAGATATTTCTCCTATAATGCCATTATAATTATTAGAACAATTGGGTCATTTTACAGATAAAGAAACAGATTTTCACTGGCTATCTCCCATGCCTGGAATTATTTCCTGCCTCTTCTCTTGCCTCCTGGCTTCCCTGACTTCATTCAAATCCAGCTAAAATCCCACCTTCTCAGAGAAGCTTTTCCCAAACCCCCCTAAATCTAGTGTCTTCCCTCTATTGATTTTTTCCGATTTATCCTGTCTATAGCTTATTTGGACATAGTTGTTTGCGTATTATGGCTCTCACAAGATTGTGAAATGCTTGAGAGAAGCAGGGACTATTTTGCCTTTATTTGTAAGTATGGTATTTAATAAATGTTTATTGATTGACTGATTGTGGTAAAGCAACTCACCCAGGTCACATGGACAGTCAATGGTAAAGCGTAGATTTGATATATCCTAATCATAGGTCTTTTACCTCTCTATCTAGTGACCTCGCTATCAAACTGTGCTGCCTTTCCTTCCTCAGAATAGCTGATCAGAAAAATAGAGCAAATCCAGAGTGGAGGCTGCTAGGAGGGAAAGGGTGAGTGTTTAAAATCTTACTTTTAATTGTATTATGAGATCATCTTAACCATTTAGGCTGGGCCATTATATGCCTAAATCCCTTTCCAGTCACTGGGCTTGTAGGTGTTAATAACACCCCCTCATATTACAGATAGGGAAAACTCAAATCGTCACTGAGAGGCAATATGAGTATGGTGGGAGTAGAATACAATTCCAGATGAATGAAAAAGCATTAATTAAGTACTTACTAGTTATTAAAAAATCTAAGAATGCTGGAAAACCTCTTGGGGACTCTTGGATGGAGCAAAAGTGGGTGAATGGGAGAGGTGGAGAAGAGAACCTAAATACTGACCTTTCTTGACACACAAAACATACATGAAAGCATCTAACTAGGCATCTCCTGCTTCCCCAAGCTCTGGGGAGCTTTAGAGCTTCCTGGAGGAAAGCAGTCTAGGTCTGTGTCTGAAAGTACCTGGAAAACACTGCCCCCTACCCATGCCCCAGTGGACCAGTTGTCTGGAACCTAAACTAGTTACTGTGTTCTCTATGTTTTTTTCTCTCTGTATCTATCTCTAGTTCTCTGTCTCTCTGTCTCTCTGTCTCTCTGTCTCTCTGTCTCTCTCTCTCTCTCTCTCTCTCTCTCTCTCTCTCTCTCTCTCACTCCCTCCCATACATACACACACACACACACACACACACACACACTCCAATATCCTCTTTGTCATAAAGAATTGAAATATTGCTACTACTAGCTTGAGATAACAAATCACATAACTAGCTGGAGCTTGCAGACTTTAGCAGAGACATCTACCTTTAGCTCTGGTGATTAACTGGTTAGCGATAGGAGAATTTCCAGCTTGGCTTTATTACCTGTAGTTACTTAACATGAGCATGTTAAATAACTAGGTAGAACTCTGTTGTTAATGGTTAGTCTGCAGATTCCAGGTTAATCCCCAGTACTTACTGGCTAATTTATAATTTTTACCTAAGGCAAATCATCCCCTTCTATTCTCTAATATCTGAAGTGTAAATCTTTACCTTTTACTTTTGCCCTGTGTAAAGTTCCATTATATCTGTCCTGCAGATGTAACTAAAACCTATATAAAGTCACTGACAATGGCTGCTGAGTCCCAATGACTTTTGTGTACCATGAGTTTATGCTCAGCACATAATAAACTGGTTATTAAAATGACTGTATGTTGACAAGTACGACTGGCAGCAGTACCTATCAATGAATCTGTGAACAGTTTTTATGTTCCCTTCCTGATGAGGAGCTAGCTGGGGGAGGGGAGGTTCCCAGTGGGTTTCCCCTGAGCTTCTTCCAGGGAGAGCAAACCCTATATTTCCTTTATTTAAAGTACAGCAAAGATATGAACATTAAATTGGACCAATTTGATGCTGTGACAATTATTAGCTGGAAAATCACATATTCTTTTCTCCTCCTCCATTCAGCTTTGTTCTGTTAGCATTCTCTTCCTTGGAATCCTGTAAGAGTTATTGTATATGTGGTACCCAAGCTTGCATTCTGTCCCCTGAATTTCTTTTTCTCTGCCTCTCTGCCCGCCTCCCTCTCTGCCCTTTCTCTCTCCTAAAAGCCCTTTGCTCTGTCTCTGCCTACCTTGGTTGCTGTTCATTGTCTGTGTATATCTTTCCATCACTGTCTCTTTTTCTCTGTGTATGTGTATTTATCTGTTGCTATCTCCCCCCCCTTTTTTTTCCATATCTCACTGCCTTTGTCATTAGAATGTGAGCTCCTTGAGGGCAGGGAACAGTGATTTTTTTTTACCTTTTTTTTTTTTGGTCTTTTCACTTCTTAGCACAGAACTTCACTCATGATTTTTATTTTGTTGTTCAGTAGTGTCCAACTCTTTGTCCATCTCCCACTTGGGATTTTCTTGGCAGACATACTGGAGTGGTTTGCCATTTCCTTCTCCATCTCATTTTACAGATGAAGAAACTGAGGCAAACAGGTTAAGTGACTAGCCCAGGGTCAGTCACACTGCTAGCAACTGTCTGAGGTTGTATTTGTTTGTTTGTTTGTTTGTTTGGTCTTAGGCAGTTGGGGTTAAGTGACTTGCCCAGGGTCACACAGCTAGTAAGTGTCAAGTGTTTGGTCTGAGGCCGGATTTGAACTCAGGTACTCCTGACTTCAGGGCTGGTGCTCTATCCACTGCTCCACCTAGCTGCCCTCTGAGGTTGTATTTGAACTCAGGTCTTCCTGACTTCATATCCAGTGCTCTGTCCACTGCATCATCCAGCTCACACATAGTAAGCTCTTCTGCCTTTCTCCTGCTGCATGCTGTCTCTCTGCTTGCCTCTTCCTCTCTTTTTCTCCTCCTTTATCCCACTTCCACCTCAAACCTTTCTATCTCTCTCTCCCTTCACTCCCAACACTCCACAGTGCCCTTCACTCCAAACAAGAAAGGAGGCCCATCTTACCTGCTTCCTGGAAGACAGGGCCCCTTTGGTTCGAGAGTGACCACCAGCCTTGCCCTGTTCTGCCTTGGTGCCTTGTCCCCTCTCTGGGGCACTCCCCTCGGGGTAGCCCTCTGTGCCTGCACAACTGGTCATATGGCAGAGAGAGCTCAGGAAGAGTATCCTCCCGATTAGCCCATAGAGGACAGTGGCCACCACCAAGGGGGTGACAAAGAAAATGGCAAAGTCCAGCAGGTAGATGGGCAAGTAGAGGTTCCTGGAAACCTTGTAACCACATTCCAGACTCTGGCTCTTGGTGACATTGATGTCAACCAGGAAGAACCAAAGCATGCAGTAGGTGGACGTGACCACCCAGACTCCAGCGATGATACGCTTGGCCCGGGATACTGTGCACACTGTCTGGGCCCTTATGGGATGACAGATAGCTATATACCTAGAAAAGGGAAAGAACAGAGCATAGACTAACTAGATGATGAACATATCAAGGTGAGAGCCATATCTTCAGGGGTGTGCTGGTAAAAGTTTAACAACCAGCTCCTTTAAAAAAGCTCTGCACACTCCTTTTAAGTTTAATTTGCATTAGGAGCATTTTCTCCACCACTTTCTTAGGTCTAGACAATCAATAAAACAGTAGATCAAGCCCTAATCTATAACAAATGCTCCCGCTCAAAGGAACCCCAAGACTCTCAGGAGCCTGTCGGGGTGGTTCTAGCTCACCCCTGCTTGTCTCAGACATTTCTCAATCCCTTCCAGTTCCTAGCATGGGGCTGGAGATGCAACAGGTACTAATTATAATGCTTGTTATTGCCGATGAGGCCAGCAAAAAAGAGGATCCTAAGTCACATGGTGGGGAGGGAGGATGACAGCACAGGTATGGAGATGATTCTTAGAATTGCATCTACAGCCTGGCTCGATCACTGCCTCAGGAAAGCCCTTCACTTCGTCAGAGGCTCATCCATGAAATAGTAATAACACTTCAAATCTGAAAAATTACACATTGGAAAACTAGAAGGCACCACGAGACCATCTAGTTAGAAGTAGAATGTTGAACTTGGAGGTGTGAGTCTGAATCCTGCTTGGACACTTTTTAGCTGTGTGTCCCTAGGTAAGTCTCTTGACCTCTCTGAACCTTTGGTTTCCTCATCTGCAAAAGGATAAGGATGTTGACGTGACTTATCTCACAGGGTAGTGTAGATTGTAAACCATAAGAGCTATATAAATGTGGTCTACTGTTATCTTAACCTGGTTCAGTTCCCTCGTTTTGTGGAGCAGGGGTTCTTAATCTAAGCTGCTTTATAAAAACATTCTGATAACTATTTCCAAATAATTGATTTCTTTTATAATCCTATAGATTTTAATTTATTCATTTAAAAACATTATTCTGAAAAAAGCGTCCCTAGACTTCACCAGACTGCCAAAGGGGTCCATAACATGCATAAAAGTGGAGAACCCCTGCAAGAGGGGCCCAGGGTGGTGCAGAGGAAGGTAAATGCCCAAGGCAAAATAACAGGTTAGGGACTGAGGCAAGGAAACTAGGTCTCAGCTGGTTAAGTGACTCAGCTGTGGTCATACAGCTAAGGAGCGTCAGAGCTGGGAAGCATTACTGGATGTCATTCGATCTTGGGTGCTGTTGTCATCCCCAGTTTACAGATAAGGAAATGTGGTCTCCTCCACCAGAATGTGAGGTGGTCTTTGTATCCCCAGTGTTTAGGTCTTCTATCTCCTAATCCAGGGATCTTTTTATTCTAAAATGTTACCTGTCTGGCAATGGGTTGTAACTCCCTCCCAGACTTTGCTAGAGTTTCCCAAAGTGACTGGCTTCTGGTAAGACTGAACTTTATGATTTACATAGAAGCCTTGAGATATGAGCAAGGCAATGTAAGTAAAAGAAATATTCCTACCTCTCCACAGTGAATGCCATGATGGAACAAGAAGAGACGTTGATTCCAAGATACTGAAAATAGGTGATGCAAAGGCAGCCAGCATGCCCGTAGATCCACTGCCCCGCCAGGCTGTCTGAGACATTGGGCAGTCCAGCTGCCAGGAGTACCATGAGGTCGGCCAAGGCCAGGCTGACCAGGTAGCAGTTGGTGGGTGTCCGCATGTCCCGAGTGGTCAGCACAACTAGTACGACCATCATGTTGCCGATGATGCCCACCCCACAGATCAGCAGCACCAAAAAGACAGAGACAGTCTTGTACTCGATCAGGCCCAGGACAGTGTCACTGCCCACCAGGGACACATTGGTGGGGCTGTCAACTTTGCTGTGGTTCTCCATGATGAAGCGGGAGAGGGAAAGTGGGTGTGTGTGAGAGAGAGACAGAGACAGAGACAGAGACAGAGAGGAGAGGAAGAGAGAGAGACGACAGAAAGAGAAAGAGAGAGAGAGAAGAGCTAGGATTGATGGTTGAATTTCATTTCCTAGAGAGCCTGAAGGGCTTTGGACCACATAAAACACCAAGATCTCAAGGAGAAAACCCGCATCTTTAGCTTCTGCAAAAGCAACACACAGACAGAGTTATTCATGTTTGTCCTTCATTAGATATAGGAGAGGATCATAGCACTTGGGGCTGGAAGGGACCTTAACTATCATCTAATCAAACCATTTGAGTTTACAAATGAGGAAACTGAGGCCCAGAGGTGTTAAGTGACTTGCCCACAGTCACCGAGGCAGTAGACAGTAGAGCCAAGATTTGTACTCAGGATTTCTCACTCCTTATTCATATTTTTGCAGCACTTTAAAGCTCACACAGTGTTTTCTCAACCTGTGAAGTAAGTGGGATATTTCACACCCATTTTACAGATGAACAAACTGTGGCACTGAGTATCTCTTTGCATCAGAATTTTAGTGTTGGAAAGAGCCTCATAAATCATCTACTCCAACCACTGGCCTAAGGAATGAATCCCCTTTAGATGAATGCCTCTATGTGATGGGGGCCTTCCTCTAGGTTGGCTCTTCTCCCTCATCCAGTGACTCTGGCCTCCTGGCTGTTCATCTTGCAAAACAATCCATCTCAGGATTCCAGGAATTTTTCCCAGCTGTCCCCCATGCCTGGGATGCTCTCCCTGGTCATCTCTGTCTTCCAGGCTTCTCTGGCTTCCTTAAGTCCCAGCTAAAATCCCATCATCTACAGGAAGCCCTTCCTGATCCCCCTTAATGCTACTGCCTTCCATCCATTGGTTATCTCTGATTCTTCCTGCCTACATCACTTTTGTACATAGTCATTTTCATGTTGTCTCCCCTGTTAGACTGTGAGCTCCTTGAGGGCAGGGTCTGTCTTTTGCCTTTCTTTGTATCCCTAGTCTTTAACACAGTGCCTGGCTTAGTAAATACATGCTTATTGACTGATTGATCAGCCAAGTTAAGTACAGAGAGGCTGTTAAGATATCAAAAGATTAGCTACTTGGTGACATTTTGGGGGGTATAGCTAACATTTATATAATGCCTACTATGTGCCAGGCACTGTGCTAAATGCTTTACAAATATGATCTCATTTGATCTTCATAACCCTGCAAGGTAGATGCTATTGGTGTCCCCATTTTACAGTTGAGGAAACTGTAGAGGTTAAGCAATTTGCCCAGAGACAAGTAGCTAGTGTCTGAGGTAAAATTTGAACTCAGGTCTTCCTGACTCCAGGATGAGTGCTCTATCCACTGCAGCTGTAGGAGGTAGGTGGCATTATTCACATTTTACAGATGAGGAAAAGTATCCTCCCTTAGAAAGTGAGCTCCTCCTCGAGGGCAGAGACTGTTTTTGCCTTTCTTTGCAGCCCTTTGCTTAGCACAGCTCCTGGAGCACAGTAAGCACTTGATAAAGGCTTCAGACCAACCAAAGACTGAATGACCGACTGATTGACTGGGGATTCAAAGGCAAAGCGAAAACTGATTCTGCCCACAGGAGCTTACATTTTACTAAGGAAAATATCAGGCATATATAGAGGCATAAACAAAACATAAACTATATTTTCATGAAAGTTGTGCTCCTCTTGGAAATAGTTTGACTCTGAGATTGTAATCACAAATTTTAGAGCTGGAAGGGAGCTCAATAAATCACCTTGTCCTGATGCCTGTTTTGAGACTGGCACTAAGTCATTCTCACTTTGCAGATAAGGCAACTGAGGACCATAAAGTCCATTTAACTTGGTCCAGATGGATTCTGGAATCCCAAATTTATAACTTACATGGAAACTTGTTGCTTGGGTGACTCCAGATCCCACTCAAACTTCCCACTATGTGTCACAAAGTTGTTTACACATTGTATCCCCCATTAGAATGTAAGTTTCTTGAGGACAAGGATTCTATTTTTGCCCTTCTTTGTATACTTAGTGTTCTGCACAGTTTCTGGCATAAGGTAAGCGCTTAATAGATAAATGCATTTACTTACGAAAGACACTGCTATAGGGTTCAAAAAGTAAGATAAGAACCTGGAGGGATAGATACCTTGGGTATTCAGGGAATAACATCGAAGGTGTTGCTTGAAGGAAGGTAGGAACTTCAAGAAACAAAAAAAGTATAGGCAATTCTAGCTAAGCCCAAGTGAACTTAACATTAAAAAGTATGGAGGTGTGAGAGAAGGAAGGACAGAAGGAGGAGAGTTGGTACAACAACTGGAATACAGTCCATGAAGAGAAACAAGAAGACGTTGGGTTGGAAAGGTTGGAAAGTAGAGGCATATGGGAGAGGGCTTTGAATACCAGAATTAAAAGGCAGATACACACACACACACACACACGTGTATACATAACACACATATATACACATGTATTATATATACACACATATTACACATAACCACACACATCATATACAATCACACAGTATACACATATACACACATGTGTATGTATACATATGTGTATATGTTATACATGTGCATATATGTGCACATATGCACGTGCATGTATATACCTTTATATATTCTCTATTTATATTTATGTAATATTATATATTTATACATATATATTTCTACTAGGCAACGGGAAATCACTGAAGGTTTTAGAGTAGAGAAGTGACATTTTGTCCCTTGTTATGGTATCACTCTTCCCTTTTCATACATGATACACACAGCTGTCAGTAACTTTGTAACTCTATCTAGCAGCTGCTGAGTCAATGCTAAAGTGCAAGAAATTAGAAATAATTTAAGTGCTCTAAGCCCTGTTCTGACTCTACTCCATCTATTACCTTCCTCATTCAGCCTTCTTATATAACAGCCCTTTCCTCCCCACATTTTTTTTTAAATAAAAGATTAGGGATTGATTGCTGAGGTCTCTGAGTTTACATCACAATTACAGACATTGTTTCACTATCTCAGGAATTCCCCCTCAAGATTCTTAGGCCATGACAAAACTTTCCAGAGAGTAGTCTTTGATAGGAGGAAGGAAGGGAAAGAGAATGGGAGTCCCGTTTCTACTACCTGTTACCTATGCAGCTTTTGGCAGGTCACTCCCCTTCTCTGTGCCTCAGTTTCCTCCTCTCTAAAATAAGTATTGGACTGGTTGATTTCTGAGGTCCCTTCTAGTTCTAGTTCTTACAATCATGTGTTGGAGATGGGGGTATGTATGGTTAGAGTGCTCTGAGTCAGTTGGCTAACAAGTAATTATTAAGCACTTACCCTGTGCCAGGAGCTGTGCGAAGAATAGCAAAAATATAGTCCCTGCTCTCAAGGTGCCTCCATCTTGAGGAGGGATACAACTATGTACAAACAAGCTAGTATGTAGGATAAATTGGAAGAAATCTCTGAGGAGGGGAAGGGAACATCCTTGCCCAGGAAGGTCAGGGGAATGAAAAACCAACCAGAGCATCTTAAGCACCCTACTTCAGGAGCTGCCAAAGGGTCAATTGGTTCAAGGTTCCTTGGCAAAAGGCATCTAGAGTCTATTGAGCAGGAAGACAGGACTCCTTGGGCTCCCAGTTCTGAGTGCCTCCCCACCCCCATCTCTTAGATGGTCCTTCTCCTTGAACCTTGAAGTTTACGGTCAGATGTGTCAACAGCTCTGAGCAATCCAGAGAAATGTTCTAGGAAAATAGGAGATGGGCATTGGTACCCTAGGCATACAAATGGCAGCCGCATAGACAATTTAAAAAATCTTCATGACTGATCTTCTCCCGTGGGGAAAATGCCAGTTTGGAACTAGACACTTGTTTGGGGTGTTTTATTTAAACTTTCCCCCTATACTGAGACCAAAATGATTTAGTTCTCTAGTTTTGGGGTCAGCAAATTTAAACAATTGCTTGCAACAAAGCTTCCTTGGGGAACTTGGTGAAATAGGATGAAAATAAAACCCAATTAAGGCACAGAATCTTCTACCCTTGTTTGTATAATAATAATAGTTTGCATAAAAATAAGAGCAGCGTCTCACTCAATTAGGTTTGGGTCCTGGGACTTATTTCTACTGAGAAGGGGAGAGAAAAGCCCATAGACATACACCCCATGGACAGGCAGAAGACTAATGCAGCTTCAGACAGACAAATATGGCAAAGCCAGGCAGACAAAGGTGGATAAGAAGACCCATGATGATTCAGGGAGACAGAAATGACACCTGTACAGATGCAGATAGACAGATAATGGGCATACAAATACCCATGGACAGACCAACAGACACTTAGCTAGGACACACAGACAGCTGTCTACATACCTGCTTTCGTCCAGACAAGCAAATGAAAACACAGTAACCCAAATGTTCAACTCCTTTACTCAGAAGATTACAATGGTCCCTGAATGACTACTTTGCCCTGAAACATACATGTAAAATGCAATTTCAACCAAGTGATTGGGAGGCTGATCTGCATGAGTCACCCTTATATCCCCCCCCCCCAAGCAGTGGGCTAAGCTGCAGCATCCCCTCCTCATTCCAAGGAAGGAAACTCAGCCTGCCTGGCAACAGCATACCACTACTAGGTCCTCTGAAACGCCAGGAGCAAGAGGGTAAGAAGTTCCTAGGTACCTGGGAGGGGGAGGGAAACAGCTGCCTCTCCTGTCTGCCACGCACCCTCCCACTCCCCACCATCCTCAGTACCCTCCCTCCTTTAGCTAAACATTTTGTTTTGTTTGAAAAGATGACCAATGCCTGGATGAGGACTTGATGCCTGCAACACACTCCCACAGTCCAGGGCTTTATCCTTGGGAAAACCACATATTTTGGAAGGATTTTTTTTCCCTTTAGCCAGTTTGAAAGAATCAACCCAGAGCAGCCCCTTTCTCCCATTTGAGAGATTTCCAGGGGTTGGAGTACTTGTTCAGATGTAGAACATCTGCAGGATCATGGAAGCTCACCCTGTCACAATCTATACACTATCTCCTGATGCTAAACAGCTTGGGTGGGCTGAAAAGAATTAGCCTCCCCTCTCCCACGTAAATTTGGGTGGTTCTCCCAACGTAGGCTGTGACCTCCCCAACCCCCACTCCTACCAATGGCATGCTAACTCCCATTTTGACCCCCAGATGGACAACTTTGTTGCACCTCTGCCCTGCCGTGCAGTCCCCATCACCCAGGGGCCCCACTGAAACTTCCTGGAAGAACTTACCTAGAAATGCTCCATTTCAGGCTTGTTTCATTCATTTAGGAAGGAGGGTGAGTCAAGCCGATTCCTTGGACTCCCAGATTTAACTAAGTGAAGAGCTTCCCTTCACTACAGGTGAAAAAAAAAGTAAACTAAATGGGTGCAGAAGCACACACACACACACACACACACACACACACGCACCCTCTGCTGTGATTTCTGCTTTTCCTCTCAGTATGTGAGTATGCACACAGGCGCCCCTCACTCTCCCTCTTCTGCAGGACTACGGCTGCCTGCTGCCTGATATAAAGCCAGCTCTTCATCAGCTGATGCCTCTTCCCTCTCAGAGAAACCTATGACAAAAGAAACTAGCTCTCTCTGCCTCAGGAAAGCCAATCACTACCAAGCATGCAGCTCTCTGAGTAAGGAGCTCCATCAACAGTTTCCTCCATGGGGGCTACCTCTTCTCATACTTGCTAGCTCAAATGAGAAACAGCTAGGCTCTGTTCCACGTATTCCTCTGGGGAAGAGGCTCAACTTGTCACCTCAACTGTCCTGGAGATAAGGGACCCAGGAGCTCCCCCACCCCAGCATGGCTAGTCAACAAATTTCTATAGCACCTACACTGAGCGAGGCACAGTGCTAGGCACTATGAAGGAACTTAGGTGTGGTCTCTTCCCTCTAGAGCTTATGGTCTCAGAGGGAAGATAGACAAGATAAAGTGTATATAAAACAAAGTGTAAGAAAAGCTGTTACAAAGTATTATGACAGTCTGCAAGGAAGAGAGTTCCCTTCTAGCCTTTTTTTTTTAATTTTCTGAAAGGGGAGTAGAGTCAGGGGAGGCTTTATAGAAGAGGCAGTATTTGAGTTGGACCCTGTCTCTACTCTGAACAGGTGGAGACAGGGTGTCAATGCAGGGGGTATTCTAGGCCTGAGGAATGAGCATGCATGGTAAACATAGCACCATGCTGGATACAGGAGCTCTGAAGGCTGTGGCCAGGACCACAGAGACCCAAATGACCGTTTCTTTTTTTTCTTTTTTTTAATTTTAATTTAATTTAATTTAATTTTTTTGGTGAAGGCAATTGGGGTTAAGTGATTTGCCCAGGATCGCACAGCTAGTGAGTGTTATGTGTCTTAGGCCACATTTGAACTCAGGTCCTCCTGACTCCAGGGCCAGTGCTCTAACCACTGCACCACTTAGCTGCCCCAAATGCCCATTTCTATTACTGATTTCTTTGCCTCATTTATGATTCCGTATCTGCCACTGATAGGATTAAAAAAAAAAAGAATATTAGGATTTCAGGCACAGACTTCAAATTGAGCAGAGGTTTCCTGACTGTGCAGCTACCCACAGTTCTCCAACCAAATAAGGGGGTTGGATTAGATGGCTTCTGAAGCTACTTCCAACCCTAGCTCTAGCCTTCTATGATCTCCAATCCTTCCTCAATGACCGCAAAGTCCTTTTAGAACAATTGCCTTGGTTAGGAGTGAGATTTGACAGTACAGGGCTTATGCTTCCTATTTACAATCTGTAGAATGTAAGCTCCATGTGGGCAAGGTCTGTTATCTTTTTATTTATTTCCTGTTTGTATCCTCCATGTTTGGCATAGTGCTTTATGCATAGGTACTGGGACTGGACCTGTTATTTCATTGGCATGGGGAGCTTCCAGGTGAAACAATTCCCTTTGTCAATGCAGATCAGAACCCTCTTTGCAACATACCTAGGTAGGGATTCTTAAGCTGGAGTCTGTGAATTTTTTAAAAAATTATTTTGGGGGGCAGCTAGGTGGTGCAGTGGATAGAGCACCGGCCCTGGAGTCAAACCCAGCCTCAGACACATAACACTTACTAGCTGTGTGACCCTGGGCAAGTCACTTAACCCCATTGCCTAGCTAAAAAAAAAAAAGACAAAAAATTATTTTGGTAATTTTTTCAATTTGACTGCTTTCCCTTGTAATCCCAAGTATTTCATTGTAATACAATTTAAAATATTGTTCTGATAGGGGTACTAGAGGTTTCATCAGCCTGCTAATGGAGTCCATGACACCAAAAAGGTTAAGAATCCCTGCCTGAGGAGGTTGCTTAGAGGACTGAGAGGTTAAGTAACTTGCACAAGGTCACGCAATTAGTATGTGTCAGTGGCAGGATTTGAATCCATGGCTTCCTGGTTTTAGGACTGACCTGTCCTCTGTCTGTGATGCCTCTCACTGTGACTATTTTGTTCATAGTAAGTACTTAACAAATATTTATTGAATGTAAGTGAACCCAGATCAATGCAACTTCCTGGCTATCGGCTCTGTGCAGGGGAGAGATGTACAAAGATAAGAGCATTTGATTTCTCTTCAACACAACAGGAAAAGAAGCAGTTAAGAGTTCAGGGAAAGACTTGCCAAAAGACCAGACTTTCTCCATAATTTCCCTGCTGGATTGTAAGCCTTTCAAAGTCAGGGAACCATGTTTTAGAATTAAAGAACAACAGCACTGCCAGAATGTAGAATGTTAGAAAATAAAATCAACAGAGAACATAAAAGAAGAACACAACCTTAGAATACAGGTTGTTGGAGCTAGGAAGCCCATTAGAACACAGATGGCTAAAACTGTAAGAGTTCCTAGAACATAGAATATTTACTGCAATACATGCCAAAGCTAGTACTTCCTTGGGACATAGAATGTCGGAGTTGAATTCCTCCAAGAGCCTCCATTTTGAGGGAGGGCATAGACCAGCCATACTTCACCAACTAGACTTTGCCACCTTATTCTGGAACATGCACCTACCCTCTCTGCCTTTTCATTGTGTGTGTGTGTGTGTGTGTGTGTGTGTGTGTGTGTGTGTGTGTATCTTCCACCATTAGAATATAAGCTCCTTGAGGACAGGGACTGCCTTTTTGTTTGTATCCCCAGCACTTAGCACAATACCTGGCACATAGTAAGACTTTAATATACCATAGGGAGCTAGGTACACTGGATAGCGCCCTGGACCTGGAGTCAGGAAGACCTGGATTCAAATCCTACCTCAGATACTAACTGTATGACCTAGACAAGGCACTTAACCTCCTTGCACCTGTTTTGTCATTTGTCACATTGAGATAATTAATGGCACCTTCCTCCCAGAGTTATCATGAGAATAAAATGAGATAATATTTGTAGAGAACTTTCTAAATTTTAAAGCATTATATACATTTTAGCTATTATTGTTGTTATTATTCATAAGTACTTCTTGACTTGTCAGAGCCTTTAGAACACAAAAAGTTATTAAAACATAGAATTTCACACTCTATATTCTAGGAGGGGCCTTAAAGATTTTCTGAGCTGTCCAAAGTGGAGTGGGCTGTCTCAGATGGTCCATTGCTGGTGGTTTTCAAGTGGAAGTTGGATAAACATTTTTTAGAGGAGATGCTGTGGAAGAAACTCCTGTTCAAATACAACTGGACTTCTGAGGTCATTTACAATTCTGAAATGCTCCAAAATGCCCATCACAGAACCAGGTGCATAGTAAGTACTCATCTATAACTAGGAAAGTGATTTCAGTCAGACATTGCTGACAACTGCTCTTTTAGCAAATGAGAGTCTCCAGTGATTGTAAATAAATTATTTTTTTCCAAAAATCTTGGAAAACATTTCCAGATCAAATGGAACTAGTGCTCCTTATATGAAAACTTCCTGTCAGCTTCTGGCAAGATGTCTGCAAACACAGTCACCACAGATAGAATTCTATCCCTCCATGCACTGTTTCCTTCATCTTACAGATTCTGACTTAGTGGGAATTGACAAATATTCTCACTTGGCCTCCTTCCCCTTTCTCCACGCTCCTCTCTTCACCAACCCCAACTCATGATTTTCGCCAGAGTCCTGCACATAACATCTGTGTTTCCCAAAATTTTACAGGTTTTACGGACAGTTCCCTGGCTGCTGCTGTCCTCTAGTGATAGTGCTGAAGCAGAGCACTTGCTGATCTTAATAAACGGTTTAAGGAGAGATTATCAGATTACAGAATGTTCACATGTCAGTTGTGGAAGGGACTTTAGAAATAATTTAATTTCAGATTAGGAAACTGAGGAACTCAGATCAAGTAATTTACCTTCTGCAAGTACCCTTTTTTAATTTTAGTGCCTTCCATCTGAGATTATCTCCAATATATCCTGTCTAGAGCTTATTTGTACATAACTGTTTGAATGCTATCTCTCTATTAGACTAAAAACTCCTTGAGACCAGGGATTTTTTAAAAATGTTTTTGTATCCCCAGTGCTTACTTACCACAGTGGCTGGCACATAGTAAATGCTTAATAAATACTTACTGACTTGACTTGTAAGTTCGGGAGCTAGTATTAAATCTCATTGGCCTTTTGATAGGTCTAGCTTGACTTGTAAGTTCGGGAGCTAGTATTAAATCTCATTGGCCTTTTGATAGGTCTAGCTTGCTTTTCACAGAAGAGATGATGATCATGGTGATGAAAAAATGAAACATCTTCACAAACATTATCTCTATACAGATAGATGAATGGTTCTCAAATCATTTCATGACATCACCTTGATGTATATACCATTACCACCCTCTCTGCTTACAACATCTCCCCTTCCCATCTCCACCTGGCACAATTTCCATGTACGCTTACTTTTGAGAAGGGCCATACTGTAGTAATACCTTCCTTTGTTTTTCCCCAGAGGGAAGAAAATGGGGATGGGGTGAGAAGAAAATGGTGATGGGGTGAGAAGAAGGAGGTGGCTATTCCATATTAATTCATTATTTTGGAGAAGTAGTGGGCCACAGTGGAGCCTCTTAAAATTTCAGCATTTAGCTCCTAATCACTGTGGTCTTTAAAGGGAAATAAATGTTTTTTTTCCCTAAGGAGATAGAAAGATTTTTAAAGAATTCAGTTGCACACAGCTTTTTTACTGGGGGTTTTCCTGTTCCCTTGAGGGAAAGGGGTTTGATGGTGATAGCTTGAGAAATACTAAGACTTAGATAGGTATGGAAAAAACTGTTGTGATGTATGAGTATTAGGAAATAACTGCGCATGTATATATGAACAATTCAGGGAAGAGGTAAGCACATGTGTATAATAAGCAAATGGGGTTGTATGCAAAGTACATGTAAAGAACAAAGGCTATATATATATGTGTGTGTATGTATATGTGTGTGTGTGTGTGTATGTGTATGTATGCATATAGTCTATGCATACAGAATTGGGCAGTGGAAAGACCTAGACTCTCCCTGCTCTACTACTAGCTAGTTGAATTGGTCATAGGATCATAGATTTAGGACTGGAAAGAACACCAGAGATGATCTAGTCTAAACCTTTGCTTTTTTTCACATCGCATCTCCTCTCTGAGCCTCAGTTTCCACATCTATAAAATGAGGACATTGGGCTAGATCACCTCTAAGCTCCCTCCCAGCCTGGACATTCTATATTCCTATAACTCAGCCTGAGGAGATGTCCAGAGATAACTATGAATGTGTTGCTTGGGGTTGAAGACCTGTAAGCAGGTCTATGTAGATACAAAAGTGTGGTTACACTTGAGATCTCGATCCAGATGTGAAACTCTATGAAGTAGTGTGTGCGTGATTATGACTATAGTTCTAAAAGCGGAAAGAAAATGAAGCCTTCAGACAAACCTAGAAGAGACATGAGACCAAAGGAATTTTTGTTTATTGTTATTTATTTTCCTTATTCATTCATTCATTTAGCTTTAGCTTACCTAATCACCTCATAACATTTTTCTCCTTATTTTGGATTCTTATTTGTTTGTATAGTAGTTATTAAGCTTATTTAAAAATTAGTAAGTGGCGTGTGAAGAGGAAGACAGGTGTGATCAATATATGTGTGTTTATATACATTTATATGCATACCCCCAAAATAATAGTAAACATGTTAATATCATTTTAAGATTTGAAAAAGTTCTTTACATGTATTCCCTCATTTTATCCTCACAACAACCCTCTGAGGTAGGTACTATAATTATCCCCATTTTATAGATGAGAAAACTGAGGCTGAAAGAGGTTAAGTGACCTGCTAAGGGCCACAAAGCTGTTTAAGGATCTGAGTCAGGATTAAAACTGATGTTTTTCCTGACCTTCCAGTCCTCTATCTACCGTGATGCTTAACTGCCATTTACAAATTATACAGAATTGATCGAATACATAGTCTGACATTATGAATGCATGACCTGCCTAAATGAGTGATTTCTAAATTCAAAATAAAGTTTTAAAAATACATTTATTTATTCATTTTAAATGTTGATAGGGCTACAAGAGGAACTGTGATGTACCTTACTGTGGCATGGCTTTATTGCACCTTCTTTGCTTCTATCTACTAACAAGGAAAGAGGGGAAGCTGACAATGTTTCTTTTTTAAATTTAAAATTTTAAATTTATTCACAGAATGAAACAAGCATTTCCATAACGTAGTTCAATAAAAAAGATGATTGCACATGAAACCACCAAATGCTGCTTTTTCAAGACACTTCCAGATCATTTTAATAGGCTAGGAAAGAAGAAAAATGCTAGAGTATTACAAATTGCAGGGTCTGACTCACCCAAAACTCCAGTCTCCTAAAAGACTGCTCTTCCCCAACACGTTCTGTCCTCCATTTGACAAATGTTCCCTGCTCCCCCACAGAAGGAAGAGAGAAAACAATCCATTCCTGGAGCAGGCTATGAAATAATGTTGGATTGGGTTTGAGCACTTCGTTGTGGCAAATGTGAGAATAACACACCAAACTGTATAGCCTCTTGAGATACAAAATCCAGTAGAGACAATACAGGGAATCTCAGAGTTGGAAGTCAAAGGGAAGCTAGTCTTCCTCCTACCTGAAGGGGGAGCCCTTTACATAGCATCTGTTATGAATGGTCCTTCAATCTTCGTTTTGGAGACCTCCAGCAACAGGGAAATGTCACTTCCCCAATCCTAAACAGAAATTAGGGCAACTGTTTGTCCTAAGAAACTGTTCTTTCCATATAAATCTTTCTATACAAAATCTGCTTCTGTGACATGCTGGAACCAAGTAAAACACGTCTGATCTGCCTTCCACGTGAGAGCTCTTCAAGTATCTGTAGACAATTCTCTTTCATTCTCCTCCCTCCTGTCTCCACTAGCCTCTCCTCTATGTATAACAATCCTAGCTCCTCTGAACAGTCTATATGTCATGCTTTCATGTTCCTTCACCATCTTGATCTCTTCCTTCTGGCCATATTCAAGTTCATTAATGCCCTTCCTAAAATACAGGATCAAGATAGAACATAACACTCTTGATATTGGCTGACAAAAGGCATAGGACAGCAGGACTATGCCCCCCCTCCCCACTCAGAACATGATATTTCCATTAATGCAGCCTAGGATTGAATTAGCTCTTTGGCTGCCATGACCCACTGTTCATACATACTGACCTTGTCATCCTCAGGTCTCTTATAAATGAGCACTCTAATTCAATTCATTCAATTCAACAAACAGTTATTCAACCTAATGAGCAGAGAAATATTGAATCTTAGCAGGGACCAGAGAGATCATCAACTTAGATGGTTCCACTTAATGAGCAGAGAACAAGAATGGAAGACAGGGAGCTGCAAAGGGGATTTATACTTGTTCTCATTAGTGAAAATAACTACATATATTAAAGACTATCACCTCATGACAGATTTCCTGTAATAGCCTCTTAACTTTGCCTTGCTTTGTATCCTCAGAGCTTAGCACAGTGCTTGGCACATAGCAACTACTTAATAAATGTTTATTGATTGACTGACTCATTCTATACCTCCAGCCCTTCCTTACAGCCATGCCACAGTAAGGTACATCACAGTTCCTCTTGTAGCCCTATCAACATTTAAAATGAATAGATAAATGTATTTTTAAAGCTTTATTTTGAATTTGGAAATCACTCATTTAGGCAGGTCATGCATTCATACTGTCAGACTATGTATCTGATCCAGCCTTCGTAATCGACTCAGACTCGTCTTCCTATAACATTTTCATGAAGTTACCCTTTTGTTTGTGTATACATATTTACATGTATTCCCTTTATACTTGTATAGGTATATATCCTTCTTGTCACCCTCATTAGAATGTGAGTGAATGCAAGAATTCTTTCATTCACTGCATTTACATCCCCATTCCTTAATACAAGGCCAGACACATATCAAGTATTTAAATATTTGCTGACTGATTCTTCAAAGAAAACCTGGATGACCATGTGTAGGGTATGTTGGGAATCGAATGAGATTATTCACATACACACACACACACACACACACACACACATATAAAGTGCTCTGCAAATCTTAAAGCGATATATAATTATATTAATTATTATGATCATTACAAGGGGGTTCTTTTTAGGTTAAAGTTAAATTAGATAGACTCTGAGGTCACTTTCAACTCAGATTCTGTAATTTCTCTCTCCTTTTCTCCTTCTCTGTCTCTGTCTCTCTCTGTCTCTCTGTCTCTCTCTGTCTCTCTCTCTCTCTGTCTCTCTCTCTCTCTCTGTCTCTCTCTGTCTCTCTCTCTCTCTCTCTCTCTCTCTGTCTCTCTCTCTCTCTCTCTCTCTCTCTCTCTCTCTCTCTCTCTCTCTCTCTCTCTCTCTCTCTCTCTCTCTCTCTGTCTCTCTCTCTCCTTTTTGACCGTACAACACTATGTCTTAATCATCTACTATATGGATCTCTCAGCTCCCCAGTTCACTCTGTAAGCTCCTCCCGTGTGTTATAGTCTCACCAGAGCCTAGCACAGGGCAGAGTGAAGACAAGGGTTTCCCTCAGTAAGTACACGATGAAAGCATTTCTTGATCTGGGTTGATTAGTTAAGAGGCAGCAGAGAATAGCAAAAAGAATCAGAAAACTTGAGTTCTTATTCTATTTCTCTCATATTTCATACAAGTTAGATTTCATTTATTATTTGGGGATTTTTAAAAATTGTTGTTGCTCAGTTGTTTCAGTCATGTCTAACTCTTTGTGATGCCCACTGGGGTTTTCTTGGCAGAGGTACTGGAGTGGTTTGCCATTTCCTTCTCTGTCTCATTTTACAGATAAGGAAATGGAGGCAAACAGGGTGAAGTGACTTGCCCAGGGTCACACAGACTAGTATGTGTTTGAGGACAGATTTGACTCAGGTCTTGGATGCTCCATCAACTGCATTGCCTAACTGCCCTTTGAAATTTTCCATAGAACCATATTTTCTACATGCTCTTATTCCTTTTTTCTTTCTGCTTGAAGATGTGACATGGTTTTTACTTCTTATGACTCCTTTTGTGTGCTGACTATGCTTTGTTGTTGTTGTTTACTGGTGGAATTGGAGCTCAAGAGGGAGATGAGGGCTGGATACATTGATCTGGAAGTCATCTGCATAGATATGATAATTAATTTCACCAATTGCCTATTGGACATTTCAAATTAGATGAACATAGTCATTTGAAATTTAACATGATCCAAAATAGTATTAATTATCTTCCCCCAAAAAACTGTCCCTCTTCTAGATTTCCCTAATACTGTCAAGAACATCATCACTCTTCTGGACATCCCAATTCTCAACCTTAGTATTATTTTCAACTCCTCTCTCTTACTCATCTTGTATATCCAAGAATTCACCAAATCTTATTGTTTCTACCTCTGCTCCATCTTTCTTTTTTTGTTTGTTTGGTTTTTTTGGCTAGGCAATGGGGTTAAGTGACTTGCCCAGGGTCACACAGCTAAGTAAGTGTTATGTGTCTGAGGCCAAATTTGAACTCAGGTTCTTCTGAATCCAGGGCTGGTGCTCTATCCACTGCGCCATCTAACTGTCCCTCCACTCCATCTTTCACATCCATCTCCTTTCCACAGCTAATTCGTACCTCTCCCCAATCACTAGTCAAACCTATTCTCTATCTCTCACTGCCCACTCCATTATTTCCATCTCCCTCAACCAAGCCCCCCACCCCATGTCCCACTTTAAAGCTATCTACTCTTTCCAATGCTCTCTCTGGAATACCTTTTCCATAGGTAACAAATTTACTATCATCTTAAATCTTTGTTCATTCTTCTGGCTCTCACTGAGGCATGACTAACTCCTGATTACATACCCTCCCTGGCTAACACAGACACACATATATACATACATACATACATATGTATGTTTATGTAGGTATATATGTGTATACCTTCCATATATATGTATATATAAAAAGTCTACGTATATGTACATGCTTGTCTTTCATTTTCAAAGAAGACCAGTGACATTGTGGGTAATAACTTGAACTGATCATGAATTGGATTTAAATGAGGCAGAGCTACACAAAGGTATCAGCCTCATTCTCTCCTCCAGTAGCAAGACAAAAGTCAGGACAACTGGCAATGGCCCAGGATGCAGTGGATGACCTTGGCATCTTCAATGTCTGACCAAAGTCTAAGGGCCTACTGCATCCATGGCTGTTTGAACAAATTGTTCTCATCCACCCATTCTACTGGGGGAGTCTTCACATGATTGGGATGGATACCCCCCCCCCCCACCAATTCATTGATGGGTTTTAGACTCATTGGTTACCGTCAACCTAGTTTAGCCTGTCTGCTGAGGTAGTTTACTGGAGTGTGGCCCCTGTACATGCTACAGATTCTTGGAGCCACAGGTGAGAGTAAGTGCCAAGTAGACACCAAAGGTGGATGAGCAGCCCTCAAAAGGGCTCAGCAAGACCTCACATTGGAGGTGCTAGTCCTCCCTGAGCACCCCACACCCAGTCTCTGTCTCTGTCTCTGTCTGTCTCTTCTCCTCTTCCTTCTCCTTCTTCTCCTCCCCTCCTCTCTCTCCTCCCTTCCCTCCTTCTCCTGCTCCCCTTCCTCCTCCTCCTCCTCCTCCTTTCTTCTTCTTCTTCTTCTTCTTCTTCTTCTTCTTCTTCTTCTTCTTCTTCTTCTCTTCTTCTCTCTGTCTCTCTCTCTCTCTCTCTGTCTCTGTGTGTGTATGTCTTTCTCTCTGTCTCTATCTCTCTCTCTCCTTTCTATATACAGGTCCCCCCACTTCTCTCTGATTCACTGGTCCAGGTGGGGGAGTAGGGATATGCTTTTTCTCATTACCACTTCCAAAATCTCCCTCTACCCCATCACTCAGTAACCTTTCCTCCTTTGATGTTCACTTCATCCACATCTACCCAATCAAAGTCCTGGTACCTACTGTCTACCAACCTCTAGGATGCTCCTCTTCCTTCCTCAATGAGTTCAGTGCCTGGCTCAGTCTTTCTCTCCTCCCCAATTCCTGCCCTCGTGCTAGGGAACTTCAACACATGTACTGATACTCCCTCAAACACCCTAACCTCCCAATTTCTCATTTCCTAGGAATGACTCTTCTGCTCCATCTCAGCTCCACACAGAGATGTCACACCCTTGATCCTGTCATCACCCCAAGCATTCTACTTCTACTTCCAAGTTCATGAACTTTGAAATTCCCTTATCTGATCATAATCTGTTGTCATGCCACTTCTCACTTTGCCTTGAAACCCCAAATTCTGATCTTTATCTGTAACGTCTTAACCAATTCCTCTACCCTCTCAGTTTTGTCTCAGACCATAACTCCTACACCGATTACATTCTCTTCATTTTCCCACCTTGACACCTTGGTGAATCTGTTCAACACTATTCAGTCCTTTTCTCTTGAATCCCTAGCCCCTTTAAACTATCATTGATCTTACCCTGCTGAGCCTCAGCTTTGGATTACTCCCACCATCCACTGCCTTGACTCCTACTCAAAATGCTGCTGAGCAGAACTGGAGAAAATCACAAAACAGGTGCACAATAAATTTATGTTACATAATCTTGACTGGTCCCTCACCCTCACTGTGGCAAGGCAATCCTTTTTCACATTCCTAAGTGACTCATTAACTCACCACAGTCTTTTCAAACCTTTTCCTCTCTCTTCAGGCCTCCTATAGTTCCCCTTTCCCCTACTCTCTCAGTGGAAAACTTTGACTCATCTTTCACACACAAAAAAAGAGGCCATTTGCCAAGAGCTCCCTTTTCTGCCTTCCTCCTGATCTCACATTATTCAGATGCCATCTGCAAATATCTTCTCCTTCACCCTGTCTCACACGAGGAAGTGGCCCTTCTCTTTGCCAAGACAAACTCCTCCACATGTAAAATGACCCCATTCCATTCCATTTTTTCCAGCAGATTGTTCCATCACATTCTCACTAATCTTCAATCTCTTCCTGGCTATTTCCGCACTGCCTACCTACAAACATGCCCGTGTCTTCTCCAAGCTCCAGAAAACCCTCACTTGTTCCGTCCATCCCCACTAGCTGTAATCAAATATTTCTCCTCCTTTTTGTTGCTAAACTCCTTGAGAAGGCTGTCTATAACAGGTGCCTCCACTTCCTTTGTTCTCACTGTCTTAATTCTCTACAACCTGGCTTTCATCTTCATTAATTATCCAATGGCCTTTTCTAAACGCTCTTTCATCTTGACCTCTCTGCAGCCTTGGGACACTGTCAACAACCTTCTTCTCTTGATACTCTCTCCTCTCTGGGTTTTTTGGACACTCCTCTGTCCTGGTTCTCCTACTTATATGAACACTAATCAGTCTCTTTTTCTAGATCTTCATTCAAGATACACCTGCTAATGGTGGCTATCCTCCAGGAGCTCTGTCCTGGTCCTCATATCTTCTCCCTCTATATTATTACACTTGATGATCTTTTCAGCTCCCATAGATTCAATTATCATCTCTATTCTGCTGATTTTTAAATCTAATTATTCAGTCCTAATATCCAGACTCACATCTCCAACTACCTATTGGACATCTTAAACTAGATGTCTGATAGATATCTTAAACTCAACATACACAAAACAAAACATTATCTCTTCCACAAACCCTCCCCTCTTCTGAATTTTCCTTTTACTTTCAAGGGCACCATCATCCTCCCAGTCATCCAGGCTTGAAATCTAAGTGTCATTCTTGCCTCCTCACTATCTCTCACTCCCCATATCCAATCAGTTGTTGATTTTATCTTTATAATATCTCTCCTATATATCCCCTTCTTTCCTCTGACACAACCACCACCCTGCTACACCTGCATCTCCTCACACCTAGACTGTAGCAATAGTCTGCTGATTGGTCTCCTGCCTCAGGTCCATCATCTACTCAGCTATCAAAGTGATCTTCCTAAAACACAAGTCTGACTATACTTCTACCCAATTTATTAAACTACTGTGGCTCCCAGTTACCTCCAGGATCAAATATAAAGTTCACAACCACCCCCGCCCACACACACCCCTTTCCAGTCTTCTTGCACCTCATTCACCCTCATCTATTCTGTGACCCAATTTTACTGATCTAGCTATTCCTTGAAGAAGGCAATCCATTTCCTGACTCTAGACCTTCTCACTAGCTGTCTCCCATGTTTGCAATTCTCTCCTTCTCTCCACTTTGACTCCTGGCTTCCCTGGCTTCTTCCAAGTCCCACCTAAAATCTCACCAGAATTCAACATGAACCATTTCTGACCACCCCCCCACTTTAATGCTAGAACCTTTCCTCTGCTGATTATTTCCAATTTATCTTGTATCTATCTTGTCTGTACATAGTTATTTGCATGTTGTCTCCCCCATGAGACCATAGGCACCTTGAGGACTGCTCCTGCAACCAGCATGTCTTCTGCCTTTCTTAATATCCCCAGCACTTAGCAGAGTACCTGACGTATAGTAGGCTTGTTCACTGACTGATTACTAGCCTCATAATTGGTTTCAATGCTTCAAGTCGCAGACCACTCCAATCCACCACAAATGTTCCAAAGTGATTTTCCTAAAGCACAATTCTGACCATGCTGCACGCATAGCCAGTAAACTATAGTGGCTCCTTTTCTAGGAGCAAATATAAACTCTTCTGTTTGGGATTTAAAGCCCTGTACAACATGATCCCAATTTACCTTTCCAGTCTATCACTCCCCTTCATGTTCCTCGCTGTTCAGCCTGTTCAACTAAACTAGCCTTCTTACCATTTTTCATATACAATACTTCCTTCCCCATCTCTGTGACTTGTACAGATTCTCTCTCATGCCAGGAAGACATCCCCTCCTCACTATCATTCCTTAAGATTCCTAGTTTCCTTTAAGATTCTGCTTAAGGGGCAACTAGGTGGCACAGTGGATAGAGCACTGGCCCTGGAATCAGGGGAACCTGAGTTCAAATATGGCCTCAGATACTTACTAGCTGTGTGACCTTGGACAAGTCACTTAAGCCTGATTATTGCCTCATGAAATTTACCAGAGAAAGCCAAATGACCACCCTTTTATTAATTATTCGCTAGTCATAATTAATAAAATTATTAATTACCCAGAAAAAAATACTCTACTCAAATACCACCTTCTATAGGAAAGCTGTCCTGATTCTCCCACCTCCTAGGGCCCTCCCCACCAAAATCACCTTGTGTCTATTCTGTATGTATATGTATCTATATGTCTCTTGTTGCCCTGATAGAGTACTTATTGAACAAGCTTATTGAAGCAGGTACAGTTTCATTTTTGTCTTTGTAGCCCTACAGTGCCTGGTACATAGTAGGTGCTTAAGAAATGCTTGTTGATTAGTTGATCGATTGAAAGTACTTTGTGGGGAAAAAAAGTGCTTTGTAAATTTTAAAGTACTGTATAACCATGACCTCTTATTATTAATACTTTAGTTATTGAGGTAGACTTCCAATAGTTCACAAAGCTGGACCTTCTTACCCTGGTCTCACAACACTGTCTTAGAAGAATGGATTGAACTGTGGGAACTCAGGAGTCCTGGAGTTTCCTTCACTGCATGGTCCAGGGGGAGCTTTTCAAATGTTTCTTCCTCCTCAGGTAGATGAAATTCCTGGGTGCTGCAGGATGCAGTAAGACTTGCTCCCCATTACATTTGGCTGAATGTACTATAAATTGAGTACCGATGCTGACGTCTCTCCCGGGATCTGTAGCTGTGTTACTTTATCAGCAGAACTGAGTCTCAATTCTGTTCTTAATTAGGTTTGGGGTAAGTCAGTAAACCTCTCTAGGCTTGTTTCCTCTCTATAAAAAAAGGAACAGGGAGCCCCAAAACTAGTACTCTCTTGACTAAACCAAAACATCTGGTTCTTTTGCACTAGCAAGTCCCCATGAAAGGTGTCACACAGTACTGAGCAAGGTGGTCAACCACAGCTCCTGTGACACATGAGGCTTTTTAAAAGGTGTTTTGTAACCCTTGAAAGAAGTGAGAAGAAAAAAAATGCCAATGTAAATTATATTAATACTACATTTTTAAAACAACATTGTTTCTTTTAAAAAATTTAAAATCCCATTTTAATTGAGTATTATCTAACCAACCAGCTGCAGAAAAAGAAAAACAAAACACAAGGCACTGTTCTGGGTCTTGTCCTTGCCAAGATTTTAATTATAGTTTCAAATGAAGGAATAGACAACATAATTATAAGATTTTTGAATGATCTGAGGAGTGGGGCTCTTTTAGTTTTTGGATAGCATAAATGAGACCCAGAAAGAAGTTTATGGGAGAAAACAAAGGCCTAGATCTAATATGAAACTTAATAAAGATATATTTGGAATAAAAAAAAAACCTGTGTAAGTTCAGGGTTGAGGACACCCAGCTAGACAGGAGTTCATATGACTGGAAGGTTTTTGTGGTTCACAAGCTCAAAATGAGTCACAAGTGTGATGCGGCAGCCAGAACCAAGCTAATGAAATCTTGTTGTTCAGTTGTATCCAACTCTTCTTGACCTTGTGGACCATACCATGCCAATAATATGGGGTTTTTTTGGCAAACGTACTGGAGTGGTTCATCATTTCCTTCTCCAGTGCATTAAGGCAAGCAGAGGTTAAGTCACTTGTTTAGAATTACATAGCTAGTATGTGTCTGAGGTCAGATTTGAACTCAGGTCTTCCTGACTCAGGTCCCAACGCTGCATCCACTGAGCCATCTGCCACCTTAGGTTCCTTTAATTGACTATATAGGGCCAATAACAAGAGAGGAAACACCTTACTGTGCTCTGCTCTGGTCCAACCACATCAGGAGTATTGTGCTTGGCTCTGGGTGACTTTGTAGTGCCTAGTACATAGTAGGCATTTAATTAGTTTTGTTTTGTTTTTTAATCAAAGGGCATTGACAAACTGGAATGTGTCTAGAGGAGAGATAGGGAGAGGAAGAAGACATGAGATTTTGCGAAAGGAACTTAATTGGAGATGTTTGGTTTAGACTAGAGAAGACTGTGGTGGAGGCTGGGGACACATCATCACTGCCTTTAAATATCTGAAGAATTGCCATGCAGGGTGACTGGACCTATTCTGCTTGGCCCAGAGGGAAGAATTAAGATTAATAATGAGAGCTACAGGGAAGAAATTTTCAGCTTTCAATTAAATTCAATAAATATTTATCAACACAGTTAGTGGAGCTATGAATTCTAAGTGGGTCCACTACTGGATACTCACTGCTGCTCAGCAATCCCACTATGCCTCCCTTTATCAACTCACTCTCCCACTTCCAACAGTGGCTTGTCCAAACCTTTTTCTTCCTTCCTCAAACCTCCCAGGGCTTTTACTACCCCAATTCTCTCAGCTGAAAGAAAGTTTCATATTTTACAAAAACCAATTGAGGGAGTTCTTCTCAGAATGCTCCTTACGCCAATGGAGTCGCAGGATTCCTCCAAAGAGAAAGGTCATCCTTTAAGGATCAAGGATCAGGAAGCAGTTCTGGTGATCCTCAACAGAAAACAAACCATTTTCTTTCCTTTGTATTTTTTTCCAAGTTACTTTCAGGGGAGAGGGGCCACTCCCACAAAACGAGCCAAACGTAAGTTCCTGAAAATGCTAACTAATGTTCTGTGGAACTTCTTTTCTGAACTTTTCAGTTCTGGACAGATCCTCGCTCAAGGTCGGTCTCTGGAAGAGATGAGGAGAAACTTTCGGTTCCTGGCAATTGACAAAAATGGTAAGGGCCCTGCAATTCTTCAAAAGCAAAAGCTGCCCTTTCGGGGTTGATATCCTTCTTCTCTCCTCTTCCTCATCTGCTATCATTCAAGTCCCTTTTTCCATTTTCTCCGCCTTCATCCTAGTGTCAAATGATGAAGTGACCTTACTCCTTACCAAGGCTAAACATTCTGCTTAGTCAAAAGATCTCATTCTATCTCATCTCCTCCAAAAGATTGGCCTCTCTGTCATTCCCACTCTTCCATTTATTTTCAATCTCTTTTGTCTATCAGCTCATCCCCTACTGCCTACAAAGATGCCTTGCCTTTCCCATCCTGAAAAAACTCCCTTGATTCTTCCATCCCCACTATTGTCCTGGATCTCTTCTGCCCTTTGTAGCCAAACTCCTGAAAAAGTCATCTATAATAGGTATCTCTGCCTTCTCCTTCCACTCTCTTACAATCCAGCTTCTAACCTTACCATTTCACTAAAACTGCTCTCTCCATAGTTACTAATGATCTTTCAGTTGTCAAATCCAATGAATGGCCTTTTCTCCATCCTCATTCTTCTTGACATTTCTGCAGCCGTTGCCACTGTTGATCACTCTGTCTCTTCCTTGATATTCTCTTCTCTCTAGGTTTTTGAGACACCACCCACTGACCAGTCTTCAGTCTTTTTTGTAGGCTTCTCATTCAGATCACACCTTCCAGCCATAGGTATCCCATGAGGCTCTGTCCTGGGCTCTCTTCTCTTCCTTTATACTACTTCACTAGGTGATATCACCAGCTCCCAGGGATTTAATTACCATCTCTATGTTGATGATTCTCTCTCTCTCTCTCTCTCTCTCTCTTTTATTTTGGTGACCCAATCAGGGTTAGGTGACTTGCCCAGGGTCACACAGCTAGTAAGTGTCAAGTGTCTGAGGTCACATTTGAACTCAGGTCCTCCTGACTCCAAGGCCGGAGCTCTATCCACTGCACCACCTAGCTGCCCCTATGGTGATGATTCTCAAATCTACTTATCCCGGCCCCAGACTCTCTGCTGACTTCCAATCTCACATCCCCAATTGCCTTTCAGACCTCTCTAACTGTATGTCCAGTAGTCATCCTAAGTGCAATATGTCCAAAACCAAATTCATTATGTTGTTGTTCAGTCATTTTTCAGTTTCATCTGACTTTTCATGGTCCCCATCTAGGTTTCCTTGGCAAAGATACTGGAGTGGCTTGCCATTTCCTTCTCTAGATGAGCAAACTGAGGCAAACTTGCCCAAGATCATACAGCTCTAATAAGTGTCTGAAGTGAGATTTGTAATCAAGAAGATGAGCCTTCCTGTCTTCAGCCACCAGCCACTCATTATCTTTCCCCCTAAACCTCCCCTCTCTACCATCCCTATTATTATTATTATTTCTTTATTTCTTTATTTTTTCTTCTTTAAAAGGTAGTCAGGGTTAAGTGACTTGCCCAGAGTCACACAGCCAGTAAGTGTCAAGTATCTGAGGCTGGATTTGAACTCAGGTCCTCCCAACTCCAAGGGTGGAGCACTATCTACTGCACCACCTAGCTGCCCCCATCCGTGTTATTTAGAGGGCAATAACATCCTCCCAGTCCCTCAGACTCACAACCTAGAAGTCATCCTGAACTCCTCATCATCTCTCACCCCTTCCCCCATAGCCAAGCTGTTGCTGAGGTCTATCAACTTTACCTTTGCACCATGTCTCTAATACACCTCCTTCTCTCCTTTAATGTTGCTACCACCCTAGTGCAGACTTTAATACCTCAAACCTGCTGGTTGGTATGCCTGCCTCATTTCACTCTACTCCAATTCACCCTCCATTCAGCCATTGAAGTGATTTTTCTGGTTTTTTTTTCTTAGTGAGTTAACCGGGGTTAAGTGACTTGCCCAGAATCACACAGCTAGTGAGTAGTATGTGTTTGAGGCTGGATTTGAACTCAGGTCCTCCTGACTCCAGGGCCAGTGCTCTATCCACCGTGCTGCCTCACTTCCCCAAAGTGATTTCTAAAGCACAAGTCTAATCATTTCACAGATGAATGGCCTGACAAAAGCGCTCTTTCTCATACACACACACACACACACACACACACACACACACCCTACTCAGTAAACTCCAGTGGCCTCCTATTGCCTCTAGGATCAAATTTAAAATGTTCAGTTTGGCATTCAAAGCTTTTTATAACTTAGCTTTTTCCTACCTTTCCAATCTTCCTACTTCCCACCCAATATTCTTTTATCCCGTGACACTGGCTTCTTGGCTGTTCCGATGAGCAAGACACTTCATCTCTCAGCTACAGGCATTTTCTCTGGCTGTCTCCCATGCGTGAAATACTTTCCTTCCTCCCCTCTGACTACTGTCCCCCCTGGCTTCTTGTAAGTCCCAACTAAAATCTCTTCTTTTGCTGGAAGCCTTGCCCATCCACTCTTAATTATAGTGCCTTCCCTCTGTTAATTATTTCCCATTTATCCTATATATAGCTTGCTTTGTATGGTTTTGTTTGCATGTTGTCCAAACACTAGATTGTAAGCTCCTTGAGAGCAGGGACTGTCTTACGCCACTTTTTTTTGATTCCTGGTACTTAGCACATAATAGGCACTTAATAAATGTTTACTGATCAATTGATTTATTGATTTGAACAAACAGAATGGGAGAGGGTAACTAGGGATGGCATTTCATCCCCAGACAACCAGACAAGTTTGTAACTGGTGGGAGTCCTCATCCCATTCATATAAACACTGAAGACCCAGATTTCTTGATTGAATCTATCAAAAGCATAAATTAGTTTAAACAAATAATTTCTTCAGTTTTTGGAGAGAGTGAAGTGCCTGTCATCTGAGCCCCAGCCTCATCACCAGAAAGTTGGTCCCAATGTGCATAATGTTTTAGGCCACACCTAAGAAGACTTTTTTACTAAGTAATGAAGGGCTTAGGTCTGAGTTGATGAAGAAGATGTCTACCATTATCAGTGAAATCCTAGATTCTCTGAAGTATTAGAATATATTCTGTTTAAATGTGCAATTTTAGTGGCAGCTAGGTGGTTCAGTGGATAGAGTGCCTGCCCTGGAATCTGGAGGACCTGAGTTCAAATTCAACTGTAGACTTTTACTAGCTATGTGACCCTAGGCAGGTCACTTAACCCTGATTGTCTCCTGAAAGAAAAATAAATGTCTGATTATGGGGGAAATGAGGGAGGAGGGATCCAGACATGATTTATTTGGTGTAAGGAACTCTGATGAGGAAATTCTCTTTATCAGTACAGATTAGTTTGAGCTGTGAAACAGGTAGTCTTAAAGCATTACCTGGGGAAGTAAACAATTAAATGACTTGGCTACAGTCATTTGTGCCAGAGGCAGCACTTGAACCCAGGTTCCTGACTCTTGTTTGTTTGCTTGTTTGTTAATCTTTTTTTTAGTTTTCATTTCCAAATTCTCTCCCCTCCTCTAGCCCCTTCCCTCCTCTAGCCTCTCCCCTCCCCATTGAGAAGGCAAATAATATGATAACCATTATACATATGAAGTCAGGCAAAACACATTTCCACATTAGCCATGTTGCAGGAGGGGAAAGCAAGAAAAATAAAGTCAAAAATTATGTTTCAGTCTTCACATAAAATTCACCCATTTTTCCTCTGGAAGTGAATGGCATTTTTCATTATGAGTGCTTTGTAATTGTCGCGCTTCCTTGATCAGAGCAGCTAAGTCTTTCACAGTTGACTCGTGACAATGCTGCAACTATTGTGTACAGTGTTCTAATTCTGCTTCCTTCACTTTGCATCAGCTTATATAAGTCTTCCCAGGTTCTTCTGAAACCATCTCCTTCATTGTTTCTAACAGTACAGTAATATTCCATCGTAATCATATACCACAATTTGTTCAGCCATTCCCAAATTGATGGGCATCCCTCAGTTTCTAATTCTTTGCCATCACAAAAAAGAGTGGCCATAAATATTTCTATACGTGATCCTTTTTCCTGGATCACTTTGGGGTACAGACCTATTAGTGGTATTGCTGGATCAAAGGGTATACATAGTTTTATATAGCCCTTTGGGCATAGTTCCAAATTGTTCTTCAGAATGGTTGAACCAGTTTGCGGCTCCACTGTCCTTACTTTTCCAACATCGCCTCTAGCATTTGTCATTTCCCTTTTCTGTCACTTTAGCTAATCCAATGGGTGTGAGGTGATATGCTGGTTGTTATGCTGTTTTGATTGTTTTGAATTGTTTTGATTTGTGTTTCTCTGATTACTAGTGATTTAGAGAATTTTGATACGACTATTGATAGCTTTAATTTTTTTTCTTCTGAAAACTGTACATATCCTTTGACAGTTTATCAATTGAGAAATGGCTCTTATTTTTATAAATTTGGCTCAGTTCTCTATATATTTGAGAAATGAGTCCTTTATCAGAGAAACTTAGCTATAAAATTTCCCCCTAGTTTCCTGCTTTACTTCTAATTTTGGTTGCAGTGCTTTTGTTTGTGCAAAACCTTTTTAATTTAATTAAAATTTAATTTAATGGATCTAGGATTTCATTGATAATGGTAGACATCCTCTTCATCAACTCAGACCTAAGCCCTTTGTTACTTAGTAAAAAGTCTTCTTAGGTGTGGCCTAAAACATGCACATTGGGACCAACTTTCTGGTGATGAGGCTGGGGCTCAGATGACAGGCACTTCACCCTCTCCAAAACCGATAAAATTACTTGTTTACATCTAATTTATACTTTTTGATGGATTCAATCAAGAAATCTGGGTCTTCAGTGTTTATATGAATGGGATGAGGACTCCCACCAGTTACAATCTTGTCTGGCTCTCTGGGGATGAAAATTATCCATTTTACCTCTTATGATTTTCTCTATTTCTTGTTTGGTCATAAACTCTTCTCTTATTCATTTGACCTGTAATCTTTTCCATGCTCCCCTAATTTGCTTATAATATCATCCTTTTTGTCTAAATCATGTACCTATTTGGAGCTTATCTTGGTATATAGTGTGAGATGTTGGTCTATGCCTAGCTTTGCTTTCCAGGTTCTTGACCCTTAAGCCAGCTCTCTTTCCACTAAGCCACATTGCCTCTCATCACTTTCCAACTTAATTGAAAATATGGATAACTTCGGGGGTGGGCAAAGGGTGTTTAGGACTTAAAGGGATAATCTTCAACTATCTGAAAAATTTACTTACATAGGAAACATCACTTAACAAAAGACACTAGACAAAGGTCTTAATATTTTAAGATTTATAGCTAGAAAGGACCTAGGGAAACAACCTTGTCCACAGCACTCTTTTCAAAGGTAAAGGAATTGACCTCAAGAAAGTGGGTGCTCCTCAGCTCTCAATCTAGAGATCACTTCACTCTTCTTCCTTCACTCTAGAGCTGATAATGGATTTTTCCATGATCTTTCTAAATCATCATTACATAATTGTCACTGATTCTCAGAAACTCTCATCAAGTAGATTCTAAGCATCTTCTTCACCTTCGGGATGACTCTGTCAGGTACCTAGGATCAGACTTGTAGCTGCAGGGGATCTTGGAAATTGAGTCCTCCTCCACCTGCCACATGAAGCTACATCTCAGGTATTACCATTATCCCCATTTTATAGATGAGCCTTGGAGAGGTTTATAGCTGGAAGGAACCTGTGAACTTTCTAGTTCACCCTTCCCCATTTTATAGATGACAGACTGACACCAAGAAAGATTAAGTGATTTACCTACTGTCATACTGCTAGTTAAGTGTCTGAGGTAGCTTTTGACCCACATCTGACTAATTCTAAGTCCTGTGCTTTACTCATCACATTTAAAGATCGTTTATTAGTCAATAATGTAAATGTAACCCTGTGATAGTCCTACACAGACTTATTTCTCCTAAAAAATTTCCCCCTGTCTATTGAGGATGTCACCATTCCTCCCCAGCCTCCCACTCAACCTACGATAGTAATCTCAGAGTTATCTTTGATATCTCTGGCTCCCTCACATGGTCATATATCCAATCAGTTTCCAGATCTTGCTATTATATCTGTACATCTCTGTCAAATCCTTCGTCTTTACCGTTCATCCACACAACTACCCTGGTTCAGGCTCTCATTACCTCTTACCTGGCCTTTTGTAACAGCCTCCCACTTAATCTGCTTCTAGATTCTCAATCTTTAGCATGGCTGCCAAAGGACTCTTCCTAAGGTCCAGACTTGGGTCTGATCATGTAACTCCTTTGCTTAGGAGACTACATCTTATTCCCTCATCATGCAGACTTTATTCCAACCAAATTGGACTATTAGCTATTCCCTGAAACCAATATTCTATTCCCTGTCTCAGTCATTATTTTTATACGTCTGGAATGCACACATTCCTTCCTCTGTTTCTGACTCTGAGACCTTCATTTCTTTCAAGGCACAGCAGAGGAACCACTTCTCTGTGAAGCCTTCTTCCTGGATTTCCCTCACTTTCCCCACCTTGTTAATTCTCCCTTCTTAAATTACCTGGTATTTACAATTTGTGCAGAGGCTTTATGCTTAGTATCCCACCCCCAAGCCCAGCAGAATGCATTAAATTCCTAGACAGTGGATTGTTTAGATTTTGGTCTTTGTATTCTCAGTCCTTTGCACATAACAGACATTTAATCTGCTGCTCCACTGTTTTAGAACCAGTTCAGTTGGAAGCTAGCAGAAGAAAACTTTTTTTTTAAAGGAATGGGATCCATGAGGTTGGGGATAGCTAAATAAATTGTAATACACGAATAGAATGGAATACTACTACACCTAAAGAAATGATGAATTGAGAGAAGCTCAGGAGAACTTAGATGAACTGATACAGAGAGAAGCAAACAGAAACAGGAAAACAATATTTAAATGAACATAGCAACACAAATGGAAAGGAGAAAAAAAGGAAATGAACACCAAGCTTGACCCTACCTCCAAGAAGAGAAGAAATGCTCATTCCTCCTTTCTTTGCACAAGTGAGGAACTATGGATGTGGGATATTGCATTTACTGTCTGGCTCAGGTTGATGTGCTGGTTACTTTTGCTGAACATTTCTCGCTGAACTATTTTCGTTTTTAATTTTGTTAGGGATGGGAGGAGAGTGGGGAAGGAATAAATTGTGAAACGAATGTGTGTGCAAAACAAATAATATCAATAAAAACAAAGGATCACACACACACACACACACACACATTTTCTAGGAAAAGTCTGTCTTTGAACTGTGGAGAGTTGTTCTAGAAGCCCCGGACCTGAACGACTGAGGCACAGTACACACTGAACTGGGAGCACAGGAACAGACACATCAGACTCCAATGCGCTGGGCTGCCAGAACACTATGTATGGGTGGGAAACCTACTTCATATTAAGGACATGTGTTCCTTTTAGCTCTGTGCACCCAGGAGATGAATATGGGCTAAGACACGGATGTGAGGGCGCTTCAAAGCTGACAGTCGGTGTGTCCGGCACTGTGTAAACATACAAAACTGAAGGAATTGCAAAGTCTTTGGAAATGGCCCACAGAGCAACTGCAGCGCTGCAACCAGGGGGCTCTAGGGTGGGTCAGGTTCAGGGGTCTTTCTCCTTCTTTGTTCTCTCTTCTCATTTGCAATTCCCTCTCTCCAGTCCTTCCTTCTCTTTCTCTTATTTTTCATTCCATTCCTTTCAACTTTCATTTTTCTCCTTTCCTACTTTCCTCCCTTCTCTCACTTTCTCTTTTCCCTCTCTCCCTCCCTCCTTTCTCAATAAAACAACCAATTCAACAAAAATTTATTAAGCTTCACACCATATGCAGGAGACTGTGCTAAAAGCTTGGGATACAAATGCAAAAATGAAAATTCAGGTCCTCAAGGACCTTCGGCTTTAGATGCTTTGTAAACCATAATCCACTATGTAAATGTAAATGTTGGCTGTTATTATTATGGTAGTCCCAGGAACATCAAAGGATAGTTCCCTAAAGGAAGCTCAATAACATATATTAGGCTGCTACTGTGTTCAGGCACTGCACTCAGTGACATTAGAGAGTCCCCATCTCATAGAGCAGTCTAGTAGAAGGAAACGCCATGCTAAGCTACACAGCTTCCCCCAGACGCAGAATAAAAGGCTAAGTGAAGTTGATAGAAGGAGGTTTTCCCAGTAGGCTCATCGATTTTAGATCTTGGAGGCCATTTATTCCAGCAGCCTCATTTTACAGGTCAGGAAACTGAGGCCCAGGGAGGATGCAACTGGCTTAAAGGGTAGTAACTAGGGTAGTGACAGGCAAGATCTGAACATGCAATTTCCCTGCCTCCTAATCCAGTGTTCTTTCTTGTATCATTCAGTCTCTTAAGTGCCAATTTCCACATGAAGCCTCTCTATCCCCTTAACATGCACAGCAGGATCCTTCTCATAACCACCTTTAATTCAGTTTGTGCATATGATGTACAGTTTTATGTATGCACATTGTCTTCTAGTGGCTAACTATGGCCTCCAAGAACAAATATAAAATGTTCTGATTGGCCTTCAAAGTCTTATGTAACCTAACCTCCTCTCACCTTTCCAGTCTTTTTAGACCTTTTCCCCAATATACACTTTTCAATCTAGCGATTTAGGCCTCCAGACTGTTGCAAGAACAAGAAATTCCACCTTTTGGCTCAAGGCATTTTGTCTGCCAGTCCTCCTATCCTGGAACACTCTCCCTCTCCTTCCTCTGCTCTAACTACTAACCTCCCTCTTTCAGACTTCTCTACTTCTGTTAAGGTACCACTATCCCTTCAGTCACTGAGGTTTTATATGCAATGTTTCCTTGTAAGAGGCAGCTCTGTGGTCCAGTAGATATAGCTGGTTCTGGAGTCAGGAAGAAATGAGTTCAAATCTGCCCTTAGACAGTAATTACTGTTGGGATTTAGAGGGTTGGGAGTGCTGGGACTGCAAAAATCACCACACTCAGGTTCTGCCTGAATGAACTTGACCCAAACCCTTCTTTCAGATGAAGACAAAGTTTATTAGAACATCAATCTGGGTGGGTGAGATTTAAAGAATCCACCATATTGGCCAGACTCCTAAGGAATCTAAGCATTAATATAACTAATGCAAGTGGGCCAGATCTTTAGAATCTGAGCCAGATGGACCTTATATACTGAAAGACTGTGGGAGGGATCTAGGAGTGGCCAAGTAGTCTGTGACTGGAGGAGGAGTGGTCTAAAGAGGATCTGGATGGAGGTGGCCAGTGAGGTAACAGAGGGCAAGGGACCTGGACCAGGAGGCCAAGGGAGAATGTAGCCTAGATAGGATTAAGGGTGGGAAGTGGCTGGGGGGGGGCATAGGGAGGTAAGATAATGGAGGGTTGTGTTAGGTTAAGGGTAACAGAGAAATTGGGAGATTGGGCAAAGGTGATAAAAAAAAAAAAGCCCAGTAGACAGGATTATAGCCTCAGGCCAGAGATTTGGCCTTGTGGGAAAGTCCAGTGCTTTTCCTTCTTGGGGTCCAGATTCCAAAGACGCGGTCTTTTCCTTTTAGGGGTTATTAAAGCCCATCCCCATCATTACCCGTTCTTCCCTGTTGATGGCCTGGGCAAGTCACTTAACCTTTGTCTGTCTCGATAGCCTCCTCTGTAAAATGGGAATAATAATAGCAGGTACCTTCCAAGGTGGTTATAAAGATCAAATGAGATACTATTTGTAAAGTGCCTACCGCTGTGCCTGAAACATAGTCGGGGCTTAATAAATGGTTATTTCCTTCCTTCCTAGTCTCTTAAACAACTCCCACCCCAGTTCAGGCCCTTATCACCGGTCACCTGAATACTCTCATAATGGGTTTCCCTATCTCAAGCCTCTCAAAGCAATTTTTCCTAAGGATGCTTTTCTATGTTAGTACTGCCACTTCCAGCCATAATAAACTCCCATTCATTCACTAAACATTTTTGCTTGCTGTTTAGTACTTTTTCAATCGTGTCTCTTTGTGACCTCATTTGGATTTTTAGGGGCAAAGATACTGGAGTGGTGTGTCATTTCCTTCTCTAACCCATTTTACGTAGAAGGAAACTGAGGCAAACAGGGTTAAGTGACTTGCCCAGGGTGACACCGCTAGCCTCTGAGGCCAGATCTGAACTCAGGAAGATGTCTTCCCAATTCCTTGCCCTGCACTCTATCCACTACGCCACCTAGCTGCATTGTTATTATTGATATGCATTTATTAAGCACCAATTATGTACCAACAAATATAAACAAGCTCTTCATAGTCTGACCCCCATCATCTCTTTCCAGTCTTCTGACACATTATTTCCCTTCCCTCCCCCAAGACTCTGTGATGGCTTACGGCTGTCCTCTGCCCTGCCCCCGACCACAGATATATTCGGCACCCCATTTTCCATCTTCTCTCTTGAAATCCTCTTCAGCTCAGTTGCTGTCTTCTTCATCAGACTCAGGCTCTTCTTTTGGGACCTCCCCCCCATCCCCAAAGCTACATTGTATCTTCTTCATGTGCCTGCCTACTTGCGTGCACACGTTGGAACGTTAAGCCCTTTGAGGGCAGGAGCTGTTTCGTTTTTGTCCATGTCTCTCCAGGGTGCAGAATAATGGCTAAAACCCTGATTGACCAACATGCCTCCGTTTATCTTCCCCCATCCTGCCCTTCCCCCAATGCCTCCCCTCCCTTTTATGCAAGATATCACGCTGGAGGCAGCGCCTGTCTCTTTAAGCGCGGTACGCACGGCACGCACAGCACGCACGGCAGGGCGCGGCGCGCAGAGAGGAGGGGGCGGAGCGGCCTGGCCCGGGCCAGGGAGAAGGAGGGAGGAGGGAAGCCCGCTCTCTGGAGAGAGGCGGTCGCGGCCTGATGACGTCGCACAATGGCCGGCCCCCGCGGGTAGTGGAGCCCGTTTGTTCCGCCCGCGTCGCCCCGAAGCCGAAGCCGAAGCCGGAGCCGGAGCCGAAGCAGCCAAGGTCTGTGAGGAGCGGAAGGACCGGGAAGACGTCTCTCCGCGCCGCTGCCTCCCCTCCCCCGCCCCGTCCCCCTCCTCTCCTCCCCGACCGCCCTCGCGCTGAGGTGAGGTGAGGAGCGGGCGCCGGGGGCTGGGCGGCGGCGGCGGCGGCGGCGGCGCAGGCCCGGCCTGGGCTGGAGGCCGCGGCGGGGGCCGGCCGGGGGGCGGCGGCCTTGGAGGAGAGGCCGGGCCGCGCGCTGGGGCCTCGGAGGCGGGGAGGGGGGAGGGGCTCGAGCACTTCAGGGCTCGTGGCTCCCCCGGCGCGCGCGAGAGTGTGTGCGCGTGCGCGCGTGGGGCGTGGGGGGGAGGGGCCAGGTTCGGCGCCGGGCTCCGTGGGGGAGCGGCGCGCGCGGGGGGATGCGGCCCCAAAGCACGCACGATCCCGCTCCTTTACTGCCCCCGGAAAGCGGCGGCCCCTTGAGACCCTGGCTGTGCAAGGGGCTGAACGCCCGTGGGGGTCGCATCCTGCGCCTGCCTGGCCTTTCTGGAGCTGTCACGGATCCTGAGCCCGAGATTTACTTGGCCCCTACTGACCGACCACTAAGGCTAGCAGCCCAGGTCTACTAGGGATTCCTTACGCGGAAAGTTGTGGCGTGAGAAACTTTTGGGTGGGAAATGCTCAGAATTTGCTGTCTTTCCTTGCTGGAGCGTGCCTGTTGGCTGTGCTTCAGGACACACTTGCACCTATTAAAAGGGGAAAAAAAACACGACAGTGTAAATTCCATGTCTGTTTGATTAGGAAGATGGAAACAAACTGGGAGGGTTATTGATTGGCTCCAGGTAACTGTAGTAATGGTAGGGGAAAGTATGAAGATTTCAGCTCTTGTGCATATTTTCAGTTAGTAGCAGAGCTAACACTAAAATCTAGACTTTGCTATGTGCATTTGTCCCCTGTGTTTTGTTGTGGAGAGTGGAAGTTTATTACATAAACCTTTAAAAATATTCCTACAGCAGTTTAAGGTTTACAAAAAACTGGAAGTCTTAGTGCAAATGTTATTTCCATTTTACAGAGAAAACGGAGGCTTCTAAGAGGGTCAGATCGTCCAGTTCTCTAAACCATTGTCAGATCAAGTCGTGAATTTATTGAGTGCTTACTGTGTGTCAGGAACTGTGCAAATTTAGGAGAATTTTACATTTTTTTAAAAATAAGAGTTTCATTGTGTGACGTTTGTGAGTGCTTGTCATTTTGTGACGTATCATTGGTTTTCTTTCTGATCAGTAAGTCTTCTAAGTTCTTTTTCAGTGATTTAACTGTTTCCATGACAAGGGGATTGGGATCGCCCTACCTCCACTCCTTCTGGAAGATTGGGGTACATACTTTCATCAGAGGTTAAACCTTGACCATTGATTGAGCCAGCTTCACCAAGTCCAGGAAAACTTTTTCAGCCAGTTTCATGAGATGGGGATGTATCCCAAGCCTTTAGGTGGTAATCTGTAACCATATAGGAACAGTGTTGCTACTTCAGAAAAGGTGCAGTAAAGCCTTGCCTGTAATCAAAGTAGTTTTTGACTTTACCACATTTCAACAATCCTTGATTGTTAAAGCATGAATGACTGCACTAGGATTCATTGGTGGAGGGGAGGGAGGGCAATAGATCAATGAGTCTCATAGTTAAATTTGAGGGAAATTAGTAAAAATGCTCTGTCTCCAACCATAGATTTCCTTCTGTAAGTGTTTACCTTTTGGGTAGCTCTCCTTTGTGGTCTAGGAGTTATGGCTGTAAAGTAAGAATGCTTTACAAAATAAAATTTTAAAAATACACATGTAAGAACTCATACAGCCAAATTAATATTGACCTTCAGTGGGAAGGTATGTACTTATTCCAATAATGCTGTTATTGGGCAAAACATTTTAAGGAGTCCTTTTTGCCTTCAGAGCCTTTACAAGCTAGAGAAGAATACTAACGTGATTATTTATAGTAGCACTTTCTTTTGACTCAAAATCTTATTACCCAGTTTGATCTCTCAATTATTCATTAGACTTGACTTGAGATTGCTTTTTACTCTTTCTGAACTCAAATTGTTCCCTAAAAGGACAAAGAATTGCCACTATTGAATATATTTGAAAATACTGTCGTATACTCTGAAAGAGAAGTTTTTTAAATGAGTTTAAATAAAACTGTTACTAAGATTTTCCTTTTGTCTTATAAATGAGCTGTTGGAATAAACGTGTGGCCTTGCAGGGTGTTTACATAATTTAGGTATTAAAAACTAAGCCAAATTGTTTCTCTTGCTTTATGATGGCTTTAGGTAATATTGTATTCTTTAAGGTTGTGCCAGCAGAGCACAAAGATCTAGCAGATCCTAACAAAATTTTGAGTAAGGGACTGGCAAAGGACTTGTTTGAGGACTAGCCAAGTTCAGTGAAGTCTCATTGCTAAACTGTGACAGGGTGATGAATTTATTTGGCCTCAGTATTTCATTAACATAGTCTTATTTAGGTATGCAGTTGTTATAGACTTTCTGTGGAATTCACATTGCTGAAATCATGAATCTCAAAATTTTGCTTCTTAAAAATCAGTCTCATCCTTTCAGTAATATCTCACATGTCATAGGCAATTCCTTAAATGCCTGAACAAGGTCCTGAAGATAGGCTCCAAACCTTGATATGAATTCATGATCATAGAATAAATAGTATTAGATTATATAAGAAGACAAAATTGATCAAAATTGTTAGGATTCAGCTAAGACTTTTCTTCAGAAAATGCCTCATTTGTTAAACTAAAGTAAACCAAATTTTTCTGAACTAGGCCTTTTTGTAGTGGTGGAGTGTTAAATCTGGAAGCAGCCATAAAGATGACCTGTTTCAGACCTTTTGTAGTACAAATGAGGAAACTGAGACCCAGATATACTATGAGAGAATGTATGTGAAAACATCCACGAAAACAGTAAAGCTCTATGTAGCTATAAAGTGATGGTTATTGTCATTATTTTTTTTTTTAGCAACTTGAAGTCATACAAGTAGTTAGTGACAAATTGAAGAACCCTGGTCTTCTAACAGATAGTCCAGGACTCTGTCTAACTAAACCACATTGGTCTCAGTGGTCTGATGCTGCTGTCAGATGCCTGTGGATCGATAGATTTAATAGAACTGGAGCTAGAAGAGACTCAGGCCACATAATCCAACTCCCTCATTTTACAGATGGAGAAGCCTCCAGGACCCAGGAAGTTAAGAACGTTTACAAAGGTAGTAAGCAGCAATAATGAGTTATGAACCTAGGTTCTCCAACTCTAGAACCCAGTGCTCTTTTCTTATACTAAATGATACTTTTCTTTTACGTTATAATGGCTTTCAAATTTTTTATGTTGTGTTGAAGAAGAAAGGCTTCAGAGAGTAAAACCATTTATCCTTATAAAAGACACTTAGCTAGTGTAACACTACAGACTTAAATTTTGCTAGTCTCACAAGGGAAGGCAGAGGTGGCTGCCTGGAAAGTGAAGGCTTCCTCCTGAGAGAAGTAGATGTGCTTAGTGCTTTTATTGCTCTGGCACATTCTTATGAGCACATGAAAGCGTGTCTTCAGCCTTGAAGAGTATAGGAAATGGAATTTGGGGAGTTCTTTTAAGTAACTTCTTTTCCAACATGCTAAAGTAGAACTTAAAAATAAAATTTATAAGGGGGCAAGCCTAGCAAGTGCTTAGTTTTTTATAATTTTAAAAATATATGTATGTCTTTGTGTCTGTGTTTGCTACTGACCTTAGCCCCGTGATGTTCAGCATTTTAATAATTTTGAAGGTATGAATAGAGTGCTCATTTAATTTGAAGATAACTCAAATCTGGAAGGGATAGCTTATATGTTGAATAGGACTCAGTATCTAAAAAGAGACTGGGTGATTGTTGAAGATGTTGTAGAGGAAATTCATGTCCAAGTATAGATTGGAATAGATCCACCTGAGGTTTTATGATAAGAGATAATTTCACAAGAGTGAAAATTGAGGCAGTGTTTCCTATGGAATTGGAGGTTGATTTTAGTTGGTCACGTTCTGGATTGTTTTTATTAGACTATTCTTTTGTCCCCCACCATTTGTAATCCCAGGTTCAAATCATAGGCAAGTCTGCCATTACATAATCTAAAGCCAAGGCCACATGTTCGATCCTTTTGGCCATCACTATTCCTTGGGCTTAAAGTAAATCCTTGTATTTATTTTGGAAAAATAAGCTGTTGCATAAGGGCAGCTGCAGTAAGACATAAGTGGACACTTGATTTGTATGTCTCTTCTGATATTATGTAGCTCTTTGAGAGCAAGAGATGTTTTATGTTTTCTTGGTATCCGTGTATCCTCTTGACACATAGTAGGCACTTAATTTAGGCTTCTTGAGTTATCAACCACTATTGGAAGAATACAATTCAGAGGAAATGTCCTCCTGTTGTTAGTGTAGGCAGTTCCCAACTTAGGAAAGGGTTGTGTTCCACAAGATCATTTTTGGCTGGTTGTTTGGAACTTGAAATACGGCATTTTCCATAGAAATAGTTTTTATATATGGTGCTTAGGTTTCCAGGGTAGCCCCCCAAAATCTCTTTTAATATATAACTTGACTGAACTCTACATATTAGTAAGATTCCTTGAACTTTTTGGGTCTCTCTAAAACTTGTGTGAGTAATAGGGAGTGGGATATAGCAGCAAGAAGGTATAGGGCGTTCTAGGTTAGAGCTTTGTTGGTACTTAACAGAATAAGGGAGAAAGTTGGGTGAAGGATGAAATTCATGGAAATAAGGTGTTACTGCTCCTGGTAGCAGAAGTGGAAGCTGTCATCCAGAAGGCAGGTAGAGCTTTGATCAATAATTGTTCTTAGTGGTAAAGGTTTTTCAAAGTCTAGTGTTTGCAAATTGGGAACTACCTATAATGTTCTTTCCATATAGGAAGGACACAGCAACTTTGAAAATGAATTTTCTTCTGTTTACTTACAAGCTCTTTTCTTGGACTGGTTAAGACTAATTCAAAGTCAGAAAGGCATTCATTTCTACATTTCCTCATTTAAGGTCTTAAGTTCAATTTTACCTAAATATAAAATGCAGTTGGTTCTTTATCTGATTAGCATGCTTTATAATGAATTATCCATATATGTGAAGGTCTAGAAGTAGATTGTGATAGTGCATGGAACATAAGAGCTTTGAACAAGAGTATATGTTATATGCCATAATTAGGTCATAACTGAAGATTACACTAGATGAGTGTTAGACCAGACCATAACCTTTAAAATTCAGCGGTGATTCTGTGTTTAGCAGACATATGCAGGAAATATCTACAGCCCATCAGGTACATGGTTTTTAGCTATGGTTTCAGTTGGAACTTAATTTTGTAGATAAATTTGCTTTTGTAGGCAATCCATGAAATGTGGTATTTGTTCATTTCTTGAGAGGTAGTAGCATAGATAAGACATTCTTTTGAGGATTATCTAAATTCATCACATAGAGTACAAAAGTAACCAGTCAGTGCAAAAGTGGCTCTTAAGTATACAATATGTTAATATTATCTTGTTGCCAAGGCTTGAAAAATGAGATTTTCATCTCGTTATAGTTTAGGCTGCTGACCTTTTGGCAGCTGTTGTTAATTGATGTCAACCCCTGTTCCCACTTGATTCAGGGGGAGGAAGTGAGAAATATCAGCAGAAGGACCAGAATTCTTGTTCTCCCTGGCACAAAGGATCGATTTTTTTTCTTCTTCCACCTTTATTCACATGTTCAGACCAGCATGAAGCATGAAAGTCAAACAGGATTGCTTTGCAAAAAGAAAAAAATCCTATTTTGTCTCCTTCCCTTTCCCATTCAAGGATGCATTTCCATGATAGTGTTGAACAGTTTGTAAAATGAGATGTGGGTCACTTTCAAATGTCTGTGTACTTTTTTGTGACTTCAGATGGGTGAGATAACAAGTGCCCCATGTTTTCTGTTAATGGCTTATACATATCTATGGCTCTTAACCTTCTCTTTATTTTCTTCCTTTCATTCTGGCTGGCTGGCGGGTTTCTGTAAACAAGTCAGGGAATAGAGGACTGAAGTTGAAATCAGAAAGATTTGGGTTCAAGTACTGTTTTTGACACATAATAACAGTGTGACCATTAACCTCTTTGCTACCCAGCAACTGTTTAAGACTCTTTAAATTACAAAGTAGCCTAACTTCATTACTGGAAGGAGTTTACACTACCTAATTTGCTACACAGATAAAATCCCAGGTTCTAAACAAACACATCTTAAAGTAAATTGCCATGACATGTCCCTCACAGAGAGTTTTTTCATTTGTTAAAACAGTAAATTGTTGTCAGAGTTGTGGCTTTAGCTCTTTGGAGGAGTGAATTTCTGAGCTTTGGCTCTATTTCTCTATGCTTTTAAACATACTTTTGAAAAGAGTGAGCCCCAGAGACTTTCTGCCTAAACGGGTAAGCACTGTATGATTGATAGGCTTTAATTCAGTGTACATTTTTTGCCCAAGATTACTAAGGTAATAGTGTGCTTGTGATGTTACTATCCAGTTTCATTATTGAGATTGTGGAAGAGAGAAGGAAAAAACTAAGAGGTGGGAGAATTTGTCTGAGGCTGTGTTAGAAGGGGGTGGATTGTAGATATGCCGTGGAGGGCATAGCCTGAAATGAGTGTTCAGGCAGTGCTGTTCAGGAAAAGACTGAAGTAGAAATCTACCAGGCTATGAGGTTAGCTGTATTGTATTATATTGAAATGCATGTTGAATTTAAAGCAAAAAAGACCTGGGTTCAAATGTGACTACTAATTGGGGGTTGGTGTGTGGGGAGGGGGTGGAATTGAGAAATACCCTATCCCTGAATATACCATGTGACTTTTTGGGCAAGCCATTTTCCATCTCTGACCCTCTTGGTCTTCTCTATCATTTGAGGGGGTTGGACTAGATAATCTCTAAAGTCTCTTTCAGCTCTAAATCCTGTGATGCTGTGAATGTAGCCAGTGTGTACATCCCTGTAGATTTCAGAGGACTGCATGAAAACTGCTCAGTGTTTTTTCTGCCACCAACATGCAGAATGAAATTAGTAAATGTCAGCCATCTTGCCCTGCATTTAAAAACAGGAGAAGGAAGAACAAAGTACCCTCCTAAAGCATCTGAGTGGGATACCAGCATGTGTGCACTTTATAATTAAATCTGGAGTAGTAAAAATAGACTTGAATATCTTCTGAAATAGAGCAGAATGAGACTGTCAGCATCATGTAAGCACAGCTCTCGTAATATGGAGAATTTTCTACCAGAAGTTCTTCTCTACAGGTGAATATACCCATTGGCAGCTTGTATCAAAGTCATGAGTCACAATTTTGGTGGGAAGGAAGGAGTCCCTCACTGTAGATATGACAATGTCCACTAAATTACCTGACAACACAAAATGGTGTAAAACGTTGTACTGACTTATGGTCTCCCTTTACTGGCCTTGGAGGCCAGGCTAGCAATTCTTTAGTTCGGAGCATTCTAACCTTTTGCTTCCGTGGGCATCTTTTGTATGACAGTTGCTCTTCTACTTTTGGAGTGTAAACTGATAACAGATAAATCCATCCCTTCCAGTGGGTAGAGTTGTCCCAGGTCATCAAGTGGACCACTAGGGCCCGCTATCTATTACCCTAACTTATTTTTAATAGGTGTTCTGATCTGGGTGGATGTTAACACAGTACCTATACATGAAAAGTGACAGGCACCAACGTGGATGCTCTTTGAAATGCATGCTGAGAGTTGCTAAAGAACTGTCTACAATTGTTCTGCTTTAGGCCCCTAAGGTTAACTCTAAAGCCAAAGGTAGGTTTATAGCTTACAAGCTGGTGCCATGTATCAGTGTTACCATATGGAGGCCACCTTTAATATCAAAAGCAACATGTCACATCAAATCACATCGTTGTCTCCTACAGCAAAAGATCTTGTTGACTTTTTTTTCTTATTAACTGCTAGAATTGGGGTAGGGGAGGGGGATCCTGTGTCAAAATTGTAACATTGTAATATGCCTTAAATTGCATTTGTATTTAGGGGAAGGTAGAGTTCAGGGAGGTAGCATGCTGAGGATATGGAGGATCTTACCCATCTGGCATATTTCCCTTAAATTGTCATTGCGAAAAATCTCTTAAGTGGTTTGTAAATATCACATTAATTTATTATTCTTAATTGGATCTATATGATTTTAAAGTTAATTGCCTATTTTCTCTTGGAATGGTATACTAGTAAGAGTTCTAGATTTCATGCCAAAGGAGTTGAGTTTAAATCCTGGCTCTGCCACTTACTGCCTGCCCAAGTTTGGGCAAGTCATTTAACCTCTGGGCTGAGCTCAGTCCCTTATCTCTAAAATAGGGGGGTTCTGAGGCCCCTTTTAGCTCTAAACATATGATTCTAGGAAGCATAGCATCCAGAGTCTGGAGAGTAAGAGTCTAAATTAAAGAGAATATCTGTTCAGGATTAAAGCCAGATGAAAGAGAGACATGAACACCTCTTTTCTCCCCTTCAGGCTAGTAGAACAGGAATTGAGATTTAATTCCCAGTTTTGTGTTGAATTTGGTAAATGTATCTATTTCTCTTTCTTTTGTAGACCAGAGGATACTGATGGATGTGTGTGAGAGCCCGGATCGAGATCCTGGATCTCCAGAGGAAGAGCAGCAAGAGCTCTCAGATGACGACATTCTGAAAGAAAGTGGGTCTGACCGGGAGCTGGATGGAGAAGGGGGGAGGGGCACTGATTTGGAGGAAGAGGAGGAAGATGCATCGAGGGCATTGAGTCAGGGTGAAGAGGAGAATCATTCAGAGGAGGAGGATCGATTAAGTGAAAGCAAATCTCAGGACTCTGATAATAATGATCAGAGCAGAGAGCTTAAGAACTCCCCCTGTCCAGAGGAGGAAGAGGAGGAGGAGGAGGAGGAGGAAGATAGGACAAATGATCTTAGAGATGAAGCCTCTTCAGTAACGAGAGAACTGGATGAACATGAATTAGATTATGATGAGGAGGTTCCTGAGGAACCGACGACTACTGCTCAAGAGGATGAGGCTGAGAAGGCTGCTGGAGAAGATGAGGACGAGAAAGGAGAAGGCACTCCTGAGGAAGAAGAGAAGTCCAGTGGGAAAAATGGGGAAGAAAAAGAGCCCCTGGAATGCCTCAAGGAGAAAAAAAAGGAGGAAGATGATGGAGAAATAGACGATGGAGAGATTGATGTAAGTAATAGCCTGGAAAACTCACATAGATTTAACTGGTTTTTAGTACTCCTGCCATCTCCCAAGAAAACAAACTAGATTTTCTACTCACTTGGCATACATTTTTGATTGTACACACATGTTACTCAGCTGTCCAATGTCATTAGTTAATCATCTGAAAACATAACATTAGGCAAAAATATATGGGGAAAACAGTTCCACAGAATGTTAAAAAAGATGATTAGCTGGGTTTCATGATTTTATAGAGTTTGGTATAATATGTCATGATTACAGTGTACTAATGATGCCATTGCAAAATGATATTGGTCCAGGAAATGTTATAAAGGATGTTCCTAGACTAGGCGGTTAGCTAATCATATTAAGCATGACTTGCTGATTGTTGGATTGTATAATTGAATTGATAATAAATGACCATGGATCATTTTTGTTCATAGTCCCTTACTAAACTGCTTACTAAACCTCACTGATCATTAACACTTTTGCCACACAGTAAAGATGGGAAAGAAAATGCCTTGAAACTCAAATTTAGCTAATTTACTACATGTTGGATTTGGCCAAAGGCTAGTCAAGGGAAGAGAATAAAGTTAATTATTTAAAGTGTCAATTTTGGATTATCTATACGATTTTCTGATGATTCCTGCTTACTTCGATTTGTAGATATTAAATTAACCTTAACCTGGATAAGGAAAGTTAACTGTTCTAACGTTGTGTTCATGTCTCATGAGCCTGTAGCAATGGATTTGACTTTCCAAAGATCAGAATGCTGTTGTGTTTTTGAGAAGGGGTTTAGGAGGGGGAGAAAGAGTTTCTTTGAAACCAGGAAGCATTGTGGTGCATTGGGGAAGCACTGGCTCTAGAAGCAGAGGATCCAGCCCTCGTTTCCAGGGCCATTTCCTTCTTCTCCCAGACCCTACAACACATTAATGCAGCAGGCTCAGTCACAATGTTCTTGCTACCCACTTTCAGATTGTCCCTCTTCCATTTTTACTCAGCATCTTCTCCTCCTTTGAAGTCCACTCTGTCCAACTATGTCAGCTAATCTGGAGCCTGGTGGCAGTTATTTAATCACAGGTCATACTTTTCTTTCTCATGGAATTCCATGCCTGACTCTTGACTTTCTCAACTCCAAATTAATGCTCTTATATTAAATGACTTTAACAATACATGTTGATATTCTTTCAAACATTCTAACCTCCTAGGACCTCCAGCTCCTCAACTCTATCTACCATTCCACCTCAGCCACACAGAGATGATCACACTGTTCCTCTCACTGTCATCCAAAAGCTCTAAAATTCCTTTATCCAGACATAACCACCTATCATTCCATGTCTCAGTTTGCCTTAATCCTTTCTTAGTCTGTGACTTCTGTATTTGCTACACTTTTTCTCCCTGTTTGATCCTCTACTCTCAACTCCCTTGTTCCCTTGTCTTATCAATCCTGGATTACTCCTGCCATGCATTACCTTTGCTTCTGTTCACCAGGCATTGAAGGTAGCTGAAAGAAATCATTCAGTCGTGCTCACTGGGTCTACTATAAATCTGTGAGCTAATCTCAACTGGGCCCTCATTTTACTTCTTAACTGAATCTGCATCACACTTCTTATAGCAGGTATTTCAAAACCTCTCTTCTCTCAGGCTTTCCCTACTACCCTCTCTCCCGGTGCTTACAGTTGAGAATCTCAAAAATGGAGGCCATCATGAGCTCCTTTTCTTCTCTCTTTTCTCACAACCTCCTAACATCATTAGTGCATGTTCTTTTCTCATTTGTTCTGGTCTCTGATGAAATGTCTGTTGAATCACCAAGGCCACCTCTTTGCTCTCATCTCCTCCTATGTTTCCCAGAGATTGTCCCCATAATCATTCATTCCCTTTTTCTAATTGTAAATGTGTCCCTGTTTGGGTCTTTTTCTGCTGCCTATAAATGTGTCCCTCATCCTTAAAACATAGAAAAACAAACAAAAAATGCCCCACCATCGTTAGAGCCTGTGATTCTTTTAAACTATTGTCACATTTTCCTTCCCTTTTGCAGCTAAGCTAGAAAAAGCTTTTAGACTCGGTGCTCTAATTTCCTTTTTTTTTTTTCAGTGTCCAGCCATTTTCCACTTGGCTTTGCTGGATTGAAGTTGATCAATTACAAAATTATCAATAATTGCCTAGTCTAATGACCTTTTCTTAGTTGTTATTCTTTTTGACCTCTCCATAGCATTTTACACTGTTAACCTACTCTCCGAGATATCTTTCCTGTCTAGGGTTTCGTAGCACTGCCCTTATTTAGTTCTACTACCTCTCTTGACTAATCGGGCTCTTGCTGGATCACCATCCTTATCATGCCTCCTAATTGGGGGTGTACCCCCAAGCCTCTGTTTTTGGTGCTTTTCTTTTTGAAATCTTTCACTTAGTGACCCCATCGACTTCCATGTTTTTAATTGTCATCTCTACGCAAGTGACTCCCAGGTTCTATATACCCATCTTTAATCTCTCTTAGCTATAGTCCTACATTTCAAACTGGCTATCCTGGAGGCGTCTCAACAACTCCCCCACAACTCATTATCTTTTCCCCTACCGTAACCGAGCACTTACACGGAGATTAGAAGATGAGGTGCAGGAGCACTCTCAAGGTCTCTGAAGAACTTTAGTATCAGTTGTGAGACATGGGAGACACTGGCACAGGACTACCCAGCACGCCCACAACAAAGAAGGTGCTGTGCCTCAGTGACACAAAGGGAGCGTGAGATGGACAGATCTAGAGACATCTCCATCCCAAATGTTCAAACAGACTATTTGTTCCTGACCTATGATAGAGCATTGGACTGATCAGCCACAGTGTAACACACTGAATCTTGACCCCAACATTGTGATGTCAACCCTAACCTACTCCTTTTCTGATTTCCTTATTTCTATTCGTAGTAGAGACAGTTAGAAGTGGTACACTGGGCCTGGAGTCAGGAAAACTTGAGGTCAAATCTGGCCTCATACTTCGTCGTTGTGTGACCCTGGGCAAGTCACTTAACCTTTGTCTGCTTCAGTTTGCTTACCTCTGAAATGGGTATCATAATAGCACCAACCTGCCAGAGTTGTTGTGAGGGTAAGATGAGACAATATCTGCAAAGCACTTGGCACACAGTGCCTGGCACAGAATTGGGGTCTAATAAATGCTTATTCCCTTGTAATACCACTGTCCCTCCAATTACCCAAGTCTCCCGTCTTAGTGATGTTCTCAGCTACTCACAGTACATTCCAGTTAGTTGTCAAATCTTGTCATTTATACCTTCACGGCATCTGTTGCATTTATCTCCCCTCCACTTATGTGACCCACCAAGGTAGTTCTGGCCCTTATCACCTGTACCATTACAGTGACCCCCTACTTGTAAAGCTTCTCCCTGCCTCACGTCTCTCTCCTAACATATACCTGCCATGGTGATTTTCCTAAAATGCGGATCTGATTGTGTTAGTTCCCCTAGTCAGTAGACTCCTGTGGCTCCTTATTATATCTGTAGTCAAATACATTGGCATTAGAAGCCTCTTACCATCTAGCTCCAACTTTTCTTTTCAAACCTTATTACCTAACATATATAAGTTCCCGCTTATGTATGTTAGGCCCAACCAAACTGCCTTTCTTATTGTTTTTCATATGTGACATTCCATTGTCCATTTCCTCACGTTAGCACTGACTTCCTTCCATGTCAGGAATATGTTCTCTTCACCTTCACATCTTAGAAACCCCAGCTTGTTTTAAAGACTCAGCTCTACTGCCACCTACATCGATCCTTTCCTGATTTGCCACTGGCTGCTATGGCCTCGCCTTCATTAATTGGTATCACTTTTGATTATAGCTTGCATGCATATGTATGCATGGATCAACACATATTTATTAAGCATCTACTATGTGCCAGCCATGAGTTGTGTTCTCTCTCCCAATAGAATATAAGCATCTTTCAGTAAAGGATTGGTTGGGGGGGGGGTGCTAGGCAATGGGGTTAAGTGACTTGCCCAGAATCACACATCTAGTAAGTGATGGGTGTCTGAGGCCAGATTTGAACTCAGGTCCTCCTGACTCCAGGACCAGTGCTCTATCCACTGTGCCGCCTAGCTGCCCTGGATTGTTTTATTTTTACTTTTACCTTGGTATCTCCCAGTACCTGGCACAGAGTAGATCCTTAATAAATATTTATTGGTTGATTCAAATCTTTCCTCAGAGACACTGCCTGTGTGACTTTGGATTAGTCACTCAATGTCCTTGCACCTCAATTTTCTCAACTATAAAAGAAGATTGATCTAGGTCAGGCCTGCACAACTTGTGGCCCACAGGCCACTTACAGCCACTTGACATGCCAAAGGATTTCAGGTGGCCTGGGAAAAACGTAGAGGAAAACATCCTTTGCATGTAGAGGAAATCCTTTGGTGTGCTACAAGTCTCGGGCTGAGCGGGCTGCAATTTGTATAGGCCTGATCTAGGGGACTTCTGAGGTCCTTTCCAACTCTAAATCTATAATTCTATGATTCCTGACTGAAGGAATTCTAAGTATAGTAAAACCCCATATAAAAGGAATGTCACAAAAATGGGATGTTCTTGTCCATTAAACTTTGGTTACCGCAAGGCCTTTATATTATAACCCATGTTGGAAATCTTTCTGAAATGTAGTAGTCTTCTTTCCTGGTGTAGTAGGAAACAAATGTGAATTTTGTAAGACTAGAATGTAATCTGGAATTTAAAAATTTTTTTTTTTCTTAAGCAGCATCTTGTTGCTATTGGGTCACTTAACTTGTTAGGGCGAAGTACTAATTATGCTGTATTGTTTCCTTTCACTCCCATTTAGGATCAGTTTTCTTTAGAGAGCAAAATGAAATCCTCTTTCACAACCATAGGCCATAACCCTAGTCCTACTTAGCCAATTCACAGTGTATTCGAGGGAAATCAGATGGGATAGTGTGGATAGCTCAGTATGAGTTCTTACCATGATGAGAAAACACATCATCCTGGGATGGTGCTATATGCAGAAGCAAATATTCTTTTATTTTCTTTCTTTTTTGTGTCCTGGTCTTCAAGTCTTGTGTCACGTAGTAAATTTAACCTGTATCAATTGCTAGGGTATTGGTCCTTCTTGGTTCTATTTTCATTGATATTTATTCTTTTGTTTTCTTTTTCAAATGTGTCAGTATTGACTTTTCATTCCTCTCTAATGTCCTGTTCTGCCCACTCTACACTCTTTAATGGTTGGAATAAGTGGAAAACATCAGTCTTTAATTGTTTGACACAGGCCCCTGTACTTAAAAACTGGGAAATAATTTTGGTTTTGAATGGCATGATGACTTTATGTATTTATTACAAAAAGCAGTGAACGTTTTTACATTGTGATACAAGTCACTTGTCCAGTTTTCTAAATTAAGGGGGAAAAATCTGCTTGAGTTATTTTATAAACCATCCAGGAAAGTTGGTTTGGTTAGCAGTTATCTCATTTAAATCTTTTTGGGAATAGAATAGAATAGAATAGGGATTTTATTACCAACGGAGATCTTGACTTGTTACTTCATTGTTTTCTTCGTCTTAGCATCCTGAACAATTACAAGTGTTTATTAGCTATGTTAACTGTAGAAAGTGACTTGGTCTCTTTTTCAACTTACCAGGACTTCTCTGTTAAGGTGACATATATATATCCAGCTATTTTTTCTTTTAAATTACAGGTTATTGTGGCAAGTAAGCTGATCCTTTCCTTTCCTTCCCCCATCACTTTTATAGTCTTTGCTTTAATTTCCTTGATTATTATAGCATCAAGTCATACATTAATCCCCTTGAATGTATTATTTTACTCGGATCAACATTTTAACTTAAGCTTTGCATCACTCATGTTTTGCCGTGATAAAATTTTCTTTAGTTAGAAATGTATTTACCATCATCAGAGATGAAATTATTCTTACAAGTTTTTTAGATGATTATAGCAAATTTAGATTCTTTTGATTGCAAGGTAAAAGGACAAAGAAATCACTGATGGTTAATCCATGAATGAAACTAATTTTAGTTAAGGGTTTGAGGACCCTGATCCAGCCAGGCCAGCATTCTTTCTTTGATGGAGATGCCACTGCACATGGTCACATTCTTTGACATCAGCTCTTTTAGCATCTTCCCAGATTTCCACTGGTGCTGTCATCTTTATAGGCGAATTATCCGTGAATTTATCTAAACCTTGTAAAATGTATTCCATGTTTTCAGTTCAGGTAAAGTTTCATAAATTTGTGGTCTGCTTTGTGGTTTCGAACTTCTTATTTGTCCTAACCTTGCCCACTTATTAATAGCTAACGTTTATGTAGCACTTTAAGGTTTGTAAAATACTTTGCACATGTTGTCTCATTTGATCCTCACAACATCCCTATGACGTGAGGTACGTACTCTTATTACCCCCATTTTATGAGAAACTGAGGCAGGAAGAAGTTGTGCATTGAAGACTTTCCCAGGATTACCTGCTTGTGAGTGAGTAAGGCCAGATGTGAAATGTTTCTGAGAGGCATCATTTCATTTTAATATTCCAGGACTTCATGAACAAGCCCATTTTTACCTTCACTATTTCGTTTATGATTTTGTGACCTTCAATCACTTTTTTTTCAGTCTTTTGCTTTTCCAAAGTGAAGTCTTATTTTTTTTTAATCTCTCCTCACACACCTGTTAAAACATCCTTCTGTTCATGTTAGTTGTCTTTCTTAAGATCTTCTGACTTTCTTTGGCATTTTTGTTATCAGGTTATCTCTGTGGAATCTACTATGGTTTTGTATAAGAGCAAGAGAGTATCTTGTGTTTCTGTTATTCTTGATGATACCAACATTTTGTTCTTTTGGACACTGGTTGAGCCATTGTCTTGAGGAAATGTTCTGTATCATTCTCAAATTCTAAGTAAAAATTGCTTATGGTTGTTTTGTTTGCTGAAATGATCACTACTGTCTTTTAGTATAGATTCTGCCCCCACTACATGAGTTTGAATCTGTTCTCTTTTTCCCTGCCTTTTCGTCATACTGCTCTATGGTTCTACTGCTTGGTAGATAATTATCAGGTTATGAGAAACAGGTATCTACTTGAGAGACTGAACTTGAATAATCTACAAACTAAATGTAGATAAAGTGGCCTTTAAATAATTTAAGCATTGGCTGTTTTGATTTAGGTATCTTTTTTCCTATTGTTTTAAGTACATTGTAAGACTTATATTGGTAGAAAATGACAGTATGCTTTAATCATCTACAACTTAGAAGAATACTGAACTAATTACTTGTTTACCTGAAAACTCAACTAATTATACTGTATTTTTTAATCTCATTAGATTTTCAGGCCACTTCTTGTTGGTCTTAACAGTATTTGTCATCTAGTCATTTCTGGAAATTGTTGTCCACTATAATTTGTGTGTGTGTGTGTGTGTGTGTATGTATTTATGTGATGAGAGAGATAATGTGAGCACACATGTACTTGCCATGTGCTAGGCACTGTGCTAAGGGCTTTTACAGATATCTCATTTGATATTTGCAACAGCCCTGTGAGGTGCTATTATGACCCCCATTTTACAGTTGAGGGAACAGAGTAACTTGCCCACGGTTAACAGCTAGTAAAATTTGGGGTCACATTTGAACTCAGGTCTTTGTAACTCCAGGCCTGGCCCTTTGTCTACTGTGCCACCTAGATGTCGTAATTTTATTATCTATACTTGACCTTCCAACTAACTAACTGACTAATAGGAAGAGTCAAGTGTCTATGAACCTTTCAAAAGACATTTTTCTTCTGTGAACAAAGGACAAAAGAAATCCTCTTGAGGTTACCTTTTGTAATTTTAGTGAATTGACTGTTCCAGTTTCTTAAGGGAATATATTGAGAATTTTTCAACATATTGTTCATTCTCACTGCCTAACCATATTCAGTTAGATTGACTTTGATATTAGATGACTACATCAGGGTTTTGGTGTGATGATCACATAATTTTATGAGGGAGTCTTTTTAAAAAAAAAAAAGCTAAATGGAAAATGGGAGGAGAAAAAGGCTTTAAATTGCTGTATCAGTATGAACTTGATGCTTCCATAAAAATTAAAGAAATTAATCTAAGCAACTTCCTTAGGAAAGATTAGTCATAGAAATCTTTCATTTAAATTGTTTAAGGTTTTCATAATCTTCTCAAAACTGGTTTGTACTTAAAATTTACTTTGAGAAAATATAAAAAATTAATAAACCTGCAGCATCTTTTACCAAGTAGAAAAAATAGTTCTGTACAACAGTGATAATATAACAGATTTGTTTTATTTACTTGGCACAAGTTCTTCCATTAATGGAGTAGGGGCATGTCTTGTTTTCAGAAGAGATGAAATAGTACAGATATTTCTGTTTCAGTACTTTGACAAATGTATGCTCATCAATGTAGATACTTCCACTGATGCAAAGAGCAGCTCATCCACATTCTCTCATCCTGTGTGATTCTTCTGTCTTGTTCAGTCTTTTCATAAATCCTCCAAAGAAGATGTACCCAACCTGGGCGGGTGGAGGGGAACATTTACTAAGCACCTTCTATGTGCCAGACACTGTTCTAAGAGCTTTACAAATATTATCTCATGCTATCAACACGTAAAAGGCTTTTCTTTGAGTGTTTTATGCCTGTCTATTTAACTTTCATTCTCCATGTAATGAACTGGCTTCCATTTCTCATGCATGTCATGAATAATGGCTTTTACTCCACTTGTTATATGCAAGTCCTCGTTGGTAGTATTCTACAGCCTACTAATACTCATTATGCAGTTAAGAATCAAATTGAACTCATGATAATAATGATACTTGTACTGTCTACCTCAGAGTTGGGAGACCTTAAATGGATTAAATTGTAAAGTGCAAAAACTTGTTAGTCATTTGCCCAATGGGCCAGATTTTCTCATCTCTTACAAATTTAAATTACTATGGGAGGTGTGTGATTAGTTTGTTTTTTGGGGTTTTTTTGTTTTTTTTAAAACCTGACCTGAGATTCTCAGGTGAATACCAGGAACTCATCTACCAGTATAGATCAGCAACTTGGCTGTAACCTCAGTAGGCTTAGAGAGTAGCTTGGGTCACTGAAAGATTAAATGATTTGCCCACAGTCATGCGGCTGGTATGTGTCAGAAGCAGGTCTTCTGACTCCTGACTAGCCTGCTTTTCACGCATGGTTACTGAAGAGAAAATAGCCCAGGTTTTTGGTAAAAGCAGCTGGCTTTTACATGTCTGTAGATTTATGACAATGCCACCTTGTTGTCAGGTTGTCATCAGAATTCCTATTATTTCATCTTATTCTCTGTTTCAGGATGATGATCTGGAAGAAGGAGAAGTGAAGGATCCTAGTGATAGGAAGGTGAGGCCTCGTCCCACCTGCCGATTCTTTATGAAAGGTAATTGTATATGAAGTCAGGTGGCTTGAAATCACCATTTGTAAAGCCTGTTGCATCCCCAGGAATTTAAAGTGACTTATAGTTATTGTTGAGAGCAGGACAGTTGTTGAGTACAACTGGAACCTTATCAAAAAATGATATTCTCAGGGGTCCATGCTGTGAAACTTTTTATAATCTTATGTGTCTTGGTACCACAGCCCACTGTACCCATACCCAGTCCCCATGGGAGTTTGAATGATCATTGATAAAATAAGTGATTACATAATAACCACCATACAATTAACAATAAGGAAATGATTACAGTCCCAGGATCTTATTTGAAAATTTTTTTATTTAAGAAAAATTGCTTCTCATAAGGAAAGGTGAATAAGGCCCCTTTTACAAGGCCAGATTATGAAGGTATTATCTTTGATCATGTCCCACCTCTATAAGGTGGGTTCCCCCTTTCAACAGGATGCAACAGAAACGTTGTCGGCGTGGATTTCCAAGCGGAGCAGCCCTCAGAAAGAAACGGTGATCTTTCTTCTCTATGAAATTAACAGTGTGACTCTAGGTGGAACATCAGGTGGAAGTTTGATAAGAACTTAATCTTTCAAATCTGGACTAACACCTGTTTTCTTCTCTTTTTTTCTTTCTGTTTTTATCGTGAAACTTGCTTTAAGATACTACAGGAAGAGACTTTGGGTTTGGATTTGTGTGTGTCAGTTTTGGTTGTTTTTCATGTGGAAAGGCTTTTTGTTTGTGATTCAGAAACTTAATTGTGAATTATGAATTTGAATTGAATTTGTTTAGCAAGCTGCCTGGTATATTCTGTTCTTTTCACCATTTCATTTGCTGTGTTCTTATTCTTCCCTACCAAGGTTGTAAAGTGTTATGTTTTTTCTCTTCCACGCATTTCACCCTATTCTCTTGGCTCCCTTTTTTTTGCATTCATTAATGCCTTACACTCTTATCTCCATCCTCTGTTCTTAAGATCAAATTTATCTAATTGCAAATAGTGATTTAATCTTGATCTAATTGCTATCCCTAAATCAAATAGTCATGTCATGATTTAAACTTGATAAATCTCTTTTGCATGTGGGAAACTTGAAGTAGACTGCAATAAAGTATGTATAGCTTAAGAATTTTGAATAAGAAAATTGGTCAAAAGAAAACTTTGGAATCATTATGGAAGATAGAACTAGAAGATATCTAAATTCCTTTCCAATTCTAAAATTCTGATTCTCTGCTCCTTCCTCTGAAATGACTTCTCACTGACCAGGCTCTTTATGCAACTTTTAAGTTAAAAATAATTTAATGCAGAGGATTAATCCATAAGTTATAGCTTCGTTTCACCTTAGTCCAATATCTAATTCAGTTTAACTAGTTAGCAGCTAACTAGTTAAAAGTAATGCTGTAATCTCTTCATGTTTGGTATAGTACTACCCCTAGTCCTCTGGCTTTTATGGAAGTCTTACTTCCTGGCAGGATAGATCATGTATAATACAAATAAATAAGGAAGAATAGACTTTGAATGGGGAGTCAAGAATTGTTGAGAAATCCTTACACTTCAGGCAAGAAAATTGCATATAAGATAAGATGGTGAATGAATAGCAATTCTTTTAGGAAGAAGTGGCCCCTATGTCAGCTTTAGGAGATCAGAGAACTACACACATAAAAGCATAGAGAAATCAGGGACTACTTAGTGTAAAGACACAAAATAATCCTATGTAGCTTGGTATTTTCTAAAGATGTTCCACACAGAACAGTAATTGATATTCATAATGATGGCCTGAGTTATTGAGAAAAGTTTGAAATATTCAAAATATTCTGTTTAAGAAAGCTGGGAAGTATATGATGTATTTTGGAAAGGTAAGTGACTGAAATAAATTTATTTCTTAAAAAGGGGAAGCTTCAATCATCTGGAAACCTTCATTCCTTAAAAAATGCACATGAAGTATTACTATATTTTCAGATACAACTTTAGGCCTTCTCCAGAATCATATGGGATCATGAGCACAAAGGAACTTCAGAGATCTTCAAGTCTAGTTACCTTATTTTACTTGCTCAGTTACTCAACAAAATTCTACAATTTACAGTCAAGCTAGTTATGTAGTTCTATGAAATAAGTTACCTAGTTTTGTAAATGACCATCCTAAGTAAAAGTAAACAAAATAGCCTTAGAAAATGATTGGAAATATTTACAAAATGAAGATGAAGATCCTTAAACATACCTTCATTTCACATATACTCCATTTTCCTTGAATTTAAGCCAGTAGTGAATTGAACATTTTTTAAAACTTCCATTGTCATATTCTAGGCTTTTAATTCATACTCCTTGTAGAATGTGGACCAGTTCCATTCATTGTATTGGTTGTATAAAAGTGAAGCCATGAAATTGATTTCTTCATTGTATGCATTCCTAAAGATATAAAAATCTTTGAATATTAGAGTGTCTTCCTGTTAATTGAGACAATGGAAACAGGATGGAAAATGGTTGTTGAAAGCTTTGAATTATATACTTATTTCATTTATGTCATATTCTCTGGCTTACCATCAAAAAAGCTAAACAACAACATGTGAAAATATATTGTTTTATTTTAGCAGCTTCTATAATTGTTCTTTTGATCTTTATTACTTAATATTTTATAAAAATCAACTCTCATTCAGGCTTAATGGAGGAAAAGTGGGAAATGGGGACAAGAGTTAACATAATTAGATGTAGTTGCACAAAGGAATCAAAGAAAAACTAGTTAAAATTCTAGTTTACATCTTTAAGCAGTATACGCTTTGAAAATGTTAGATTGGTAGAGAATCATGTCATTTACTCTATCGTAGGAAGTACTGCAGTAGAAACATTTAACTCACTGTTGTAGCTGATTAAAGTACTGGTAGCATTTGGGTGGTTTTTTCTTTCTCTTTTTTTAAAAATAAGCCCCTTACATTGTTTCTGGATTTTTAAAAAGTATTATTTAAAACTAACTTCTTAGATAGGCTCTCTACCTCTTATTATTTAAGAAGTCTAAAGTGTGACCAGATCAGGGCCAATCTAGCCACTTTTTCACTATGGTCTCCATTTGTAGAGTTTGACTCTGTTTCACCAGAATGAAAGCATACCTTATGCTTCCCTGAATTTTTTTGTTTCTGACTCACTGATAAAGTAGGGTTTTTGTTTCAATGCTCCTGAGCTGGTTTCTGATATTACAAGCCACTTACACAAATCATTTTGCTTCCCTGCTTCAGGGCCATCTTTATTCTTGTTATCCTTTTTACACTTTACTGAAGCTGATGATTATAGGTTAAATATGGCACTGTGCTGAAGCAGGAGAGATGGGGTACCTTTCTTCCAAATGATTGCATATAGGTAGATCCTCATACCTTTGTCTGCCCAGTTGCCCTTTGGCAAGGGCATGTGTGTTTTATTTTTTTCCCTCTTCTCTCCATTGCTCTTAGCAGCTTAGTACAGTGACTAGTACTTCATAAATGCATGTTAACATGACTGCGCATAGCATATTATTCATATACTCAGTTTCTTATACATGTAATTCAGTCCTTATATAATAATTCTTAACCATCTATTTAATGAGTATTTTTCATCCTTCAGGCCAAATTTATGATTAAGAGCTAGTTTGTAAGAACTTAAATTATTTAAAAAAAAAACAAACAGATGTCTGAGTTAATTATATTGTTTTTCAGTTGAAGGTTCATACTAGTGTCTGTAATTCCATATAGGAAAATCAATTTGAGCTCCAACTGATATGTTTTAACTAAAAAGGAAGGCATACTTGTTGTTGTGTCTTTAGAATTTATGAAGTACTATACAGTATCTTGAATTTCTGTATCCTGTATAGATCTATTAGGTAGTAGGATTAAAAAAATTAGCCATGGACAGATCCTTACCTGATTTTATGTTTTATAGGTCATTGTACATGGGGGATGAATTGTAGGTTTATCCATCCTGGAGTGAATGACAAAGGAAACTATTCTTTGATCACAAAACCAGACCCTTTTCCACCCAATGGTGCACCACCTGTTGGACCTCATCCATTGATGCCTGCCAATCCTTGGGTATGAACTTCTCTTTTCATTAAAGCCTTGTAGACTTAGGGTGGGGGTTAAATTTCAGTCTTAAAATGTTGTTCCAATACCGACTGAATAAGAAATTCTGAAATTTGTTAGTGTCCTTGAACCTAAATCTGATGGCTTCTATAGTTGGAAGAAGGTATTTTTGCAGCCTTAGGTGATATGTTTTTCAGATGCATGTTTTCTATTTGTCAATGGTCCTAGACATCTGATTTATCAAGGTGGCAACTTGGTTACAACTTGGATGACTTGAGGCTATATTTGTCATCTCCACTTTTTAACATCTAATAAAGGTTTAATTTTTTTGGTCAATCTTTTAATAGGGTGGACCAGTTGTTGATGAAATTCTGCCTCCACCACCTCCAGAACCCCCAACAGAGAGTGCCTGGGAGAGAGGACTCCGGCATGCAAAGGAGGTAAAAGGACAGCAGAAAACCTGAAAAGAAAAATACAGTCTTCTTCATTGCCTAAAATTCATTATTAGCATTTATCTGATCCAGAGAGAATGAAATGAAACACAGTAAAGCCACTGGGAATTATTTTCACACTTCTGTGGACTCATGCTATCCGAATTTGGAGTCAGAGGACCTGGGTTCGAATCCTGCTTCTGCTGCTTACTACCTGTTTGTCACTTCCCTTCCCTCTTTAGGCCTCAGTTTACCCATCTATAAAATATGAGGTTGGACTAGATGATCTTGAAGGTTCTTCCCAGTTCTAAATACTGTACTCCTAATTGTATCTTTTATTTTATTTTATTTTTTAAAGAGAAACATAGTTTTATAGACTTCCATAGGTCATATGGCCTCATCCCCTGGGAAAGATACACTATAACCTACATAGAAGAGGAGACTAGCTCTGCTTATTATTTTAAAGGCAGTATGCTATAGTAGCAAGAGCAAAGTTTTGAAATTGAAAGATCTGAATCCTAGCTCCAACACTAGCTATGAGACTCTAGCTATAAGCAAGTCACTTCATCTATCTGTGCCTCAATTTCCTCATCTACAAAATGGAAATCATGACATAATGTCTCATGAGGTTATAAGGAAGGGATTTAAACTTTTAAGGTACTACGTAAATGAGTTATTACTGGTTTTATATTTGGTTGAAGTTAAAACCAAATTCAGTAATTGTCAGGTACATTGTGCAAGCATACTTTATTAGAAGGTTTGATCTGCTCTTAAACCAAATTTCTTACTAGGGAGAATTTCGCAAAATGTATTTGACCTAAAAGTTTGTGACTTATAGCCCTCCTTAACTTCCAACAGCTAGGAATCATCCCCTTCTTTAACTTCCATAAAATTCTTCAGTCTTTGTATAGATAAAATGTTACCCACCCCCCCATACCCTCTCCCCTGGATGTGACGTCATTTCCGGAAGAACTTGTTAATGATCAGCAAATGTAGTCACTGCCTTTTTCTAATCCTCTACATATCCTTTTTATTTATTTTTCTGTCTTATCTTACTAGACTCCCTTCTCACCTCTTCCCCTCCACACGTTTTTTTTAAAAACTTGAGTGACCTTAACAATTATGTTGACACTTAGCAATTGTTTTGAATAGTTAAGTCTTAGCCCTATTGTTATGAGCCTTTTGTCTCCTGTTCTACCTTTCTTTTCACTTCCGTGCTTTTGGCTGCTTGAATATTTTCAGTCTCTTGGCTCAATCCCAAAACTATTTGTGGGTAATGATAGGATCCTTTCCTGTTGGAATATAAGTTAAATCCATGGCTGTGTTTGGTGCACCTGGCTGAGGGCTGGATGCAGCTCCTCCAGTGGTTTAATGAAGAGCTTGATTTGCTTATTTGCTCTAAAAACCAGTAGTATTTAGGATCATGGGATCTAGATCTGGAAAGGCTTTTAAAGATCTAATCTAAACCCTCATTTTACAAATGAAGAAACTGAGTCCCAGAGATTTGTGATTTTGTTGGATACTTTTCTGTGCTTTGATTCTTTCACAAAGCTGTAGGCATCATTTTTTTTTTAAGTATCTCCACCATCATGCAGCTTCTGCCTGACTGCTGTGTTAATTTTAGCATCCTTCCCATTTAGGGTCTCTGGGAGTGCTAGATGCCAAACCAGAACACAGGTGATTGCTAATTTTCCCCTTCCCCCTTCCCCTCATCCTCAGTTATTGTGATAGTATTTTCTTTTTAAATGATTTATATGTCATTTTATTCTTGCAATGGTAGGTATTAAAAAAGGCAACCATTCGAAAAGAACAGGAGCCTGATTTCGAAGAAAAAAGGTTTACAGTGACCATTGGAGAAGATGAGCGGGAATTTGACAAAGAAAATGAATTTTTCAGAGAATGGAATTATCGGATTACTAGAGATGTCAGAGATACAGCGTAAGAAGTGGAACCGTTTTTCCTTTAATGATTTGTGGGGGGGCAATGCCAGCATATCTTTCTGTTAGTCTCAGAACTCTTTGGTAGTTATTTGGAAGAGGAATTGCTTCCTTTCCTTTTTGAGGTGTCTTTCTTATCTGAAAAACACCTGTGCAGTAGACTGGAAGTTGGTGGGTGTAAGTTCATGTATTTGCCTAGGGTGTATTAACTTTGTTCCAGTGTAATAAGTTTGGCATTCCTGAAACAACATCTGGCTATATATTAGCAATTGGCTTTTCTTTTACTCAGATTCTGTTAAGTAATTATTGGGGCTTTGTGCTATCGTAGGTGTACCCTCAACAAGCCATCTGCTGTTCCCATCAAGTCTGAGAGCATATCTTGTAATTGCTCCAGGAGTCTTGTGCTCCTTTCTTCTTCCTTCAGCCCTGCATGGGTACATCAGGAAACAGGAAATCTGTAGAGCTCAACACAAAAACACGGAAGGCACAGCGAGCCTTGACTTGGGGGTTGGGTTATAGATCCCACTGCCAACCAACACTGCTCCCTTTGTTTCTCTTCACCATGTTGCTAGAAACTTTGATTATGGGAGCATGCTTTTGGCAGCAAAAAGCTGTTTCTGTAGTCTAGTGGGGTCATAGCTTTTCTCTGTAGTTTTATTATTTGTATCACCTTTCAGGCATAAAAACACCTTAAAGCCAGGTTTCTACCAAAGAAAATCATTTTGGTTCATTATAGTTACTTGACATAAACTGAAATGCTTTTAACAGTTTAAATTGTTTTATCAGCATTTCACAGTTGTAGTTAGTCACTTTTTACCTTTGGTCATGGAAAAACTCATGATGCTATCGACATGAATTGTATTCATGAATTTAAATGAAAATAAAATGTTAGCGATGAATGGGACTGATAGATATTTGTTGAGGATCCAGTCATATAACTTTGACTGACCCTTGATTTCTTAAATATATTTTGAAATGATAATATATGCAAACATGGCCTCAGAATATCCCTTAATATTCTGTATTCAGAGAAAACTCAGTGCCAAAACTCAGTCTTATCATTGCCCTTTTAATGGCTGAGGCAAAGATGGAAATGGAACTTTTATTTATGCCTGGTACATAGTAGGTTCTTAGGTACTCTTTGTTGAATGAATAAATAAATAAAAGAAAGTGTTGCTCAGGTCTCCTTTTGCTCTCAGAAAAGAGTGGTGAACTGTTAGCTTCACCAGATAAGGTGTAATTAGAACTGCTAGAAAGGAATAAACCCACAGTCAAAGTGGCAGGGTTTTAAAGACCTGTGTAGATGAAGTATTTTGCTAATAAAAAGGCTATTATATTTGGGTCCAGTGAATTAGAACTTGAAATTTTTCTGGATCATACTTTGTCTCTTCTACAAAGAAAATATGTGCTGTAGATTGTTCATTCTTGCCTTATGGCATAGGAGGGGGAAAGATCCAAATGACTATTCACAGCTTATTTCCCAAGAAATTTAAAAACTTCAAAAAAGTTGACCATCTCTCAGGAGATACATAATGGGAGGTAGAATGTTACCAGAAGAAAAGAATGGGTCTGACATTCTCTGCTGTGAAAAAACTTGAGGGAGATATTTCTTGCAGCTGAGTGGGGATTGAGGAAGGCTTCATGGAATGACTTCTTAGTTGGGTCTTGAAGGAGGGAGAAACTTTGTTCTTATGGTCTTATCACCAGTAGATGCTGAAAAGAGATCTGGAAAGTTAGGTTGGTGCAAGCTTTTATCAGGTCCTGAAGTGTCAGAACAAGGGATTTAGTGTCATCCTGTACACACTTAGGAAACCACTAAAGTTTGTTATTGTTGTGGTGGCATATGAGTGATATGATTAAAGCCCAGGCTTCAGGTACTAGGAAGATTACTCAGGCAGTGGCTAAAAGGGCAAGATAGAGAAGTAAAAGTGCTTGGTGCCATAGTTAGGAGACTTGTATTCCAGGGTAGGGCTTGTGTTACTTACAGCGGTTGTCATGGAAGGGGAAAGAACCGGATTACATTTGCAGTATATCAGAGAGGTAGAATTAACAGTATTTGACAGAAACAATTAGATGGCACTGTTAGGGGAAAGATGAGGGGAGAGGGGGCAGCTAGGTGGCACAGTGAATAGAGCACCGGCCCTGGATTTAGGAGGACCTGAGTTCAAATCTGGCCTCAGACACGTAACACTTACCATCTATGTGACCCTGGGCAAGGAACTTAACCCTATTACCTAGCTTTAAAAAAAAAAAAAGACGAGGTGGGGAGGAGGAGGAAGAGTCAAAAGATTCTTTAAGATTTCAGGCCTAGGTTACTGAGGCAATAATGGTGCTATTCAGTATAGTGTAAAAGGCAAGAGTTCTGGAAAGATGTCAGAACAGAATACAAATTTTGGAGTCATCTAAAATGAGATAAAAATTGAAGCCACTTGAATTAATAAAAACATTAAGGAACAATTGGAGATAGATTCTCCTCTCTCTCTATCTCTCTTCCTCCAATTATAAAGGGGAAAAAAGAATTACTGCATTAGAGATCCTTTAAGATTCTAGTCAGTTAACTGAAAATCAAAAAAGAATGTTAAAAAAAATAAAAGTTTTGCATGACTTCTCGTGTATAATTTTTGCTTGCCTTAAAGGGTTGGGGGAGGGGTGGAGGGAGGGAAAGCATTTGGAACTGGAAAATTTTAAAAACGTAAATAAATGAAAGATTCTACTCCATTTATGTCCTGGCTCATTTCAAATTTCACTTATGGAAACCTTTCTTGATTACACCAGTCATGTTGATTTATCGTCTGTACTATATATTGAGCACTGTATTATAGACTTTATTATTATCTGATTGTTTTATATGTATGTTGCTTATCTTTCTGATTACATGTAGGCATTTTGTGGTTAGGGTTCATAATTTCATTTGTGTCTCCTATAACATATAGCACAATTAGGCACTGTAGGTTCTGAACAAATACTTGTTTATTCATAATATTGCATGCAGTTTTTTTCCTCCATTCTACAAGTAGAATTTACAGTCTTTTTTTTTTTTCAGACTTGAACCTTATTCAGATCCTTACTATGATTATGAAATAGAACGGTTTTGGCGTGGTGGACAGTATGAGAACTTCAGAGTGCAATACACAGAAACTGAACCATATCATAATTATCGAGTAAGTATGAGTCAGATTTCAACAGCAGAATATACATTTCTAAACTTTTTCCTTTTTTTTTGCATGTTGTGAATTTTTATTTTTCATTATAATTTCAGTCTTTTTTGGTATAAGATTTCTTTGATTTTGTTGGCAGTGTCCAAATTATCATAGCTAAAATGAACAGCCAGGATTTCTACTTAAAATTCATTCAGACCTTTCTAATCCTAAATTTGTGGTTGTTACTACAAAGTACTAAATACTGTTGATGTATTAATTGTCATTGATTCTCATCTCATTATAGTCAGTTTGTTAGATCTGAGTTGTGAGCACTTTTTTTCTTGGGGTAAGTTGGGTACTTAAAGCTTCATTTCTTATATTTTAAAAGCTGCATATTTAGACTCAACTAGTTTAGATTGGTTTTCCCTGCCAATTAGTCTATATTTGTGAATAACTAGTCCATGGCCAGGTACTTGCAGGTTGTTTATAATTCATCTGTCACCTTGTATCGTGATATGCCTAGCAGAAATCTAGCTAGAAGCAATTGTCATTATCAGGTAGATTATCCTCACCAGTGTGACTTGTAAGACATTGTTACAAAATAGTGGGCTTTCAAAACAAAAGTTGGAACACATAATAAAAGTCATTCTAATTTGGCCTGATGACCACATCAGAAAGGGATATCCTTAGTGTCAGAGAGGAACTCTGTTGCTTAGCTTTCTTCTTGCCCCAGGTATAGGGACTGGATGCTCTTCTGCAATGGGCCAAAGTCCATGTTTGAGGGGTCAGAAGGAGCCTCTTAGAACACTATCCACAGAGCTTCCTCTGATTTGTGAAAAGATAATTGGCTATGATTCTGAGACAGGATATCACCCAAGGCAATGTTAAAGCCAGTTCCTTTCAAAGATGCAGTGATTTGGAGTTCAAGGGAGCGCTTCATCATAGTTCTTGTACTATGATATACTTGAACATTCCAGAATAAGAATAGAGAAAAATGCCAAAATAGTTCTCTGGTGCTATTCCAGAGGGCTGGGTAGTATTTGTTGGACTGAATTCAGTACTCAAGCTTTATTTGTGCAACTCTGGTTTAGTGTTTAATCTATTCCTTAACATTGTGCCCAGCAACAATTTCATTGTTTCCTATCTGGGATGGAACTTTGAAATTTAGTTACCATGTAAAACTACAAACTTTGTTTCTTTCTTAATCAAGTAAGTAAATGTGTTTAAATAGTTATGTTGTACATATTTTTTTAACTCAGGAGAGGGAAAGGGAGCGAGAGAGAGAAAATAGACAGAGAGAACGGGAACGGGAACGTGAGAGAGACCGAGAAAGGGAACGGCGGCAAAGGGAGAGAGAGCGAGAAAGAGAAAGAGAACGGGACAAAGAACGCCAGCGAAGGAAAGAGGAATGGGAACGAGAACGAGCCAAGAGAGATGAAAAAGACAGGCAGCACAGAGACCGGGACAGAGAAAAAGAGCGAGAAAAAGAAAAGGAAAAACCAAAACCTAGATCCCCTCAACCACCAAGGTAAGATATTTCCCAAGTACTTTGGGTGTAGGAGCAGGTGAAGTTTGGGAGTATTTGCCAACTCCTCTGGTAGATTTGATGTTCTAGATGAGACAGTTACTCATTTCTCTTCTATTTTACCTGGGACAAACTACTGTTTTTTGGACACTAAGTGGTGCTGAAGGAGATTAAAAAACACTACCTTTACAGTTTTGTTTTTAAAGTGGGAGAGTCTTTAACTTAAGAGTAATTTAGTGTTTCATTTTTTCATCACTAAAGTACTTGTAGCTGGGAGATCTGGGGAATTGTTTTTTCCAGACCTTTTTTCTTTATGTTTGTGCCATTTGTATGATAGTATCTTCATATACAATGACCAATATAACCTGATGATTACTTCCCAGCCAGTCCTCTAGGACTTACAACATCCATTCCAGTTTGAGAGCCAGTTATCCTTTATTTGCTTACTTAAATAGGAAAATAGACTGTATGTATCGAGTAGTGGATTTTTAAAATAAGTATATTGGTGTGTTTTTTGTATTGTTTTAAAAATACTTTGAACTCTAAAGATGCTACATAAAGATACTTTTATGATAAGTTAAAACTCAAAGGTGTGATCATAAAATATCTTGTAATTACAAAGTATTGAAGGCAGTATTCATGTAACTTCTGGGGGAAAAGTTATAAGTAGGTCATAATAGGACATATTTGGGCTAATGTCTGAGGACTTAGTCCAGACCATAGATTTCCCCAACAAATAGTGAAATGTTACACTTGAAGCTTTTCCTGATTCATCTCCAAGCCAGCAGTTCTCCCTTCTCCTTTCTAAAACTGTTTTTGTTATTACCCTCTTTGCATGTCATAATAAGGCTTTGGGGGACTTAAAAATTAGTTTGTGAGGAATAGTTTGGAAACTCCTGGTCTAGATTCTAAGTGATTATCAAAGTGCTAGATTTGGAGAGGGACCTGGGTTCATACATCCCATTTTAGATACTCGCCATGGTGAGCTTGGAGCAGCTAGGTGGTGTGGTGGATAGAGCACTGGGCTTGGAATTAGGAAGATTCGTGATCATTAGTTCACATCCAGCCTCAGAGACACTTACTAGCTGTGACTTCGGGCAAGACACTTAACCTAACTTTGCCTTAGTTTCCTCATCCATCAAGTGAGCTGGAGAAGGAAATAACAAACTACTCTAGTATCTTTGCCAAGAAGACCCCAAATGGGGGTCACAAAGAGTCAGACATGACTGAAATGATTCAACAGCAACAAAAATGAGCTCGTGGTCAGAGTACTTCATCTGAATTTCCTCTTCTGCAGAGTAAGAAAAATATACTTCCTGCCTCACAAAATTGTTCAGAGGAAAGCACTGCATAAATGGTAGCTCTTTCTGAATGATAGAAGTGAGGGATAATGGGCCTAACGATTATCTTCTAAGTTTGGCTTTGCAAAATTGAGGCCTAACTTCTTTCTAAATGCTTCAATAAGGTTAATACAGGACTTGGGGCATAGAATAGAATGGAACAAGGAACTAGAAGGAACATAGAGAAGTACAGAGAAGGGGAGTAGAAGAAAGAAGGAAAAAAACCCTTTGAGTAGAGCATCCTCAAAGTTTTTAAGAGAAGAGAATTACTTAAATCTGATTGTAAAAACTACGTTTTCTTTTAAAATTCCTAGTGGGGGGGCAGCTAGGTGGTGCAGTGGATAGAGCACCAGCCCCGGATTCAGGAGGACCTGAGTTCAAATCTGACCTCAGACACATAACACTAGCTGTGTGACCCTGGGCAAGTCACTTAACCCCATTGCCTAACCAAAAAAAACCCCTAAAACAAAATTCCTAGTGTGAGAATTAGATCTTGTTCTATCAGTTTTAAATAACATGCGTAAAGGTTGAATAATCATGAATTTTTTGTAGGAATAATTACTGAATTGAGGCTTCCTGACTTATGGCACTTTAAATCAGATCTACTTTATAGAAAGATTTGTAGTGACTTTTACTTGCCATTCTAAACTTTTTTTAAAAAAAAAATCAACTACCATTTGTTAAGTACCTAATAGATATGCTAGGTACTGTTGGAGGCACTGGCATATAAAGACAGAGGTGAAACACACTGTGCCCTTGAAGAAATTAAATTATGTCATCAGTGACAACATGTACACATATAAATACATACAAAACAAATGTAAAGTGATTTTTATGGGGGAAAGATACCAGGATGAGGATAAAAAAAGGCCTAGTGTGTAGAGGGTTTATTGTTGAGCTGAGGCTTGATGGAAACCAAAGATTCTACGAGGCAAAAATGAGGAAAGAATGCCTTCTAAGCATGAGACTAGCTAGTGCAAAGGTGGAAAATAGAGTGCTATGAGGTACTGGGCCTTTGGGAGTGTGGAGGGAAGTAGTGTGTAAGAAGACAAGAAAGGTTGGCTGAGGGCAAATTGTGAAGTTGTGTTTAAATGACAAATAGAGAAGTTTATATTTGACCTGGGAATTAACAGGGGAACTGTTGGAATCTGGAAAAGGGAGTGACCTGTGCTTTAGGAAAGTCAACTAGATAGCTCTATGGAAGATAGATTGAAGTGAGAAGAAACTTGAGGCAAGAAGGTATTAGAGCTAGTTCACCCTTTGGGGGAACTAAACTAGCATGATGGCTGGCTGGTAGAGAGAGAGAATGAAAGCAAGACCTGTTGTCAAGGTGAAAGGGCAACCGTTTGGATTTTCGGAGTGAGGAGTTGAGGGTGACACTGGGATTGTCATCTGAGTGACTGGAAGAATGAGAGGTGCCTTCTGGAGAAAAAGGACAGTTGGGAAGTGGATTTGTTTTGGAGAAAGATAGTGAATTCTGTTTTGGATTCCATGAGTTTGACATGTCTTTGAGATATCCAGTTTGAAATGTCCAGTAGGCAGTTGGATATAAGGGACTGGAACTCAGAAGAATGACTGGCATAGAGCTTAGGAGATGATGAAGTAAGAGGGTGGAGAAGGAAGAGAAGGGGGCCCAAGAGGGCCTTATAGTGCACCCTCAGTAAGGGGGCACAATGTGGACCATCATCTAGCCAAGCAGATTGAGAAGGAGCAGCCAGGGAGGAGAACTAAGGAAGTAGTCACAAAAGAGACAGTATCCAGGAGCAGGAGGTAGTCAACAACATCATTGCTCTGGAGAGGTCAGGAAAGATGACAGTTGAGAAAAGGCCATCAGATGTAGCAGTTAAAAGATCATTGGTAATTCGGGAGGGAGCATTTTCATCTGTGATAAGGTTGGAAGCCAGGGTGCAAAGAACTAGAAGGGAGTGAGAGGAAGAGAGGAGTAAAGGCAGAGAATGGAGATGGCTTTTTCTAGGAGTTTGGCTGAGAAAAAGAGGGAAAGATTGGTGGCTGTAAGACAGTGATAACACTGCTTGTCATAATTTGGAGGTAATATGTTTGATGGTATTTTTTAAATTATTTTTTTCAATTAACAAATTTACTCATCTCCCTCTCGTTTTGTTGTCCTCCTCCTCCCATCCCCACTCTACCCCTGCCCCTGTGGAAGGAATCAGAAACCCTGCAACAAATATACAGGCAAGAAGAATAAATCCCCACATTGGCCATGTCCAAAAATGTACATCTTACTCTGCATATTTAGTCCATCATCTCTCAGAAGAGAGGCAGCATTCTGAATCATGGTTGCTGCTTTGGTCAGAGTTCTTAGTCTTTCAAAATGTTGCATTTTTACAATGTTGTTGTTATAGTATTATTATTCTGGTTCTACTCACTTCACTCTGCATCAGTTCAAAGTGAGGTTCAAGTAATGTCTACTTCCCCTACCCTTTCCTCATCTGTGCCCCTTGATTGCATGAGAAAACAAGTTCATCCCTCTTGTTCCTCTTCTTTCTTCCTTTTTGTATGCTTTCTCCCCTCCTACCTCCCCTTACCTGTTTGCAAGATCAGCACTACATAATACAAATTAATCCCAGAGCAACCATCTTATTGGACTCTGACTGTGATCCCAGAGGACATTTCAGATCTCAGGATGCTTTTATCATTTCTCTCCCCATTGGAATGCAAGCACTTCATCCTGATTGGTTACTTGTATTCTCCTTAGTCCTGTGTTTGTAGTTTAAAGTTTCTACTCAAATGTAGTCTTTTATCAGGAATGCTTGAAAGTCCTTTTTCATTAAAGTTCCATTTTCCCCCTGTAGGATTACACTCTGTTTTCCTGGTTAAGTTATTCTTGGTTATAAGCTTTTGCCTTTGTTTTCCGTATTCTTTACTCCTTTGTATTGATAAGTGCTAAGGCTTGTGAGAATCTGAGTGTAGTTCCTCAGCACTTGAACCCTTTTTCTCTGGCTACTTACAGTATTTTTTCTTGGACCTTGACACTGGATTTTGTCTATGATGTTCCTGCAAATTTTCATTTTCGGATTTCTTTCAGGAGTTTACTGATGGGAGGTAGTCTTTGAAGGATAGACTCCCATTGCTAAATCCCTAGTTTCTCCTTTATTTGTGACTTACCTTATCTGTCCTGTTTTAATCTTCTTTCGGTACTTTTCTGCCAAAGTGTGATCAAGCCCTTTAATTCATTGGCTCTCTTGCCAGCTGTTGAAACAGCCAGTTATAGATTCTGGGAGTCAGGTGAGGTATAGCTAGGAATCTTGACTCACTTCACCCTTGCTCTGTAGCCTTTCTCCCCAGTCTATTCAAAATTTCCTCATCACCTCCTAGTCTTAAAAATAGCTCGCCTAAGTCATTGTAAGTTGGCAGACCACCAACTGGCATTTTGCCTGAATTTGCTTAAGCGGCATGATGGCAATATGTTGGGCTCAGAGACAGAAGAGTAAACTTGATGTGTTCAAGTCTTGCTTCTATTTTTCAGGTCCAAGCAAAAAGCTAGTAAATATTCAGTCCTTGAATTATGGATGAATTCTACAGATGTTCAAGGTAGCTTCTGACATCACTATGAGTTTGAACATTATGATAGAAGTTTTCTTCAAATTGGTTGATGTTTTTCACAGTCCATGACTTAGGTTTACCACTGTCTTTACTCAATAGGCCTCTTCCATATTTAAACATGAATGTTTTAGGAGAGCTTCCTACTTAAGGGAACACCATGATGACAAAACCTTTTGTAATTTAAAAAAAATCACCTGGGGTTTGTTTTTTGTTTTGTTAACATTTTCATAAATATTAAAATCTTCCTTAATTTAGACTTCATTAATTTGTGGTAACTTAGAAGTTGGGTCAAATTTGACTTATGCATGTCCTATGAAAAAGTAATTTGAAAAGCCCAGGAGTTTAACAGCTGAGTTTCTGTTACTAGTTTGTTATTAGAAGCTTTTTTCATGATGTTCCAATATGGCTTTCCAAGTCAGAAGGGTTTTGTTTAAACTTCTGGAGTTCTGTGTATTCCATTATATTCATTTTAAATTCTTTTATTAAGAATTCTTTTTTACAGGCTTCTTGGCACCATTAATTCCTTCCTTCCCTATCAGCCTGTCATCCCTACTGCAAAGAGGCACTGGAGCTATGCACCTACAGACAACCAGCCATACAATCCCAACTTGTCAGGTTTATGTCTACAGCTAGAGAGTAGTAGCTGAGTAAATGGCCAAGGGTAACAGAAATATATCATTGCACAATATGAACCCCTTTTTATGCAAGCAAGACAGTTTGGTATAAGCACAAAAAATGAAAATGATCAAGGTTTGAGGACTTTGCCCAGTTGAAAAAACAGTGAATGGCACAATCAAGTGATGGCTTTCTTCCTAAAATTCTTCCTTTAAGAAATTGTACTAAGATAGTTTAATCACTGGATCTACATATATGCCCAGATTGTTGATCACTTTACTATTTTGAATTGTCATTCCATTAAACTAATCAAATTTTTTAAAAATTCTTTTTTATTGCTTTTGAATAGAAGAACAGAAATAGAACTATGCAAAAAAATAGAGAGAACCAACTCTATTTTTTTAATTTACCAAGAGCATGAATTTTAACATTGAATGTCCTAGTGAAGTTAGCATGATGTATGGGCAGATGGTTTAATTACAGAATCTCCTAGGAGACTCAGATCAACTTTCAGTTTTGTGTCTCTGCCCTCCTGAATTATCAGTATAGTCTTGTGGGGTTTTTATACATCAGAATTTTCAGAATTAAGAATGCAAGGTTAATAGAAATGCTCCAGACTGGAAAGTCTAGTCCTGGCTCTGCCACAAATTAGTGATCTGTGACCTTGATTAAGGTTGCTTACACTTTCTGGAACTTGTCTGCAGAATGATGAGTAGAACTCTTTGATCACTAATGCCCCTTCTGGCCTAAACCCTACAACCTGGATCCGAAGGCTGTGCTTCTGTTATCTGTTGCATTCTCTTAACATTGATTATTGATAAGATTGTTCCATATGTCTAAGCTGTATCTCATTGGTGCTAACAGGCTTACCCTCATTTAGCTGAATCCTTTATTCTTGAAGGTCTAGAGTTTCAGCTAAACCAACATTTCCAAGCATGGCCTTCCTTTGGCCATCCAGGTTTGTAACAATAATTTTGTTTTTAATCATGAACTTTTATTTGGAAATTTTTTACTGTGAACAAACATGAACATTTCCATATACAAAAGACCAGAAAAAGGATTGCATTTGAAACTTTGGGTCTGTATTACAGCAATAACTTTGTGTGGGCTATCCCATTTCTGTTGCTAACATGTCTTTTTAATCACCCTTCCAGGATAAATTAAACTTCTCAAAGTTCTCCGACATGTAGGAATTTTGATTGCTACTGTAATTAAATAATTTTTTTTCACATTCTATTCATCTACAAAGAGGAGAGTTACATCCCCCAGAAAATGTGTTAAAGTTGAAATAAATATAAAGATTTTGTCAGATACCAATTAGCATCTGTCACACCCGCTTTATCTAAGTATTTCCTGTGGTGGCATCTCAGAATATCCAAGAATCCTAACATTCACTAGTACCATCCTGAACCAACTTCTTTTTTCTAGGCATTAAAAGGATAGATAACATATTGTGGCAACATGTTAGAGAATACGCACCGGAAATATTTTCAAAACCACAATTGATTTAAGTAGATAATAATACTTATTAATATTCTTCACTACTTTTACTTCTTTCATGCAAACTTTTAACCAGTAGGAACCTTTTAAATCACAAAACTTATGTCTTTTAATCCCAAGCAGGTAAACTCCTGACATGACATGAGAGGAACACATATACATAATATAAATACATTGTATATTCCTCTGCTTTGAAACATTAGCTCCAGATATTAACTCCACTAGCATTGGAGTTAACCCTCAAGTAGAAGGCAGGTATAAAGAAAGTATGAACCTGATAATGCACTACCTTGTCTCTTGTCCGAAGATCAGCCTAAGTTAAGTTTGGAGAGACTGACTGATCACAAGATTGGCTGCAAGTAGTGAAATTTTTGACCTCAGCAGTTCTTGAAACCCACCTAAATGATTAGAAGTCTTATAATCTGAATCAGTGAAAGAGTACCCAGAATGAGATCACAAATCCTTAAGATGCGAAGATATCAGAAATATCACTAAAGAAGTCTAAGGTGGGGATAAGTGAGTAAGTTTTCCTCTAAACCAAAGGTTCTTGACCTGGGATCCCTGAACTACTTGTGTTTTTTATTCATATATATTTATTTTTATATATATATTTTGATAACTTTATTTCACTCTAATTGGTTTCCTTTTCAATCCTTTCTATTTTAGTTTATGTATTTTAAAACTTTTCTACTCATAATTTTAAAAGAAGTCCATAGGTTTTGACAGGCTACCAAAGGGGTCCATGACTCAAAAAAGCTTCACTCTAAAACATTTGCTATAATCTGACCCTCATTTTTTCCTAATTTTTGATAAATCCTCCCTACTTGGACTATTTTTTGTTGTTGTTCATTAGTTATCTGACTCTTCCTGACCCCATTTGGGGTTTTTTTGGCAAAGATATTAAAGTAGTTTGCCATTTCCTTCTTCAGCTTACTTTATATACATAAGGAAACTGAGGCAAACAGACTTACCCAGAGTATCTGAAGCCAAATCTGAACTCAGGAAGATGAGTCTTCCTGACTTAAGGTCCGGCACTCTATCTACTGTGCCACTTAAGTGCCCCACTTGGAATATTTATTTTAGGGCAATTCTCATTTTCCTCCTTCTACACTCTTCTACTAGTTCTTTTTCACTTCCCTGTTTGCTCTGCTCTAGGATATAGGTGGTAAGTTCATAGTGTTTGTACTACCACTTTGGGAATTTCTTACTGCCATTTTCTCATGTTGCCCAGTATTCTTCAGTTGTTTCATTAAAAAACAATATTTGAACATCAGTACAACCACTTGTTTACTTTTTAAATTATTGTCAACACATAAAATAGTAACTTTTAGTTTCTTTAAGGTTTTGTTTTTAGGCAGTTGGGGTTAAGTGACTTGCCCAGGGTCACACAGCTAGTAAGTGTCAAGTGTTTTGGTCTGAGGCCGGATTTGAACTCAGGTCCTCCTGACTTCAGGGCCGGTGTGCTATCCACTGCGCCGCCTAGCTGCCCCCCCCCTTTTTTATTCTTTAAGTTTCAATCAGGATACTTTGTCTAGTCTTCTTATTCTGCCTTTTTCATTTTGCAGTACTTAATAAGTCTTTATTTTTTTGTATTACTTATAATTTTTAATATTTTTTATTTGCCAAAAGGTTCCAGTCATAAAGGTCCATGTGACCTTAGTGTAATCCTCCACTCCTTACTGTCACTCAGTTCACATATCAAATAGCTAAATCTTGCTGTTTCTACCTCTATAGCATCTATCACATCTGTACTCTTCTCTCCATCCATGTAGCTATTAACCTAGTTCAAGTCCTTATAATCTGTAGCCTGAACTATTGCCGTCACCTCCTAATTGGTCTCCCTACCTCAAGCCTTTCCTCACTCTAAGCCATTCTCCACACCAGAGTGTTTTTTCCTAAAGCATAGTTGTTATCATGTCACAATAAACTCCACTGGATTCCTGTTACCTTTAGTATCAAATATAAACTCAATTCTTTGGCATTCGTTGTTCTTCACAACCTGCCTCCACTTTCCAGCCTTATCACACCTTATTCCTCTCCATCCATGTACTCAGTATTACAACCAAACTAGCCTTCTTGCTTGGCACAAAATAGCCACCTAATAAATGCTTGCTAACTTGACTTCCTGAGACAACACACTCCATCTTCCATCTCCCTTCCCTTTGTATTGACTGTCACTGGTGCCTGGAATGTACTCCCTTCTTACCCCTCCCTCTTTAGAATCCCTACTTTCCTTTAAGACTCAAGTTCCACTTTCTACATGAGGACTTTTCAGATTCCCCTGAATGTTAGTATCGTCACATACCCCCAATTATCTTATATATATTTTGCATATGTCTGTGTACATTGATGTGTAAATTAATGTGGACAAAATAAATTTATTGACATGCAAGTGAACCTCATAATTTTTTGCTTCTTTAAAAATATTTTAATATTTATTATGTTCTCCTTTTGCTTCATTCACTTGTTTCACATGATTTGGCCTTGAGCTTACAAGATTTTGACTCATTTTCTTTAATTATTCACATGGAATATTAAGCATACCTTCTACAAACAGTTCATGTTTCCAAGTCCAACAGTTAAAATCAACCAAGTTCACAGGCAGCTGAATCATCTTTCTATCTCTTGGATAAATATGTACCATAATTTAGTATTCCCTCAGCAGGGACAAGACTTCTGGGCCCACTGGAAATTTTTTTTAAAGTCCCCCAAACATGTTTTGGAGTGGATGTTTTATAGTCTGATGAAGATACCCAATCTTACCTACTCACCTGGATTTTTTCTGACAGTAGTTTTGGCATAGCCTTGAATGAAAAGGTGAGTATCATGAGTAAAATCTACCCTTTCTCAATCTTGAGTACTCTAGCTTTTATGTTGTTTTGCCTATGACAAGAATTTTTCCTTCACGGGAACAGTTAACAGCTATTTGTTTTTAAATTCTTGCTGTTTGTCCCTCCAACTTCAGGAAGCCTATACTAGACAACAGAGGAATCAGTAACAGCCCTTCCATCTACCAGGTCCCTCTGAAGGTCTTTGCCTGTTTTCAGAGAATTAATTAGGCTTTTGTGAATCAGCAGTTTCAGTTCTTGATGATGTTTTTCATTTTCAGCCTAACTTTACTTTGAGCTTCAGGGCAGCTGATACTATTTTGTTGGGAGTTTGAATGATTTTGGAAAAGCTTAACTTCCTCATACCAGCAGCTGCTACACTGTAACAGTCATCGAAGTATGCTCTTGAAAGCTACAGCTTTTGCATATGTCCTTTGAATAATATCCATTCTTAAAAACCAAACCAAAGAGGGCAATGAAATGTGTATATAGATATCACAAAATCATGAAATAATCATGAAATCAGCTAACAAAATTAACTAAAGGAAGCCAATTCACCTAATTTCTGAGAGGTTGCATAGCATGGTACAAGGGTCCTCGAACTTTCTGTTTTCAGGACCCTTTACACTCTTTTTTTTTTTTTAGTTTTTAGACAATTGGGGTTAAGTGACTTGCCCAAGGTCACACAGCTAGTAAGTGTCAAGTGTTTGGTCTGAGGCCGGATTTGAACTCAGGTCCTCCTGACTTCAGGGCCGGTGCTCTATCCACTGCGCCTCCTAGCTGCCCCTAACCCTTTACACTCTTAAAAACTATTAAGCATCCCTCCCTCCAAGAGCTTTCGTTTATATGTCTATTCATATTTACTGTATTAGAAATCAGTCAGTAAATTAAGTGCTTACTATATGTCAGGCACCATGCTAAGCTCGGAGAATACAAAGAAAGATAAAAAACAGAACTTGCTCTCAAGTTGCTCACAATCTATTTTGAGGGAGACAACATGCAAACAATTATTTATAAACAAGTTATATACAGAAAACATGGAAAATAATCAACAGGGAGAGTGCACTGGAATTATGAGAGGTGAGGAAAGGCTTCTGGTACAAGGTGAGATTTTAGCTGGTACTTTTGAAATAATCCAAAGAAGTCAGAGACAGTAGAAGGGAGAGCAGAAGATCTCCTGAAAGAGTTTTGGGGACCCCAAAGCACCCCTGTAATCACACTTTGAGAAGAGCTGTTAGAGTGGATAGAGTGCTGAATTGGAAATCAGTAAGACTTGTGTTTGCATGTACCTGAATTTAACCTAGTTATAATATAGGGATAATGGCTGAATCTTGTTACCAATCCATTTGAACTAATGTTGGCATCTTTCCTGTAAAAATGTTTTATTTCACCTTTGAATGTTTCTTTTTTTTTCTTTCCAAATCTTGACATTCTTTTTCTTTAGATTCCTTGGAAAGAGCCTCTTCCTGATTTTTTTTAAAGGTTTTGCTATATTCAGTTGTTTGTAACTTTTTGCCAGCTTATATCCTATTCCATTTATTACCCTGTATTTTACTAATGGAATTGAATGGATTTTGAATTTTGTCACTTGATTTGTGCTGGACTCCTTGAGTAGTAAATTAGCTAAAGGCTAACTAGCTAGTTGTAATCCTCATTGTAGTCATACATAAACATACCAGTTCAAGAATAAAGAAATTTATACATGACTCCATAGGTACTATAAATGCACTAAGGACTAGGCAATAAGTGGAATGTCCCTGACCTCCCACTCCATTTCTTCATTTAATTACACTCAGTTTTCTCTAATGCACCAAGTGATGAGGAATTGCTTAAAGTTAAACTTCCCCCATATCTTTGTTTTTAATAATACAATATTCAACCTTTCCTTTAAAGCAAAAGCAATCCACTAAGTATGCCATTATATGGGGAACTATAGACATACATTAGAACTGTGTTAAATCATGGTAAAAATCTGTGCTTTCTTTGATTTAAAACTTCAGGGGCTTTCCCATTTCAGAATTTTATGGCCTTTGCAAAGTACTTTTTGTGGCAGTGTTTTCCTTGAGCTCTTTGAAAGAAAGAGGTGTTACAAATCTTTTAAAATGTCTTTTTTTTTTAAAACCACTGCTTCCTGCCAGTGAAAAGTGAAAAAATTCCTGAAAGTATTTCTCTACAGGCAGGCTGTTGTGCTTTCTTTGTCAGATTTGAAAGCAACTTTCCTGGTAATTCATACAAAATGTCATCACCTCACTTGATTTGTTCTTTACAGACTTTCTTTTTGCGAACTTTATTTAAAAGTATCATCTTCTTCCTTTAAGGCCAGCATATTGAGGAACAAGATAATGGGTGCTGTTTTTCCAGTTAGACTGAAATTCTTTACATACTTATTTAGCAGCACGTGGCATTGCTATCAGTTCCTTCACTTACTAAAGGATTGACTCAAATTAGTGAGTAGCTTCACATTTCTACCTGTTCTGCTGTAATTCTCAGGGACTGATAATTATCCCTGTAAATTCATTATGCTAAACCTCGACTTGTTCCCACTGAATTCTGGAATCACCAACCCATGATTTAGCTTGGTTCCAGGTTTTATATAAATTAAGCTGAAAGGTATCTAATATTTAGTTATCCTTTCTCCGTTTTATAAATGTGAAGAACCATTTGCATTGCTCCAGTTTTCAGGAGCCTCCTTTGTACCTATTTGAATCATCAGTAGTAGCTTGGTTCAGCAGAAACTTTGACTAACCTTAGAAATACATAGAATACAAGTCAGATCTGTAGATTTGTGCACATCTATTAAGTAGTATGACACTGGTTCTTTCATCTTTTTATTCAAGTATTTGTTCAGCATTACTTATTAGGGGCATTGTAGATTAAATTCAGGCTTGAATAGGGTTTGAAGTAAATGATCTTGAGGTCCCTTACAAAGTTTTCAGACGTATCTCAAGCTCTTTAGCTCTATTCCTCAAGGAGCTAACCTACTGTGCTCCAGGTAAATTTAGTTCATGGGCTGTAAAGCTGGAAGGAGCCTCATGACGTCATACCTGGATTATTGCAGTAGTCTGCTACTGGGTCTTCCTGCCTCAGGTTTCTTCTACTCCAATCCATCTTCCATTCAGCCACTAAAGTGATTTTCCTAAATAGATTCCATCATAGATTCCCCTATACCCCTCACTCAGAAAACTCCAGTGGCTCCCTATGCTTAATGTTCTATTTGGCATTCAAAGCCTTTCATAACCTAGCCCCTCTTCTGCTTTCCCAGTCTTCTTCTACATTACTCCCTGTTACATACTAACTGGCCTTCTGGCTGTTCCACAAACAAAACACTCCATCTCTTGGCTCTGGGCATTTTTTCTGGCCATCCCCCTTGTTTGGAATGTTCTCCCTCCTCATCTCTGCTTACTGGCTTCCTTTAAGTCCCAAATAAAATCTCATCCCACTATCTTCCCTCTGTTAATTATTTCCTATTTTTCCTGTATGTAGCTTGCTTTGTATATATTCGTTTGCATGTCATCCCTCCCATTAGATTGTAAGCTCTCTGGGCAGGGACTGTCTTGCCCCTTTTTGTATCCTTGTTGCTTAGCACTGTGCCTGATATATAGTAGGCACCTAATAAATGCTGATTGATTGAGATCATCTAGTCCAATCCTCTTATTTTTACAATTTTTTTTATATGTTTGAAACAATAGAAACAAATGAGGGACCTGGGACCCAAAGTGGGGAGTAAATTGCCTGTGGTCACATTGGTACTAAAGTATAGTAGAGTCAGAATTCAAACCCAGGTCCTCTTACTAAATCCAGGGGCCTTTCAACTGCATCACACTGTAGAGAGCACAGAGATGAATACAGTTATTCCTTTCGCTCAAAGAGCTTCCGATCTTGTTCTTAGTTTACTTCTTGCTCTTCTGTCCTTTATATTACCTACTTTTTGGTTGTCAAATCAGACATCACTTTTTGGTAAACTAAGTCTCATGGGGACAGTACGGTATCTTTTTCCTGTCTAGTAGTATAGTATTTTCCCTTATCTCTTACTGATGCATTCTAAACTTTTTTGTATATCTGGGGGCTCTTAAATTTCAACATGAGTCAACTATTATTTTACAATCAAAAAAGGCTGATGCAGTCTTAGCTTGCATTGAGGGATGTCTGGCATCCAAAAAGATGACAGTCCCATGATATGCTGCCCTGATCAGACCATAATCTCAACTGGGCTTTTCTGGCTTTATGGCAGTCCTTTTATTCTTTCCTGATTGACTGTCTTTTGAAGTCTGCACATCATCTATTCCAAATGTTCTCTCTTTCCTCAAGCCACTTATAGCACACTGTTCTCAACTGTGGATTGTACATTTACTTTAAAAAAAAGTCGAGGCCATGTATACTGATTTCCGTTTTCTGTTCTACTCCACATCTTTGTCATGTTTTCTCTTTTGTCGTAGTCTCAAAAGGTCATTCTTCTTGCCAAGACAAACCCCATCTGTGCTTTTGATCCTCTCTGAGTCTTTGGAGAGCTTTAATTATTTCCTCCTTCTTTAGAATCTTTTTTTTTTACTTTTTTATTGTGAATTTAATTAACAAACGTTTTGTTATACCAAAAAGCTGCCAAATTGTACATTCTCTTTTCTCTATTGACTATTAAGCATATATACCAAGAAGATCAAGAAGAGAGGGGAAAAAAAAAACTAGTATATACAAGAACAGTTATGTGTAGAAGCATTTTTTGTAATTGCAAAGACATGGAAACAAAATAGGTGTCCATCAATTAGAGAGTGGATATAAATATAATTGAATATTACTGTTCCGTAAGAAATGATAAATATAACAGATTTAGAGAAGTAGGGAAAGGAATGTATGAACAGAGTGAACAGGACCAGGAGAGCAATTTGGACAATAAAAACAATAGTATTATAAAGAAAAATAACTCTGAAAGACCTCAGAAGTCTGATTTAAGCAATGAACAATAATGACTTACAAAGAAAAACAGTTCTGAAAGACCTCAGAACTCTTGATCAAAGCAGTAAACAATAGTAAATTAGGAAGAAAAATGACTGATCAAAGCAGTGAACAGTAGTGGCTTTAAAAGACTGATGAAACATACTTCTCTTTATTCATGGGCTCTTTCTCTACTGTCTACAAACATGCCCAAATATATACCTCCCTTAAAAAGTACATAAACAAACTTTTGGTCTTTTCTATGCCCTCAAGCTATGATCATTCTGTGTCTTTTTTCTGTTTCACTGCCAAACTCCTAGAAAAAGCTGTCTGCAGTCATTGCCTTTACTTCCTCACCTCTCACTTCTTAGACTCTTGAAGTCTGGCTTCCAACTATATTCAACTGGTACTGCTTTCTCCAGGGTTGCTAGTGAACTCCTAATTGCCAAATCCAATGGTCTTTTCTCAGCTTTCATCTTTCTTGACCAATATGTAGATCTTTTTAAAAAATAATTTTTTAGCTCTTAAACCTTCCCAAAACCTCTTGCCTTGGCTTTTTTTCAGGAATTCTGTTTAGACTTGTGCCCGGGCTACATTTTTGTTTGAGGTTTTGCTTTTAGATGTTTTGGGGACATTCTCTTCTTCTGGGTTCATACCTTGTGCTTCCCTGTCTGTAACTCTTTATGATGGGATTCTTTTTTGTTTGATCATTTTATAGCCCACTTCTTGTCTTTATGCTAGTACTGGGCTGGGCTTTTCACGCTTCTGGGAGGAATTCTGGGCTAAACTTTTGCTCTCTTGGGCAGCTAAGTGGTACAGTGGATAGAGGGCTGGGTCTAGAGTCAGGAAGACCTGAGTTCAAATGCAGCCTCACACACCTAATTAGCTGTATGACCCTGATTAAATCACCTAACCTCTGTCTTCCTCAGTTTTCTCAACTGTAAAATGTGGATAATGCACCTACCTCCCCCAGGTTGTTGTGAGGATCTAATGAGATGGTATTGGTAAAGGGCCTAGCATATATGTTTTTTCCCTTCCCCTCTTAGCGTCCTTCTGATTTCTTAGAGTATTAAGTGTAGTGCTATTTCAGGATTTCAAGGACAGTTCAGGTTGGGGACCAGTAAGCTTTCTGTATTCTAAAAGTGATGTGATCTGGGGCAAAGTCTGCTCACTGACCTCCTGGTTTGAGCTTTGCAAGTTCCTGACCCTGGTTTGGGTCTGATCAAGATGCCTGTCACCTGGTCCCTGGTTGGAATTTTCCAGTAGATTACTACTGGACTGATGATTACTGGGAAGTTCTGCAGTTTCAGAGTGAACAAACTATGGGCTTCCCTTTGGTCTGGGATTCCTGCGTTGGGTATTCATGTGCAGGGTTCAGTCCATCCAACCAATTCAGGATCTATCTGTTGACATTGTCGTCAAACCCATACCTTTCCATATTCTCCAGAATGATAGCATGAACTACTTTAGTACAAGTTTGGCTAGAATCAAGGTAAATAATCTGCATCATTCACCTCATCTATTAGTTTAGTTATCCTGTCAAAAAAAAAAAAAGGAAATTACACTAATCTGTCATGACCTGAGTTGTTGTTTATTTAAAACATTTTATTTTCAGCTAATATGAATTTTTCCAGGAATTAAAATCAAACTTAGAGGCCTAACGTTTGCAGTCCCTAACTCTATTTTCTTTCCTTTATTAAAAATTGGGAACAGCATTTGCTCTTCTCCAGTTTTGTGGTTCTTCTGTTTTCCATGATCTTTCAGATCATGGCTCAATGATCACATATCTGCCAATTCTTTTAAGAACCAAGGATGTAATTCACTTGGGCCAAGTGACTTGAAGTCATCAAATAAACTAGGTATACTCCCTTCTGATCTCTCACTTAGCTATCAGTTTGTTTTGTGATTCTAGTGTAAAGGTGGTTACTCTCTTCATATAAAACAGAAATGAAATAAGAATTAAATAGCTCCATCTTCTCTCTCTTGTCAGTTATCTTATCCATCCTAAGCAAAGATCCTATCCCTTCTTTGATCCTTCTCCTCCCAGTATAGCTAAGAAAAAACCAAAACACTTTTATTGTCCTTAGCTCACTCTTGAACTTTCACTTTTCTGATATTATTTTTGCAAAAGCAAGACACCTCCTGTTACCTGGCATTGCTTCTAGCTTCTTTACATTTCTTTTTTAAGATATCAATTGACTGATTAATTCCATGTGCATTTACACTCGTCTCACCAAACAAATCCTTTTTTTCTCCTCAATAGAATTATTTTCCTTCATGTCTTTGGAATTTTATTCTTAAGGTCATCCCATCGTTTCTAGACTGACTTCCCCTAAAGCATTTTAGGCCAAAGGATTTTAGATGAGGATTTTAGACCTTTCCTCCAGACTGTTTGAAATCTGCTTTCCAAAAATCTTGGATTCATGTCAAACCATGCCCAGGTTTCTTCTCCTTTATTACAAACTCTAGGATGGAATTGACATTTGCCACTAAGGTTTCCATCATTTCTGTCCCAGAAACCAGTTCCTTCCTGTTAGTGAGAATCAGATCCAGAATATAATTTTCCCTTGTTGATATCCTTCTTCTACCTTTTAAAGGATGAAATCATCACCAAAGCAAATCAAGATGTTATGAGCTACTCTGCCTTTGGAAGAGAGAACTTGAACAGATTTCTGGATGAGTAAAATTCTCTGTCTTTATTATGTCATAACTCTGTGTTTCCCACACTTCTTCTTATCTATTTACTTTTTCTGTCTAGGTGGTCTATATTATTCTCCAATGGCTAAATCACTTTTGGTTTTCCCTCTTTTGACTTTTGCCAAAATATCCTCAGTCATGTTTCCCAATCCATGGTTCCTGGATTTCCTCACATCTACTGATGTGATCTTAATATACAGTGCTATGCCATTCCCTCCTTTACCTGTCCTGTTTCTTTCATATTCATCATTGAGATTTCTCCCCCATGAAAGTTCTTTTCCCTTTGTCTTCCTTTCCTAGGAAGGGAAGCTCTACTCAGGGTTCATCGTAGCCAAAAGAAAAAGCAGCATGGCTGAACGTGGCTGTTCACATCACTTGGATGAGTTTAGGGTCACCAACTACAAGCCTTCCAGTGAGAAGGAGGATCTCTAGGCCTTGCTATCCGTCCTGATTCGGTGTCCTAAAATTCTCTGGTCATTACCCTCTGCCCTGCCCCAGCACCCTTAGCACTTGTGGGCCTTTCTGTCTGCTCTGCAGCAGAAGTGTTTTATGTATATTGTCTCCCCTAATTGGAGTGTGAGTTCCTTGAGCCACCCTGTCTCCTTTTTTCTATTTGTATCTCAAGTGCTTAGCATAATGTTTGGCATAAAGGAAGCACTTAATAAATGTTTTTATTTTTATTCATTTATTCAAGTTAAGCTTTAGAGTATTACGTTGGTAGTAGCTGACTCATGTGAAAGTAGATAAAAGATATGTCAAGTACATTTTTCCATAAAGTAAGATAAATGGTAGAATGAGCTTAATTTAGTAGTATCCTCATAATAAAACCCTTTAAATGTATGAAAATAATCCCAAATGTAAGAAAAGTACAAAGCAAATAGAATCTAGTATTATATTCATTTCTTTTGTGGATATATTAAGTGCCTGTTGTGGATAATACATCTAGAAGGAAATGGAATATAGCACAAAGACAAAAAAGGCATTGCCTGTCTTCATGATGTTTTTGGTCTTATAATTGTTCATTGCTTAAAAAATATGATCTGCCACCAAAATTGGTACAGTTTCCATTTGATATCTAGATCTGAGAGCATTTTTGAGGTTTTTTGGAATTATTTTTCAAAGGGCTTTCATGTTCATTGGGTAGCAGTTGGCAGGATATCCTACAGAGATGAATTCTTGAATGATTTGTTTGCTATTTTGACCTGTTTGCTATTTTCTTGAAGTTGTCAGCCCTTGAGAATAAGATACTTACTACTTCACTATCTCTGCCAATAGAAAATCCAGTACCTCTTCAGTTGCTTGTCATCAGAGTCCCAATTCTCACATTGTTGGTAAGAGTGTTTGGAGTATATCCAGAATTTCCTGCAGTGTAACTATGTGAGAAGAAGACTGTGTACAAATAGTTTCTGGGTTCCGCACTGCTACTATTGAAGCAGCCGATTCATTTGGATTTCAAATAGTTTTATCCACAGAGTAGGTGGGAAATTCTTGCTGATGTGAAAATGTTGACTCTATGAAGGATTGTAGACAACCTGGATTAACCAGTCTGTCTACAATCTAAAATAGTCTCTTTGGACTTGACTGTGATCATGGAGACAAGCCAAAGCTCTTTTTGCCTTCCCTCTTATAGCATAGAGTTTTAAATTTTAGGACCAGTCACAGGGAGAGCAAAGAGCCTCCTACCTTCTCTAATTCCCTTCTTTTTCCCACCTCCCTTTGTTATTACTATTTAGCAAGACTGAAATACTCTCTAATGATTAAGGCAAATCCTGATTATGAAACACAAACTTCCTGTTTAAATGTTTAGGCTAAGATGACAATCCCAGAAGTAAAAAGGCAAAAGAACCTTTTAAATGACCTCTCTCAGAATGTAATTATCTGGTTTTTCATTTCCTTCCTTTATTACTTTAATACAATAGGACATATGGTTATGTAGCAATGGTTTAGGGACTTCAGCTGAGATAAGAGAAATTTTAAGTATTGATTTTGGTGGTAATGTGTATTTAGGTTAATTCAGGTGTTATACCTATATCTAAAGTTTTGTGTTCCCTGAGTGTTGGCATAGTGCTAAGCACATGGCAGGAACTGAACAAATACCTGTTGTCTAATTAAGCAAATCCCATCACTGCTGTTAACAAAAGAATGCCCCAAAAGCAAAAAATGGAGCACTGATCATTTTTGTTCTGATCATTTGTCCCACTGACTATCTTCATCTGATATAACATTCTATAAATGATTATCTTAGAACTTTTTTCCTTAGGGGTCTGTAACCATTAGCTTTCCCAAATCCCAAACTGTTATTCTTAGCACTGTGGTACTACCTAGCTCTGTCAGAATATATTTATTATCCTGGGGTCTAAGTCATACTTTCTAGGCATCTGCCTTTCCTCAAACATTGTGCCTCAACCACATCTTTAATTATAAGAACTATTTTAGTCAGCTAAACCTGTTTGTCAGGATATTCAGTTGGAGAACAGTTCAGTCCCTGGGAGCTTCATACCACAACCAACAGAGTGCTCATGGTGGTCTCACAGCTGAGATTTGCTTTCATCAAATTATTTTTCATTATTGTCAGTTTGTTAAGCCATTGTCCACTAAGTTCATTATAACTTACAAGTCAGCACTGGTCACATGGATTAGTTTGTATTTAGGGCCTTGTAGAATATCTTCTCCTTATCAACTCTTACTACCCCTGAATCTTACTTCCTATGTTCATGGTTCTTTATGAAACTTTATGTTTCCTAGTTGCTTGCTTAATTTTTTTTAGGATCTCTTAGGTTTTATGGCTTAGCTAGGTTGTTTACTGATTGTTGAAGCAATAAAACTTATCTCTTTAATATAATATAATACTCTATATTTTAAATTTTGTATGGCTGGATTTTTAATTTTATAGACAAGACTTTTATTGCATTGGGTTAGAAGAGATAAGGGAATCCTGTACCACTTTGCTCAATGGAGGGAGTGAATCTCCCTTTAAAAGATAATTTTCCTCCAAGAGACAGTGTCTCTCTGCTTCTAGATAGCTTTGCCTTTTATTTACAAAGTTGGCCTCTGACCAAAAAGGTGATAAATTGAGTAGAAGATATTTGGAATATCAGTCTCACACTATAGTAGGAGAACTCTGTTCTTTATTAAAGTTGGTCTTTGTGTGTTTTCAGCCGTCAGCCTGAGCCACCAAAGAAGGAAACCACATCAGCTGGCCCACAGGTGAAAAGAGCAGATGAATGGAAGGATCCTTGGCGACGATCGAAGTCCCCTAAGAAGAAACTTGGTGTATCAGTTTCTCCGAGCCGTGCACGGAGGCGTCGAAAAACATCTGCCTCATCTGCATCCGCGTCCAATTCTTCCAGGTAAAAAGAGCACTTTTTGGGAAAGTGCAGTTTAGGATACAAGGCATTGTTATTCCTGGATTATCTTCTTTAGATATTTTGTTTGTTGTTAGTAACAGCTGCTGTGTTTTTATTTTGGACTAGGGTTTTTTTTGTGAGTAAAACATATATGAAGTTGTTTTCCAGATGCACAAAAGTTGTGAAGAACATCTGGGGTGGTTTTGTGGATTAAATGAAAGTAGTAGCCACATAGAATCTCTCTTGCAAGGCTACCAAAACCAATGGGTCCCCTGCCCCTTTAAGACCAGTGTTTGACAGCTGGTAGAAATTTAGTGTGTTGGAGAATATAATATTAAATGCTTTCTATGAAAAAGCATCTAAAATTCTGAGTCTAGATTTTTGTTTGGGCTGGGGGGTGGGGACGGTGAGATAGATGAGAGGACAGTGACAAGCTATGCTCAATGTTATGAGGAAAAAAATTTGTAAAAATGGATTTGACTGAGTTGTGCCCGTAAATCTTTAAATAGAAGATGGATTACATACTTTCTGGGGAGAACACAATGCTGTTTAAAACCAAGGTTATAACACTTACTAGCTGTGTGACCCTGGGCAAGTCACTTAGCCCCAATTGCCACAAAAACAAAAACCAAATAAACAAAAAATACAAAAACCTGAAAGTTAAGTAACCAAATAGTCTTAAGTTGATGGAATGACTTTTCCTTCCCTTCTTTTATCAGGTCATCTTCTCGTTCATCATCATACTCTGGTTCTGGCTCCTCTCGATCCCGGTCCAGGTCCTCATCCTACAGCTCCTATTCTAGTCGGTCTTCTAGACACAGCTCATTCTCAGGCAGCAGATCCAGGTATACTTTCTTTGGCCAGTGCTCTCCAGCGTTACTGCCTCCCTGCTCTTCTGGAAAAAGAGATGGAAGCGGGTCAAAGGCAATCTATGGACTTTGTGTTGAACGACTTTATTTTTATACAGTTTTCAATTGGGGCCTTGGTTACTTACAGTTTGGGGGCCTCTTCCCCCATGTGCCCTCACAACAGAGGCAGTCAACCAGGGTACTTCTTTAATAACCTAAATTCCGGTCAAGGTAGTTTGCTCTCCATGAAGGGTCTCTGTCTCCTTGTTTCAGGTAGGTAGGCTATATTCTTCTGCTAAATGTTTGATTGCTTTGAAATTATATGTGATAACTATAATATGTTGAATGCTGTGTTTTAAAAGTTATCAATATGCCGTAAGACAAAATGGAATAGAATGTAATTGTTTAAGTTTTGATAAATGAAATGGAAATAAAAACATAAGCTGTTACTCTAGAAATATCAGTATCAATATATTTTCCTAATGTATTAGAATTGAGCTTGAGCCCATCAAAAAAATAAGAGGTTATGCAATGAATGAACTGGCCTAATACCCATACAGTTTGGGGCTTCTCTAACTGCCAAGATGTAATGCATATTTACTAAATGTTGGGAAAAGTTTAAACGGTTCCATCCTTTGGAACTGTTGATTTTTGTGTTTTCAAAATTGTTAGATTCTCTTAAGAATTTTACTTAGTACTTTGTTTTCATTTGCTTGTAAGTCAGAATTGAATGAAACTTAAATGAATGACATTCACCAGATGTTTCAAGCTCTGTACCAAGGGTGGGGAACTTGCAGCCTTGAGGCTACATGTGGCCTTCTAGATCCTTAGGTGAGGCCTTTTGACTGAGTCCAGATTTTACAGAACAAATCCTTTTATTAAGGGGATTTGTTCTGTTAAGTAAGGATTCAGTCAGAGGGCCTTACTTGAGGACCTAGAGGGAAACATGTGGCCTCGAGGCCACGGATTCCCCACCTTCGCTCTATACCCCTTTAACTGCCTTTCCCCTTTGCACTCGTCCTGCTTTTTTACCTATTCCATCTGCCTCAACCTTTTGCAGATCATTGCAGTCTTAACCCCACTGCATCCTTACATGTGCACATTGAGCACCTTGTCTTTCTGCACTATCCCCCAAAGATTCTGACACTGGCTCACACTTTGCTAACATGGATTACTTATGTTTCTGTATTCAGCACAACTCTCCTTTTCATCTTTATTTATGTAACTAATCACAGTCTGTTCAGGTTTGGAGAAGATTGACTAAAGGTAGGAAGCATCTAGGATCATTGATTTAGAGTTAGAAAGTGCCTTAGAGGCCATTTAGTCCAACTCCTTCATTTACAGGTAGGGAACCTAAGGCCTGGAGAGTTTAAGTGACTTGCCCAAGGATACACAGCAGCAAGTGTCAGAGACACAAAGTGAACACTGATCTTCTGACTCTAAACCCAGCCCCTTTCCCTCTTTACTACATGGGTGAGTTGGGCTGCTCGCACAGGCAGCTTCTGTAAGACAGTTTCTCTTTTAGGTTCTGCTCTGGACTAGGAACTAGATCAGTTTCATTAGGGTTCCTTATCTAAAAAAACCTGTCAGTAATACTGTTGCCTCACCCTTATTTTTAGTAAGTACAATATTCTGCTCTCAGCCAAAGCCCATTGAGTAGCATATATAAAACAGTTTAACATTAGCTTTTGGAGGGATGATGCTTTTCACTTTCCCCATTGTTTTATTGGGAAGCTTTATCACTGGACATTGTTATTGTAATAAAGCCTTTAACCATCTCAATTTTGTTTGATATACAATTCCTATGGCAATTGCGGAATAAGAAAGTTCTAGCAGATTTCCTTACTAAAGTATTATATTATCATATATTATCATATAACTTTGCACAGAGAAATAATTTGTATAAATAAAAAGTTTAACAGAGCTGTTACACTTGTCGAACGTTTCTAGGTACTATTGGATAAGTAAGGGGGTCCAAGAATTAGAAAATATGGCCTGTGCTGTGCCCTTGTGGATCTCAAAATGAGATTTATACAACATACAACATTTGTATGTGGAAAAAGACTCAAGACTTTTCCAGGTCATCTAGTATGTTAGAATAATATGTGACATCTGTATGGTATGCTATCATTTTTATGACACTTTCACATTATTCTCATTTGATTGTCCCAAGCACCCTTTGAGGTAAACATAGCAAGTAATCATCCCTCCACTTTATAAAAGAAAAAACTCTGGTTCAAAAAAGTAGCTTGCTTTAAGGTTACCCCTCTAATAATTGACAGAGCCAGGAGAACTTAGTATACTATGAGTGTCTCTACTCACTGATAAACCTGAAACATTTACCAAAATGTCATACAAGTGAATGTAAATGATGAGTATAGACTCTGTGCATAGGACTAGTGAAATTATAATTAACTCAGGAAATACTTTAACCCAAGAAATACTTCCCCAGAAAAGTAAGTTAGAAATAATATGAAAGTCTATGTTGGAGTGATGAGGAGCTGGCTTATTGGCACATGTAAAGACAGTGATAGAAACAAGCAAGCTGTGTGCTGAGGGTGATTTGCTTGAGAAATTAAATTTAAGACCCAACAGAAGAATTGAAGGAAAGTAATACTGTTGGTGGTGATAAGTAAAGCCAAAGAAATACATTTGGAGGTAATTATGTGCAGGCAGCAATTTAGACCATAAGAAAAGAGGAGCTTCCCTTTTTCTGATGAGTTCAGCCAGAATACGTTTTGTGGGATGACAGAATTAGAAGTATGTAATTTGTTTTGTTTTGTTTTGTTTTGGCTAGGCAGTGGGGTTAAGTGACTTGCCCAGGGTCACACAGCTAGTAAGTGTTATGTGTCCGAGGCCAGATTTGAACTCAGGTCCATTCTGAATTCAGGGCTGGTGCTCTATCCACTGTGCCACCTAGCTGCCCCCAGAAGTATGCAATTTGGAAGCTTTATCCCAGCTCCTGAATCCAATTTTAATTAAACTCAAATACAACTACTCAGACCTCTGTGGCAGAACTGATTTTATTTGTAAACTTAAGTCCTATTACTTAAACATTAAATTCTTAGCAATTACACAAAATTAAGTTATGTACCTTTGAAGAAAAATGCTACTAGTTGTTTCCCAGATAATTGATGACAACCTAAAAGAGCCTGGTCCAGCCTTGACTGTCAAAGAGAAAGTGTCAAGAATAATGGGTGCTTCTTCCTTCCCTCTTCCCCTTTTCTCTCCTTAATTTGCCGTTTTTGAAAATGAGGATGATGGATTTCTCTGAAAGAGTATGTATTGCAAGCAGGCAGTTTATTATGAAGCAAGTTCTTACAGGTTTGGGAGAAAGACAAAAGTAATACTCTATATTGAACTGCAATAATATTACTGTAATGTACTTTCATTTGGGCCTTCCCACCCTGTAAGAGAAGTATTGAATCTGTACCCTAATGAATCATTTTATAAATATTTTGTTATATACTAGTGTTCAGTGAATAGAGTGTTATGGAATTGGATCATTAAGTTTCTTGAAAGCTTTTTTTTTTAAACTTTATTGGTCTATATGGATGTATGATAATAATTAGTTTATAATATTCCTTTGTTTGGCTTACAGAGTTAACAAAAAATGTTGAAGTTTTTGCATGACAGTTTTTAATAGAGAAAAAAGTAATATAAGCACATTAGACATTTGCTTCATTGATGACATAAGTATTATAAACCACTTACCTATTATGATTGTTTTGCTTTAATATCTTTAGGCTCTTTAGTACTCACTAGTTTGTGTGGCTTCCAGTCTAGGAAATGAGTGACCCTCAGATCTCCAGTATATCTTCAGCTTAACCACCCATTTCACCCTTTCTTGATTCTGACATCCCCATTTGCCTGTAGGATATTTTTAGATGAATAATCTGCTCATACCTGAAACTTATTTTATCAAAACAAAGTTTGTCATTTTCGTGGAAGTGCTAGTTTTCCAGATGTTTTGCCTGTTTCCCACTCTTTCCACATGCTAAAATCTTTTTAAAACACTGTTTTTCTCATATCCCATCCTTATCAAAAAGCCATTATGTCATGATGGGAAAGTCGTGGATTTGGAGTGATAGGACTTGCATTCAAATTCCATCTTTGCCCCTTACTGCCTTTGCGACCTCTTCTTCTCTAGGGAGACCTCAGTCTCCTCATCTGTAAAATATGAGCAGTGGAAGGGGATGAGGTTGAAGGCTCCTTTCAGCTCTGCCTATCATCCTGTTCCTTGGTTTAGACTCAGCAAATCCAAGTACTTCATCTTAACCATTGATGCTTTTTCGTAGCCCAAGCCAGATGATCTCCCACAGAAAACCAGCCTATTCTCAGTTTTGCCATGACACAAGTCATTCTTTTGGCCTGGATTGCATTTCTCCTCAGCTATTGGTATCCTTCCAAATCTGATACGAAACTCACATCCATTCGTTCATTCAACAAATGGTTATTTAGGGGCACACAAAGCACTAGAGATATAAATATGAGGACCACAGAGGTCATCTGATTCAACCCCCTCATTTACAGAGAAGGAAACTGGCCTAAAGATGGGAAGTGACCTGCTCATGGTCACACAAGGGGTAAGTGGCAATGGTAGGATTTGAACTCGAGCCTTTGAACTTTAAAACCAGTGTTTTTTTCCCACTGTACCACACATTACTTTCTCTACCTTGGGGGGAAATCACATACACAAATGGAGTTGGAGATGAGTGTGAAGGAGAGATCCTTTTGTTCCAGAGGTGGCCAGTCAGGGGAGCCTTCAATGAAAAGGTAGGAGCTAGACTTGAGCCTTGAAAAAAGAGGAGGGGCAAGGAGAGTTTGGGAGGAATCAGGCAGTGTGAGGCTATGGCAGAAAGCACTGGATTTGGAATCTGATGACCTGAGTTCAAATCCCTCCTCTGTCATTTGAGACCTTTGTGACTTTGGGCAAATTACTTCTCCCTGTGGGCTTCCATTACCTTATCTGTGCAATGAGAGCCTTGGACTAGATGAGCTTAAAGCTCAAGCTCTAAACTAATTAAAGCCAGGACTCAGGTTGATTCTGTATTCAGTAAGCAGTATGTTCCCATTAGATCTTTTTGAGTGATATGATCAGAATAATACATTAAGATTTCTCAGGTTGGTGTTGTGAGAAATGGAATGAAGGAGAGCTGAATTGGAGGTATCAAAGACCATTTAGAATATTATTCCAATAAGTTAGGCTAGAAGAGACAAGGGCCCAAACAAAGGCATTGGTAGTGGGTAGTCAAAGGAAGGGAAGAATTCAGGAAATATTTAAACTCGGTATGAAAGAGCGATCAAATAATGACTCTGCCATAGACTCTTCCATTTTTAAATACCTAACTCTCTGCTCTGTATCTCTTCACTCCTTCCATATTCATCTGTCTTCATTGCACTACTGATAGTAAATGTTTTTAGGTGTTTGTATTATTTCTACCTTCCTTCCCCATGTTACCAATAGATTTTTAAACTCCATAAACACAGGGTCCTCATCTTTGATAACTATTTCTGTAACTACTACCATAAAGCTCAGCATTTGCATTCCATTATATATCATTAACTGATTTTTATCTTTGATATATTCTTTGCAGTTCTTCCACTATCATTTTAGGGGACATTAAAGAAAAAAGCTGAAAACAAAAGTAAATTACATTGTGGGAGGAGATTCTAACTACTGTTAATAATTAGTATACTTCCATGAGTCTAGCCTAAGTGCTTCAGCAAAATGTTAACCCCTCACATGATCTTACATTCTGCAAGGGGCATAGTATGGTAACTATTTTAACAATTGTGCTTTTGAATTGTATATATTTATGCCATGTTTGTCCCTGACAGCCACTCCATATTGTTTATTTCCCAGGTCTCGGTCTTTTTCATCTTCTCCTTCTCCATCGCCGACACCATCCCCACACAAACCTTCTATAAAAACTAAAGGAGAGCCTGTCCCACCTACTGGAAAAGGGTGAGTTTGGAGGAATTTAAATGTGTCCTTACTCAACTACTTTGTTCTTTTTTCATGTGTTTGAGATTATGGAAGGAAATTCATAAAGAATGAAAATCTTATAAAATGGAGCTCTGGTAAGTATTTATGACTGATGGCAGAACATCAGGTGACAAGATAAGCAAGAAAGTAAGTGTAAAGTGACCAATTTCTATAATAAAATGCCTTGTTTGAGCAGATACCTGTGTTCTAAGAGGTGAAAATAGGAAAGTAAATCTTTTATGTTTATGCAACAGTTTATATTATTTAGTACACCCGAAGTTGGCAAATAAGTTTTCTCTAACAGAGAATTTTCCTCCAGCTTAGATTCCTCCTAAAGATGAGTTAGTAATGAGTAACCTGCCCTTATGGGGTTGTTGTCAAGTACTTTGTCTATTCTAAAGTGCCATAGAAATATTAGTTGCTGTTGCTGCTATAGAAAGGCAAAGGCAGTATTGAAGAGACTCTCACTTTTTTCAATTTCTCCTAAATGAAATAAAATCTTTGGGCATCTTATTTCTTGTAGAAGTGTAGGTTTCTGTATTTAAGATGAAGATACTCAGTATTGAAAGCCAACTAACAGGGTTTTTGTTTTGTTTTTCTTATTGTGCCTCATGTTTTTCAGTTTTGCTGCAAGTGTCAAGAGGCAGGTTTGGTTATCCAAGGAAGGCATCCTTGCCTATAAATTAACATGTCTAGGACCATAACTTTTCCATGTTTTATTTTGTACCAGGTTTAAATTGCTTTCAATATAACTCAATCTTGGGAGTTCCCAGATATGTTTTATTTACTCTGGGCAAATTACTTGAAGAAACTAAGACGTAGAGAAATGACCTGTGAAACAAAAATGATCAAACTGACCTATCAAATATGAATTAGAGTTAATTATGAACAGTTTGAGAGGATGTGTGGTTTTGTGGATAGAGAGCTCTTCTTGAAGCCAGGAAGGCTAGGCTCAAGTGGCGCCTCCTGATACACACTGTCTGCATGGTCTTGGCCGAGTTATTTAGCCTCTCAGTATTCTAAGCAACTCTTTAAGCCCGAGATTCTTAGCCTTCACTGATCTCAATCAGTGAAATTTTTTTAAATATGTCAATAACTGTGTTTAGATGGAATTTGTTTCCTTTGTGAACCTCCATATTTTAAAACATCATGAGAAGTGAGTCAACAGATTTCACCAGATAGCCAGAAAGACTATGACACAAAAAGAGGTTAAGAACCAACCCCTGCTTCATGCCTGCAACCCTCACCAGAGATGGCCACACTGCCTGCCTCCATTTTCCCATACAAGTGGACACATACTGTGCAGCTTGTAGGCTTAGAACAAAGGTCTCAACCCTTTTTGTGTGTCATGGACCCCTCTGGCTACCTGGTGATATATGTGGACCCCTTCTCAGAATAATGTTTTTAAATGCTTAAAGTAACATACATAGGATTACTAAGGAAACCAAAACTGTATATAATTAAGAAAATTTGCTGTAGAATGAGTCATCTGCCTTCAGTGCTTCCATTTCCACAGTTCCTTGCAATCTGATTTTAGCCCCAAACACTGTACTAAAACTGTTCTCCCTTTGTTGCCACAATTCTTATAATTTGTTTTTCCTTTTTGATACCTTGCAACTTCTCACAAACACCCCCCCCCCTTCTCTGACACTGCTATCACCCTGATGCAGGCACTCATCACCTTACACATTGATTATTGCAATAGGTTGCTGATGGGTCTGCCTGCCTCAAGTCTCTTCCCCACCCCAGTCTATCCTCCATTCAACCACTCAGGTGATTTTCCCGAATCTCAGGTCTAACCATGTCACTCCTCCTCACTGGATTCTAGTGGCTTCTTATCACTTTTAGAATCAAATACAAAATGTTCTGTTTAGCATTCATAGCCCTTCATAATCTGTTCCCCTTCTGCCTTCTTCTTACACCTTACCCTCTGAGACATACTCTTCTATCCAGTGTCACTGACCTCCGTGCTGTTCCTCAAACAAGACATTCCATCTCCTGACTCTGGGTATTTCCTCTGGGTATTCTCTCACTCCTCATCTCCTATACCTACTGACTTCTTCTGGCTTCCTTTAAGTACCAACTAAAATCCCACCTTCTGCAAGGACCCTTTCCCAATCCCTCTTAATTCTAGTGCCTTCTTTCTTTTAGGTATTCCCTTTTTATCCTGTTTGTAGCTTTTTTGGTACCTAGTTGTTTGCTTGTTTTCTCCTCTATTAGACAATGAGCTTCTCAAGTGGCAGGACTCTCTTTTACCTCTTTTTGTATCCCCAGTGCTTAGCACATTGCCTGGCACATAAGTAATGGCACTTAATAAATGTTTATTGACTGGGTGACTGACTTGCCTTTGGTTTCTGCGATACTATTCTTTATGATTCTCCTACCTCTCAGTATTTATTTGTGACTCCTTTGTTGGCTCCTCATTCACACTGATGACCTCTTTGTGCAAATGACTTCCAAGTCTGTGGTTTCATCCCCAGTTACACACTTTTCTATCTGTCCCTTCTTTCCCACTTCTACATCAAGCACTCTGTTACAGTCCTTCATTTGTTTCTATTTTAACAGCCTTCTAAATGGTTTTCATGCCCCTAGTCTATCCTTTTTCTAATGCATTCTTCATACTAGAGTAATCTTTCTAATTTAGCACTCAGATGCATTATTCTTGCTTAGATGGTATTAGTAACTCTCCATTGCCCCCTGGGGAAAAAAAAGTAAACTGCTGAGCTAAGCATTTAAGGCCTTTGACAGTCTGACTACAACCTACTTTTCTAGCCTTATCTCTTAATATTCCTCTATGTTCCAGTTAAAGCACCAAACTACTCTTTCTCCATTATTGTCTCCCTTGTGAAGCCTTTCTCTCCAGTAGTGCTTTTACCTTCATACTTTTCACATTGGTCCTAGACAGGGTATTAGAATACCCATGTTCCCCCTTACCACAAACAGACCCTTCCTCCACCATTATCATTCAATAACCTCTCTTCAAATTAAGTTCATCATATCTAAATATATCACCCAATCCAGATCCTGGTGACCCACAGTCGTTATCCCCTCTTTCTCAAGAAGTCTAGTACCTGGTTCACAGTATTCTCCATCCCATCTCCATCCTTTCCTCATGAGAGGGAACTTCCTTCACATTCTTTGGCCTCTCTGTTCCTTAATCTCCTAAGCTCTTATAATTTATTTAACCCCAAATTATTAATCATGATGACAGGATCAGAGGTGTAGTCATACCTTTGATCTTTCCATCATGATCAATAATTCTAAAATTACTTTATCTCATCATAACCTACAGTTCCACCTCTACCTGTCACATGTTCCTCCTAAATCAGTTCTTTGTCCTTATGAACTCTAGTCTCCACCTTCTCCATTCAATTCTTTCCCAGACCATTGTCCCTTCTCTGCTCTAACTTTTCACCCTTCACAGTCTTCCTCCTATAGTTAATCAGTTCTATATTACACTGTCTTCTCTTGAGTTCCTTATTACCCTTGTCCTGTATATGTCCATACCTTGCCATACACCAGCCTTTGATTACTCCTATGTTGTGCTACCTCTGTTTCTCTTCACCTGCTGCTGAATAGAGCAAAAGGAAGTTTTTCAACTGGACTAACAAGGTCCATTACAATTTTGTTATCTAATCTCAACAGTCTTTACTGTACCAAAGCAATCTTTTTTACTCCTCCATAGCCTCTTCTCTCCTCAGGCTTCCAACATCAACTATTCTCTGCTTCCACATGACTCTAACCTCATACTTTATTGAGAAAATAGAGGTCATTTGCCATGAGCTCCCCCTTCCTCCCTTCTCTGCATCTCAGAGCCTTTTGATATCATCCCCCTTTCTCTCCTCCTTTATTCCTGTCTCTGAAGAATTGACCCTTCTTACTCTGTCATGGTGCCTTCACAGTCATCCCCTTGTCCTAGTTACTGATTTCTTCCCTGCTACCTACAAATATATGCAGATCTCTGCTAGACTTAAAAATTATTCACTTGACCTTATCCTCTCAAGCTGTCATCCTTTATTTCTCTTTCTTTTTCCTGTCAGTCTCCTAGAAAAAGTTATTCTCATTGCCTTCCCTTCCTTGCTTCTCATTCACTTCTCAGGACTTTGCAGTCTGGATTTCAGACTCATCACGCCACTGATAACTCTTCTCTCCAGAGTTACCAGTAATCTCTTAATTTCCCAATCTGGTGACCTTTTCTCAATTCATTCTTTTTTGACATTACTGCCCACATTTTCCTTCTTTTACTCTTGGTTCCCTTTCAGCCTTTCTGATCACTTGTATCATCATCTAAATTGTGTCCCCTAACTGTGAGTGTGCCCAAAGCTCTGTCCTGGACCTTGTCTTTCAAACTCTATTTCTTGGTGACCTCCATTAACTCTTGTGCAGATTGACATAAGATATCATGACTCATGACTTCATCCTAAGCACATAACTTCTGGATGTCTATATTAAGCCCTAGTCTCTCTCTGAGCTCTAGTCCTGTGTTACCACCTACCTGTTGGACTTTGCAAACTAGGTGTCCAATAGACATCGCAAAACAATTCGTTCCTATATCCTACCTTCCCCCATCTCCCCAGTCACCTCTCTTCCAGCTTTCCCTTCACATTTTGGTTACTACCATCCTTCCAGGCATCCAGATTTACAACCTAGAATCATCCTTAGTTCTTCACTCTCCTTCACCACACATATCTAGTCAGTAAACAAGTCTTGTCATTGTTTACCTCTACCACAGCTCTCACATCTATTCCCTTATCTGTATTTAATCAGCCACTACCCTAACTAGTTCAAGTCTTCATCATCTTTCATCTTGCATTTTAATTGATCTGCCTTCCTCAAGGCTTTCCTCTTTCCAGTCCATCTTGCACACGGCTACCAAAATTATATTCTTAAAGCACAGCTCTGACCATGTCACTCACCTATTCTGTGAGCTCCATTGATTCCTCATAGACTCTAGGTGCAAACAAACACTGCTCGGCATCTAAAACTTTTACACCCTGCCTCTGATCTACTTTTCCAGCCTTATTACACATGACTTCCCTTCACACAATGTTTAGTCCAGCCACACTGGCTTGCTACTATTTCTCACATGTAACACTGTGTTTCTACTCTTTGTGCCTAAATGCAGCCTAGCCTCAATACTGAAATGCTCTCCATCTTCACCTGCACTCCTTAGAATTCCTAGTTTGGGGAGTCCTGCCAGGGTACACACAGGAACTGTATAAACCCAGTTACAAAGGACTCTTTCTACAAATAAAGACAGATCTAAATAATTGAAGTAATATTAATTGCTCATGGGAGTCTGAGCCAATATAATAAAAATTACAATACTACCTAAATTAAATTTTTAATTCAGTGCCATATCCATCAAAATACTAAAAGATTACTTTACAGGGTTAGACAAAACAGTAACAAAATTCATTTGGAGGAACCAGTGGTCAGGAATGCCAACAGAATCAGTGTAAAAAAAAATGGAAAAGGAAGAAGGCTTCGAATTTCAGATCTCAGGGACAGCTAGGTGGCACAGTGGATAGAGCACAGGCCCTGAAGTCAGGAGGACCGGGGTTCAAATCTGGCCTCAGACCAAACACTTGACACTTACCAGCTGTGTGACCCTGGGCAAGTCACTTAACCCCAACTGCCCAAAAAAAAAAATTTAGATCTCAGACTATACCACAAAGCTGTAAGCATCAAAACAATTGGCTCCTGGGTAAGAAATAAAGATTGATCAGATTAGGTACACAGAATACAGAGCAAACAAGCACAGTAACCTAATGTTTGATAAACTCAGATCTCTGCTTTGGGGGCAAGAACTCACTCTTTGACAAAAAACTATTGGGAAAACTGGACAATGTTTTGGCAGAAACTAGGTACAGACCAACATCTCACACTGAATACCAAGATAAGCACCGAATGCATACATTATTTAGACATAAAATGTGGCATCACAAGCAAATTAGAGGAACATCGAACAAACAAATGACCTGTCAGACCTGTGGATAAGGGAAGAGTTCATAACCAAATGTGAGCTAGAGAGGCTCATAGAAGGTGAGATAGACAGTTTTGGTTATATAAAATTAAAGAGTGTGCACCCCTTCGCCTGTCAAAAAATGAAGCTAAAATTAAAAGAAGTAGGAAATGGGAGGCAGGGGGGAATCTTTGCAGCAAATTGCTCTGATAAAGGCCTCCTTTCTAAATGAACTGAGTCAAATCAGAGCCATTCCCCAATTGATAAATGGTTTTCAAAGGATATAGTTTGGCAGTTTTCAGAGGAAGAAATCTAAGCTATCAATAGCCATATGAAAGAAATGCTAGAAATTCAAACTAAAGCAAATCTAAGGTAGCTGTTCACACTCATGTGACAAAAAGAGAAAATGAAAAATGTCAGAGTGGTTATTGGTGGAGTTGTGAACTGGTCCAGCCATTATAGAAAGAAATTTGGAACTATGTCCCAAAAGCTATTAAATTGTGCATACCCTTTGACTCAGCAGTACCAGTACTACATTTTTCCCCCAAAGAGATATTTTAAAAAGAGGGAAAGGACTCATGTGCATGTTATAATATCTTTTTTCCTGGTTGCAAAGAATTGGAAACTGAGAGGATTCCCATCCACTGGGGAATGGCTGAGCAAGTTATGGTACATGAATATGATAGAATATGTTGTAAGACATGATAAAGGAGATGATTTCAGTCAAACCTGGGAAGATTTATATGAACTGATGCAGAGTGAAGTGAGCAGAACCAAGAGAATAGTTAATAGCAATAATATTATATTATAAAAACAAACAATTTTGAAAGACTTTGGAACTCTGATCAGTTTAGTGGCTGACCACAATTCCAGAAGTCTCTTGATGAAACACCTTCAGATAGAGGTGGTGGACTCAGGATGCAGATTAAAGCATATCACTGGGGAGTTAACCGTGACTAATGCTGGAATTTGTTTTGCTTGACTATACGTATTTGTCATGGATTTCTCACTTTCTCAACGGCTGGAAGAGGGGGAGGGAGAAAATGAGCAACTGACAGTGAAATAAAATTGAATTTTAAAAATCTTAGCTCAAGTGCCATCTTTTATGTGGGACCTTTCTCGATTGCTGCCTTCCCTTCGCTACAACTACTGGTGACTTCTGCTCCAAAATTACCTTTTGTACAGACGTCGTAGATGTGTGTACATGCATACACATAAGTAGGTAATTGTAAACAGGATGTCTATGCAAACAGAAGTGCTCTCCAAGCAGCAGGGGCAGCTTGGTATCTGTCTTTATATCCCCATTGCCTGATGCAGCATCCTAGTAGACCCTGAAACAACACTTGGCTGATGGATCGGTTTCTTTAACCATCCCCACCTCCAGCTGAAGGGGAGCTCGTTTTCCACATTGTTGATGGCATTTTGTCTGTACGTGGTTGGTAAAATAAAGGTATTTTTTGAACAATGTGGCAGTACTGTTTAAACTCTCCTCAGAGCAATCCAGTTCATAGGCACACATCTCCAGGAGGTCACAGAGAAACTAAAGTTTCAATATATACCAGACTAGTTTGAGTACCACTCTCCAAATAGAAATGGTACATCCAGAGTTCTCAGGAGTGTGGCGCAGGTAGTTTTATGGATGCCTTTTGTTTCTACGTTGCATTTAGTTATATTAGAGTCATTGGGTATATTGTTCTTCTGATTCTTCTTACTACATTCTCCATTCATACAAATAATTTCCATGTTTCTCTGAATTGCTTAGATCCATCGTTTCTTTTTTGGACTTAATCTGTGATTACATGGAATTAGGGACCTTCTAGTGAGGAGACTCCCTTCCCCAACTCAAGTCAGCCACTGCTCTTCTATTTAGTCTTAGGATCATAAATTGAGAGTTGGATGGACCCCCAGAGTCCAATCCCCTCATTTTACAGATGAGCTACTGAAGCCTAAAGAGTCACGTCCCACAGCTAGTAAGTAGCAGAAGTCCTTTGACTCCAAAAGCAGAACACTTTACGCTGTATTACACTGCCTGTCCTAGGTAGTTACATGGGATACTATTGACAGCGGGTATGACTCACTTGGTCCTAGAGCTCCTATGAACCCAGGTCTTCCTGGCGCTGATGCTAGCTCTGTCCATTAGACTACACTGCCTCATCATAAGTGGTGCTGAGGCTATTATAGTATATATTGAAACTTTGTTTCTATTTTTGATCTCCTGGGGATTTATACTCAAAAGTGAGATTGCTTTTTCAGTTTAAGACAGCTTGATCACTTTTTTCATATAATTCTTTTATTTTTTTTCAAAATGGTTGAAATTCATAGTTCTGCCCACCATGTATAAGCACTACCTTGATTTTTGAGAAGCAGCATGGTAGAGTAGAAAAAGCTCTGGTCCAAGAGTCAGAATTGAATTCTAGTACGAACTCTGATACTAAGAGCTTTCTTTATGGCCTTCAGCAAGCCAGGGAACTCCTTTGTGTACCTAGAGTCAGCTCTAGAATGAAGTGAAGGTTAGGTGAACTCTAACCTCCTTTCCAGGCCTAGCATTCTCAGATCCTAGTCTGCTGCCAGCATGTTCTTGTCAAGTTATTTAAACTATTTTAACAAACCCTTCTCATTGGAGTTTTCAGGAAACAATCGGTGTTAATCACTTGACTTTTTAATCACAGGGAGAATTACAGCCTAGTCTTCCTAAAATAGTTTTGTTCTTCCCTCCTCAAATAAAGGGGTGATGGATGGAATATTTTCAAAGTGATAGGAAAATTCAGTAACACATTGTGTCACTAGTATGTAATGCTGAATTTAAATGAAGCAATGGAACTTTTGAATTGTGTTTTTTGTCCTACCTAACTCTGGTGTAACTACATTTGGAAATTTTGTTGAGAGAGTAAAATAAAATCTCTTTGGTGCTGACAATACCCATATTTGAATTCTTATCTCTTAGAGAGAAGTCTCTGAAAAAGCCAGCCCCACCTCCAGTCCCCCCACAGTCCACCAAAACTATTACACCTGCACCAGAGCCAACCAAACCAGGAGATACCAGAGAAGCAAGAAGGAAGGACCGCCAAACAAGAACCCCACCCAGAAGGTGAGAACATTCTGGTCACTACAGTTTCTGAATGTTAAACATGAACAGTCCCAAAGTGAATTCTGACATAAACCAGGAGATAATAAACTCAAGAATCCAGAAGCAGGGTGACAGAGAGGAGATTAAAATTAGAGTTCCTGAACAAGTATGTCTAGTCTTCCCATGAACAAAAGTAATTTGATAAATTGGCAGTCCTGTCTAATAGAATGACCCACTGGATTTGGAAGCAAGAGGCCTGGGTTATAGTTCCTGCTTCACCAGGGACTAGCTTTGTGACCTTGGTCAAGTCCTTAACTTCTTGAACCTCAGTGTCTTCCTATAAAACGATAATAACTACTTTTCCTATATTACAGGGTGGTTGTGGAGATTAAATGCAATGATCTGTATAAAAGTACTTTAAAAAACTAAAATTTAAAAGGATACACACTTTATCACCATTATTATTGTTGCCATTTATCATCATTATTATTACCTAGAGCGTGGTGCTAATGCTGCCAAGGTTGAAGGTTTAGTCTCTAGACGGGCCATGTCATCTTGCTTTTTACTACTAAAAATAGTGTTCTATGTTCACAGGTTCAACATGTGGAATTGAACATATAGCAAAGTAGGGACCAGTAGGGTCTCTTTCCATCTAATAACTTCTGTCTCATTCCATGGAAACAAGTTTAATGTGGTGATAGACCATGTGAGAATGGTCAGTATCTCTTCAGCATTGGCATGAGCTGTCATGAGGTTTTCTTTTTTTTTCCATAAAGAAAATGGAGTTATAATGGGCCCTCAACTTAATATGTAAAAAGAAGTTGATTTGTCTGAGCCCAGGGTTGGAGCTGTTTGTTTCTGATAAGTTAGTAGCCCCATCACAGTGGAGGGACATTGGCCTCGTCCTCAGCCGCTGACATTGGTTCTAACAGGATGTCCGATTGTGTTGCAGGCGGACCATCAGCGGCAGCATCAGCGGCAGCGCCAGTAGCTATAGCGGATCTAGTTCCCGATCCAGGTCATTGTCAAGATCTCTCTCTAGGTCCCATTCCCGATCAACTTCTGCCTCTATTTCTCCCTCCCCATCAGGGTCCAGGAAGTCCCGGTAAGAAGTTAAGCCAAGTGTTAGCATCCTTCCCCCTGAGGTATTCTGGGACCAATTACTAGTAAATCCTGTAAGTTTGAAAGTTATCGTAGGGGGGAGTTGAAAGGCTGCTACACTGTTAGAGAATAGCTCTGAAATTCAGTCTTGATTTTTAAAAAGAAAATTCACAGACATAATTAGTTCCACTCATTCTGGAGATGAGTAATATTCTAAGTGAATATATGTCTAGTACAGGAAGGAAGTACTTTTGTATTTATGAAGTAAAACTAGGAACGTTAGACTGATAGTTGATGTCCTATACTTCTCCCTGAAACACTTGGGTTAAATTGCCAGATCTGATCTCATGCCCTCCAGTATAGGAGGGAAGCAGGAGAGTTAGTATCTTCTCTGTATCCAGCAAAGGCCAGTAGAAAGATGGGTGGAGGCAGGCCATCTGAAACTACACTATTGAGTTCCAGAAAGTTTCTTATTTAAGTCTCCCCAGGCGGAAAGTTGGTAGCTTGCAATGTGAAACCTTGAGAATTAGTCAGAACCTTTAAGGAAACCCTTCATTGAAAATTGAAAAGAGACACTTGAAAGAGAAGAAAGATAATAGAAAGAAGCTCTATGGAGCATTTCAATACCTTTTGTAAGACTCACTGGGAGGAAGAACTCAAACCACAATGGGTTTGAGTGATTTGACCATCAGTAAAATAAAAATACTTCCCAGTGTGCAGGCAGTGGGGTGGCTTATGCTTTCTTTTCTGTATTGGCCTAGGCATATGGCCTTTTTTTTTTTCTTTCTTCAAATATGGTTCTTTCCCTTTCCCCATACCCATTTACTGACGAAGTCTTAGGAAATCCAGGTAGGTATTTTCTCTGGAAAGATATAAAACATGATATTTAACACCACCACTACCACTTTTGAAAACTTCTGTGTCTGTTGGAATAGTTTAATATTTCTTTTAAATACTCTTTTGTGCCTTTCAATTCCATGTTTATCAGGTTTGATTCTCATCTCATGAAATTTTAGAGCTGAAAGGGACTTTAAATATTATCTAGTCCAGCTCATTTCACAGATGAGGAAAGTGGGGACCAGAGCAAGGGTAGTAACTTGACCTGTGAACTATTCTTATACTAAGGAATTTTATACTAAGAAGCTAAGGACTGTCCAAGGTAAACTTTCCCAGAGTTGACAGGAGTTCAGTTCTGACTTCAGATTGACTTGTGTTTTGGAATGAAATGTCCCTAATCCAGCTTTTCATTTTGCTGTAGGTTAAGCATCTTTCCTTGTTTTCCATATTTCAGTTTACCAGAGCAGGGCCTCTTTTGTTCAAGATTGGTAGGAAGTGCATGCAAACACACCAGGTTTTGGTCATTTCCTTCTGTTAACTGGACAGGGAATTCTTTTAGTCAAGTGACAGAAGGTTCTGTTATCTCTGAATCCTACAGTTCTGAGCACACATATCCCTTAGAAAATAACAGTGAGAAATAGGAGTATTGTTGAGTAGTCATTTGACTAGTAGGCACTTAATAAACATTTACAGTTTTTAGTGAGTAAACGTTTATTAAGGCCAGCTATGTTTCAGGCATGGTGCTAAACGCTGGGGATACAAAAACAGGTAAAAGAAGCAGCTCACAATCTAGTGAAAGCGACACCATGTAAACAACGATGTACAAATGAGATAAATTGGAAATAATCAACAAAGGGAAGACACTAGAAATAAGGGGGATTGGGAAAGGCTTCCTGTAGAAGGAGAATTTGGGACTGGGACTTTTGAAGGAAGCCAGGGTGGTTAGGAAGAGAGGATGAAAAGAGAGAGACAGCTAGTGAAAACGCCCAGAGTCCTGGAGATGGAGGGTTTTGTTCAAGGAGAATTATATATTTGAATGGTAGAGGTAATAGGGAGTCACCGGAGTTTATTGAGTGGGGGGTGGACTTGGTAAGACATGCACTTTAAGATCACTTTGATGCTAAGTGCAGGATGGATTGGAGTGGGGAGAGACTTGAGGCAGAGAGAGCAACCATCAGGCTTTTGCAGTAGTCCAACATGAGGTGATAAGGGCCTGCTCCAAGATGGTGGCAGTGTCAGAAGAGAAAAGAGGTATTTCAAAGGTAAAATAGACAGGCCTTGGCAACAGGATTGGATTGGGAGTGGGAGGTGGGGAGTGAGAGTGAGGAGTTAACACTTAGAACCTCTGTGACTGGGAAGATGGTGATACCCTCAGTCATAATAGGGAAGCTGAGGTTTGGGGGAAAGCTGATAAGTCCAGTTTTGAACATGTTAAGCTTAAGAGGTCTGCAGTTTGAAATGTCAAATAGGTAGATATTGGCAGAAAGGTGAGGGCTAGATAAGTAGATTAGGTGATAATTAAATCCATGGGAACTGATAAGATTACCAGGTCAGAAGGTGAGAAGAAGAGATCCAGAACAGAGCCCCGTGGCACACTTGTGAGTAGAGAGGGTAATCTGAAGGAGGATTCAGCAAAAGAGATTGAGGAGGGGTCAGTCAGAGGTAGGAGAACCAAGAGAAAGTGGTGTCCTGAAAACCTAGAGAGAAGAAAGTATCGAGGAGAGTGATCAACAGTGTCAAAAGCTGCAGAGAGGTTGAGGAGAACAAGGCTTGGGGAAAGACCATTGGATTCATAACCAAGAGATTGCTAGTAACTTTGGAGAGAGCAGTTCTGGTGTAATAAAGAAGTCAGAAGCCTGATTGCAGAGAGTGAAGGGAGAAGGGAGTGGAGACCCTGTTGTAGATGGCCTCTCAAGGAAGAGAAGTATGGCACAGCAGCTAGTGGGGGGAGTGAGCCAAGGGAGTTCAAGAATGTGGAGACCTGGGCATGTTGGTCAGCAGTAGGGAAGCAGCCTCTCTCCACCTGTACGCCCTTCTCCTTGCTTTCCCCACCACCTCACTGTCCTGCAATCCAGTGTCCCTTTGGTGGTGCATGGATTTCTGTGTATGTTTCAGGTCTCTGAGTGTGAGCAGCGTCTCCTCTGTCTCCAGCGCCACCTCGAGTAGCAGTTCTGTTCGAAGCGCTGATTCAGAAGACATGTATGCTGATCTGGCTAGTCCTGTTTCCTCAGCCAGTTCCCGGTCTCCCACCCCTGCCCAGACAAAGAAAGAGAAAGGTAAAGCATCTGGTTCTTTTGTGCCGATTTATCTTATGAGAGGATTGGACATCCCCAGAGAGTGTGCCTCACTACTTTCAAGGTGGCCAGGAAAATGCGTGTGACTCGGGCTCAGTCAGGAATACAGGGTTGAGGAAGGGGTATAGTGGGACATAATTGTAACACAGAAACAAGTAGCTTTAGTAAAACTGAAAGAAAGGGGGGGGGCGGGGGGAGAGAGAGAGAAACAGTGCATTTAGAACAATATAGTAGTGACGAGGGCTCGTTAAAAGTTTAAGACTGCAGCAGTATATGCCTAAAAGGTTTCCCCCAAAACAAACAAACCAAAACAAACAAAAAACCCCAAAAAACAGTTTATCTTTGCACAGTGTACATCTCTCTTTGGCTGTGAAAAGGAAAGACCATAGGGCCATTTCATCAGAGCCTTAAGTGTGTCTCTCCTTTCCCAATCTTTAAGCATTGTTTAATTCACTCACATAAGGTAGGTTATACCGAATGACTTTGAGACCTAAATGTCATTCATTCTCAATGGTAGAAAGGAAAACCTTCATGATAAATCTTGCCATATAATAAAATGTATCACTTTTCTTACCAGTTTTTCAGCCATTTCAATCAGTCTGGAATAGAAAACACTACAGAATATCTCTTGCCTGTTTTTGATAACTATAAACTTATATTGGGGGAGGGGGCAGTGAAGGAAAGACAGTCTTCTTTTGGTCAGAATGGAATCTTCTGTCTGTAAAATCATAGTGCTATGTATGTATCGCACGTAGACTTTCACACACTATGCATGAGATGTATTTCTCTGTGGTCTATTTGTCACCTACCTCATGACTAGATAGGAAGCCCCTTGAGGATGAGAACCTGCCTCTCCCAGAATAGCTCACTGCACTGGCTGTCAGGTTTTTTGGACCGGACCTGTGATTTCAGAGATGTAGGGAACTCCTAATGAGGAAACCTCTGTCCCAGCGCACATTGAGCCTGCTTGGAGCTTAGGGGCTCAAAGGAGTCATTAAGTGACTCGTCTGAGGTCACACCACTAGTATGGGTCAGAGGCTGGACTTGAGGCTCTATATCTGTCGTGCCGAGTTGCCCCTCAGTTATAACCACACGTTCATCTTTGTAGTCTAACCACCACCCCCTTGCCCCCACCTCCCCCCAGTTCTAGTGCCTAGGCCAGAGTCTGCCCTTGGTAGACATTCTGTAGTCAAGGTATATTTACTACTTCCACTACCATCCAGAAACCATTCAGCATATAATGAAAGATTGTTATCTGCATATCCACACTGATAATCTGCATATATCATATATATTGTTTATGCTTCCTACCATTAACTACATTACCCCAAAAATAACCCAAAAGAAGAGATTACTGCAGGTGATTGACTGAGAATTTGTCATTTAACAGGAAAATCTAAAAAAGAAGACAGTGTTAAAGAAGAGAAGCGGAAGAGGGAGGCACCCACACAGCCCCCCAAATCCACAAAACCTGCAGCCAGTAGTAAATCATCCCAGCAGCCACCACCTCCCCAACAAGTGCTCCCCCCACAACCTCAGCAAGGAGGGTTCAGCGCTCACAAAGAGATCAAACTGACATTATTAAATAAGGTAAGAGCTATAGAGCAAGGACATTAAGTCAGCTAATTCAGCTACTGATGATCTGCTAGTGGGAGGAAAAAGGAAGAAGAGGATTGTCAGCAAAGGAAGCTTCACAAGTCAGCCCAACTGAGTTAGAGCCATAGTCTTGCTTGGTAGGAGGGAGAATGGATACCCATCAAGGTGGCAAGAAATGGCTTCCAGTCCCTGGAATTTGGGCTCTTAGGACTCATGCAGGTGATTGAGAGTTAGTGGTGGTTTTAGTACTGCCACTTGCCAAGACAAAGTGCAGTTTCATTTCCTGACGTTTTCAAAAGTTGTAGAATGTACCAAGAGGATGACTTTATGTTGGTAATGAGACTTGGAAATTTCCAGGGAGTTCCTTGTAGAGTTGGCCAGTGACTCCACAGCTAAGTGTACTGACTGCAGGGGAAAAGTGAGAAATTGAATGAATAAATAAATGCTCTATGAAAACAGCTGTGAATTATCCTTGTAGCTTGTAGAAATACCACCACATTGACTATTAGAAAGACTCAAGCTCCCTAAAAGTAATTGAAATATATAGTAAGGAAACTTAACCTCTCCTCAAGGATAACCTCTTCTAGGAAAACCTCCGAATGCCCCTGGAGCTCCTCCTGCCACTCCTGGGCTCCACCACTTATGTCTGGTATCTGGCTTTGAAAAGAACTGGATCCAAGTTCTACTTTTGACCTAGAGCTTAGTGACTCTGGGCAACTCTCTCAGATGGCGGTGGGGTGCAAATTACTTGGGACTGCGAATGATTTTGCTGTGTTTTCATTTTGTGAAAGCAGAGGTGATACATGTGTACTGCTCTGACAAAATGTCTTCCCTGGACCAGATGAAGCTGATTTTCTCCACTTTTATTTAGTTCTCTGTACTGGGTCCTACATGTCATGCCATATACACATTTCATTGCTCTCTTGGGTTGTTTTTAATTCTGTGATTTTAAAGAATAGAAATGTGCAAAAGTTGTAGCTTTTAATAAAAGCACATACTTCAGTGACTGTTAAGAGACAGTATGATAGCTGTTAATTGTTGAAGAAGTCAGACTTTTCATTGATCTTCAAACCCACAGTGAAACAGTATCAGTCACCCTGAAGCTCAAAGCACAGTGAGGCTGAAAATGGAAAACACCATCAGGAACTGAAACTGCTGATGCACAGAAGCCTAATTAATCCCCTGAAAACAGGCAAAGACCTTCAGAGGGACCTGGCAGATGGAAGAGTTGTCTAGCATAGGCTTCCTGAAGTTAGATGGACAGATAGCAAGAATAATTTAAAAAGAAATAGCTGCTAACTTTTCCTGTGAAGAAATATCTCTTGTCATGGGTAAAACAGCATAAAAACTGGAGTACTCAGGATTGAGAAAAGGTAGATTTTACTGATGAAACTTGCTTTTTCATTTAAGGCTGGGCCAAACTATTGTCAAAAAAAAGTCCAGGGGCAGCTAGGTGGAGCAGTGGATAGAACACCGGCCCTGGATTCAGGAGGACCTAAGTTCAAATCCGGCCTCAGACACATAACACTTACTAACTGTGTGACCCTGGGCAAGTCACTTAATCCCAACTGCCTCACCAAAAAAAAAAAAAGTTCAGGTGAGTAGTTGAGATTGGGACATCTCATCAGACTATAAAACATCTACTCCAAAACATGTTTGGGGGACTTTGTTTTTGGAAGTCTTGTCCCCATTGAGGGAATGATGGTGTCTGAAAAGCAGAATTTTTTCAGAATTACAGAAATCTCCAAATGTAGATGGAATATGTCAAACATGACCTCGCACTGTGCCCCACTTCACAAAGGGTTAATACAGATATTCAAGAAAAAGATAAATATGCTTCAGTGCCCCAGAAACTCACCTTATTTAAACCCTATTGAAAACTTGTGGCTTATAATCAAAGCTAGACTTGTAAAAAGGAACTGTTTATCAAAAGTATGCTTGATATCCAGTGTGATAAAAGCGTAAGTTTTTTTGGTGGAGAATTAAAGCATGTACATCAAAATCTTGTGAATTCAATGCCATCTCACTTAAAACAAGGAATTGCTGCAAAAGGAGGACATAATACATATTTTTAAAGATGTAAAAATTTGTAGGCTTTTATTGTATGTCAAATTTTAATTAATTTGTACATCTTGCATAAACTGCTAAGCAGTTGCTAAATCTGGTTTGGTAGATTCAGTTTCTTAATTTTGAGCTTCCATCGTCAGTGAAATCACAGGGTCCAGTCCAAAGCCAGAAGCACTATACTACATTTTGAAAGCCATTCGTGTCTGTAATTTATATACTAATTAGATCCAGTGAATAACTTTGTGTTCCAGCACCAAAAGAATAATTCCTTTGTAATACTCTCTTGAAATGGGGAATATTTTGTGATTCTTTCCTATGTGTTTAAAGATAGGGGAACAAAGACCCATAGAGACTTGGTAATTGAGTGAGTCCATTGGAGATGGGCAGTGGCCATTCTGGGTAGCATTGCCCTGAATGGAAAGCAGCTCTGTGACTTGATACTGCTGTCTTTCTTTTTCTTTTTTTAAATGTAGTGTTACCCTGAGTTTCTCTGCAGCCTTTGGCTTTATTTTCTTTCTCATTTTAGGCAGCTGATAAAGGAAGCAGGAAGAGATATGAACCATCAGACAAGGATAGACAAACTTCTCCTCCAGCTAAACGAGCTAACCTGTCTCCTGAAAGAGGTAAGAAAGCATCCCATTGTCATGTTAGTGTGGAAGGGAAAATTTCTGAGACCAGCTGTCTAGTCTTGGCACAACCTGGACTTTTGGCTATCACTCTACAAAAATGTGAGAGCCAAGCTTACAACAAAGTTCAAAAATATGCTGGCTCCCAGTCCTGCAGGTGAGTTATTTATGGACAGAACAGCTGGAACAGCTGTGCATTGTTACACATGTCCGCTTCCATTCTCAGAGACTTCTTGTAATTTCTCTTCTTTTAGTCTTGACTGTTTAAGGAAACATATGAGGTCTCTTCCCTTCCATCTACCAAAAGTGGGCAACAGATTGCCTAAGCAGGCTGCGGGGATAGCTGGCCAGAATGAGGCTAGTGAACACGGAATTGCAGTTAGAGACTAATTTAACAACAAGTCTTTGTTTATACTGCTCCCTCCACTGTCCCCTTGCTATGAGGCTACCAGTAGTGCTTGTCCTTTGGGCCGCCCTCACCACTGGGTGCACAGACAAAAGACCTAAGGAAGAAATGGTCCCTGCTCTAGAGGAGGTGGGGGGCGAGCAGTAGGCATGGCGAAGAAACAGCCCTAGACATGATTCTAGAGCATTGAAGTGGAGAATCAAGAAAGGCTTCCTGAAGGAGGGAGCGCAGGAGCCTGGGAGCCTAAGAGGGATTCTAAGCATACCAGGAACATCTGGGCAAAGACATGAATTTGGGAAACTGTAGCGTTATCCTCTCTATTCAGATAATCACCAAGCATTTGTGTGGGCTTTGTGCTAGGCACTGGGCATGCAGATGAAAAAGTGAGATGGTCCCTGCCCTCAGGAAAAGGATGTTTGCTTACTAATTCTTTGCGAAGGGCAGCTAGGTGGCACAGTAGAGAGTGCCAGGCATGGAGTCAGGAAGACTCATCTTTCTGACTTCAAATCTGGCCTCAGATACTTACTAGCAGTGTGACCCTGGGTGAGTCACTTAAACCCTATTTACCTCAGTTTTGTTCATCTGTAAAATGAGCTAGACAAGGAAATAGCAAACTTCTGCACTATCTTTGCCAAGAAAACCCCAAATGGGGGCATGAAGAGTCGGACATGACTGAAAAACAACTAAACAATAACAAAAACCTCCTTCCCTCTTTCATCTCTCACCTTCATCTACCTCAGGCGAATTGTAAACCTCCTGTCTTCCCCTTCTGTGGTAGCCTCTGGCACCTCCATTCTGTCATTAACAAGTGTTGTTTCATCTTAGGCACTCTTTTTTTTAAAAAATTATTTATTTTTAGTTTTCAGCATTCACTTCCGTAAGATTTTGAGTTCTTGTACTTGGGCAAATCTGGCACCCCCAGAAGACTCTACACCCCTGGCCACCCTCTTCAATACTCGGTGGACCCTCTCTCATGTTCCTTAACACACTGGACCAGCCAGAAGAATAGAGATATTCTTTGCTCCTCACTGCCCCCGTCTAAACCTTCCCTTAGATGCTTGTCAGTGACCTTTTCTCCTTTGAGGTCCACTCCATCTGGGTGTATTGTCCTATCTAGATCTGCTTGGCATAATGGATAAAACAGTGGGCCTGGAGTCAGGAATACCTGAGTTCAAATCTAGCCTCATAGCTGTGTGACCTTTGACAAGTCATTTAACCTCTGCTTTGGTCTTTTATTTGTAAAGTTCTTAGCATAGTTGTCTAGAACAACTTAATAAATGCTTGTTCCCTCTTCCTCCTCCTATCCCTCTTAGGCATTCTCAAATCATTTGCCCCCTTGCCTATTGCCATTCACACCTTACCAAATTCCAACCATTACTTCCACCATTTATTTGTCTCTTCAGTCTTAGCCATGTACTCCCAAGCACCACTGGAAAGTCACACAACTTTGCCGGCCTGGGTCTACTACAAATTTGTTACATAATCTCAGGTGGGCCCTCACTGCTGTCACCTTTTTGTTCTCCTGTGGTTGATTCACTGTCTTGTACTCCCTGTCATGGCTATTGCAGATCTCATCTTTTCTCCTTAAGCTACCACTTCCTTCCTGTCCTCCGCCATAGAGAACGTCACCTGCTTTTCTGGGGAAGCCGAGATTGTCCATTGTGAGAATCCTCTTCTCATCTCATACTTTAAAAGCTCCTTTTGCTTTTGTTCCCATCTCTGAGAAAGAAGTTACTTCTTTCCAGTGCTGATCTCTTTACTTGCGCCCTTGATTCCTTCTTCTGCCCTCTCCTGTCTTCTCTAAGAGCTTGTTGCTTCAATCACATCAGCCCTTGATCTGATAGATCATAGATTCATAGAAAAAATGAGATTGCCAAGAGAGAATGTATCAAGAGAATCCAAGAGTAGGGCCTTGGCAGACATCTATGTTTAGGTGTCAGGGATGGAAAATCTCGTAAACTAGACTAAGGAATGTTCAGAAAGATAGAAAAACTAGTAGTGTCACAGAATAAGAGTATCCAGCAAGAAAGGGGTGGTTGACTGCATCAGGAATTTCAGAGAGCTGATATAAGATACAGACTGAGTAGAGGTAATGGCAGCTAAAAGATAATTGGTAATCTTGGACAGAGAAGTTTTAGTTGAGTGGTGGTGTCAGAAGCTTGAGTGGGAGACAAGCAAACAAAATTGAGCACAAATAACTTTTCCTAAGACATTGACTATTAAAGCAATAAGATCATAGATTTAGAGCAGCAAGAGACCTTAGAGTTCATCTAGTTCAGTTCCCTTATTTAATAGAAAATTAAACTGAAGCCCAGATATGGACAGTGATGAAGGTGATTTCCCTGAAACCAATGTAGTGTTCTTTCCACTGCAGTGCCCTGTAGAAGAGAAGAATAACTTGAGGTGGCAGGGTCAAGTGATGGGGTTTTTGTTTGTAAGAATGGGGGAGAACCGGGTGTGTTTGTAGGCAGCAGGAATGAAGAGGCTGAAGATGAACAAGGACGTTCAGAAAGGGCGAGTGTCAGACAGTGGCAGATCAGATGAAGAGCACAAGTAGAGGGATTAGCTTTGACATCTTCCTCAGAGACGAGAGCAGGGGAAGAGTCTAAAGGAGGAGGCTGATGAATTTTGAGAAGGGCGAGAAGAGGAAACTCACCACAGAGATCCCAGGGTCCTCTCCTGAGAGAAAAGAAACAAGAATAGTGAAGGAATAGCTTAGAGGGTGTTGACAAAAGAAAGTTTATGTCAAGCACTGTGTTTAGCAGTGGAGATACAAAGACAAAAGTGAAACAGTTTCTACCTTCAGGGAGCTTACATTCTAACAAGGAAGTATACGTAGAATGCGGGACCATCTCTAGTCCTGAGCTATATCTAGCCAGTGGACTCAGATGGCTCTAGAGGACAGAGTGAGGCTGGTGACTTTGCACAGCCCTCCCTCACTTAAATCCAATTCACTTGCAAGTCAAGACATCACCTTCCTGATATCATTGGTCCTCTTGGAAAACCAAGGAAAACAACAACATGTAGAATACATACAAAACCATGACAAGGTAGTTTTGGAAGACAGGTCCCTAGTGGCACAGGGATCACGAGAGGCCTCTTTTAGAAGACTTCATTTAAGCTGCATTTCAAAGGAAAACAGGGACTCTAAGAGATGGTGATGGGGAGCGCCTTCCAGACGTGGAGGACAGCCAGTACAAAAGTTTATAAATGGGGGTGAAGCAAGCATGTATGTGCAAGGAGCAGCAGGCAGGGTGGTACGACTAGAGCATAGTCTCACACCAGAGTCTGCACCTAGCTGCCCCAGGAGCTGTTTTTCTTAAGGAAAGTAAAATGGTCTGGGATATAATTAAGACTTCCTTAGAAGTAAGCTCAGCTTCACATGCCGTTGACGTAACACCAAATTAACTCCTTTTCACTTTGTATTTCAGGTTCTCGTGATAGGAAACCAGGTGGGAGAATCTCTTCTCCCAAACAGGAACGCCAGAGAGGACAGAACCCCAAACCACCTCTGACTCAACCAGATAGGTGAGTGTCCCCTTCTGTCTTCCTCAGCAGATTTATATGGTGGCTCCATTACTGTAAGGGAAGCCAGAACTTTACCTGTTGTGGATTCATAAAAGAGCAAAGGAGCCTTGGCTAAGCAGTAAGGATTCCTGGCTTAAGAATGCTTCAGTCCCTCGGGGATGCTTCTCCTGCTGGCATAGATGATAACCTCTTTGTGCCTTAACAGATCCCCCAGACAATCTACAGCCAGAGAGCTTACTTCTCTTTGACCAATGTGGAGATAACATCTCTGAGCTGAGCTTTCATCCTCTGTCAGAAGCCAGTCCATCACTAGGTCCGTGCCCAAAGCCTTGCCAACCTGAGCTTGTGCTCCCTTGCATAAACCCAACAGGGAGTTCCTTATTATCTGTATATTAAAAGGCAAGGGGGAGAGTATGAATAATATCCACTGATAATCTAAAAATCTTATTTAAGTTAAATTTAAGTTAATTTAGTTAAATTTTTGCTTAACTAAATATGTCCTCAGTCCTGTTAATAAAGAGACTAACTGACTTCAGTTTTGCCTCCTCTCCTGGTAAAGTTGCTGATAAATAGCCAAAGGCCCGGTGGCAATGAGTCAATAAACATTTATTGAGAGCCTGCCATGTGCCAAACTGTGCACAAACACTGAAAGAAACAAGACAAAAAGGAAACAGCGAAAGGGAACCTAAAGAAGGGACAGCTCTGAAGAATCTGCAGGTTCTCCACCTGTAAAATGGAGCTCTGAATACTTCAGTTCAATGTCAGTCTTTCCATGCTACTTCCATTATGGAAAGGGAGGCAGGCAGGTCAACAGTAGGCTCAGCTGACTTCCTTTCAGAAAGTAGCTATTAGGCTCTAGTACTTTAGTTACCTTGTCACCTGTCTGAAAAATGTACTTGTTTTTCAAACTGTCAAACATACGTGGAAGGAAAGACCTAGAGAGAAACAAAGGGAGCTAGACAGACACAGAGAGCCCTCTGTCTTCCCTGTTAACTTCCATCAGAAGAGCTTCCTGACCCTACCCTAGCTGACCTGGAGAAGCTGGAACCTGTGACTGCCTGAATGGGGGGGAGGGTCCCAACTTAGTTTTCAGTGGAAATAATGACATTTAACATTTTAGAATCATGTCTTTTCAGGACAGAAGGTAATGAATGGAAAGTTCAGATTAGACCTCAACAGAGACTGCCAGCTCTGATTGAATGGTGTTTGTGGCACTCACCTGCAGTGCCTTATATTGCTGCAGTCCTGTCAAGACTCATAGCGGAGTTCACTCCTTTCCTAGCCTTGCCAATCCAGCTGTGGCCTAAAGGATGGGGCTGGTGAGGAGTTGGTTGATTCAGTCCATTGGGTGCCATGAAGCTAGTCCAGAAGCTAGTCTCCAAATGCAAGGTTGCCATGAGAGCATGAGAATCCTGCCCTGACACCCAGCACATTAGCATCAAAGGCACTTCTGACCCTTTAGTTTTTCAGACATTATTTCATGCATTTCCCCAAGGTGGCTCCTCCCATTTAACTCTTACCTTTTACACCCTTTCATAGGAATCAGGGTAGGGAGGAGAACTGCCCAAGCTGGGCTAGTGGGTTGTGTCCACTCTTCAGCCCCTTTCTCTCTCTTCCTTCCCAGGAAACGCCAGCTATCCCCACAGTCCAAGAGTTCAAGCAAAGTCACCAGTGTTCCTGGCAAAGCCTCTGATGGGGGCCCAGCCACAGCTGGTGCCAAGTCCGGGAAGTCAAGCACACTCTCAAGACGGGAAGAGCTCTTGAAGCAGCTGAAGGCCGTGGAAGATGCCATTGCTCGGAAGCGGGCCAAAATCCCTGGGAAAGTATAGCTCCTGGCCTGGCCTGCATAGACTCTTACATGTTTTTATAAATAGTGTAAGCGCAGCCATTTTGGATTGTGCAGTTAATGTCTTATTTTGGCTGCGGTTCTTTTTTAAAATTAATAAAAGAAAAAAGAAAAAAAAAGTTTCTCAGCTGGAAAAGAAGCCGCCCATATAATGAAGATGACTCTGATTCCCAGCTGCTTCCCAGCAAAATTGAGGATCAGTCCCTTTCTTTCCAGAGCAGAATCCTCAGAGGCAGACCAAGCCAGCACCGAGGCAGAGACACATGCAGCAACATTTTCAATGTAAATTATAAATCCTGGACTCCTAATTCCAGCCCCACTGGGTACTTTGTCTCTCCTCCCCATACCCTCTTTTTCTTTTTTTCTTCCTCCTTTCTCCTCCTCTTCCTCCACCTACCCTCTTTGCTAGCCACGAGTTGTATTCTAGTTAGCCTTGCTGTGTGTTGTGTCTTCAGCAATGCAGTTCTACTCCCTGTGTAATAAGAAAACTGAATACTTCTGTGAACTACTGGCAACATCTTCCCCTCCCTTGCCCCCATCCCCAGGATCAAAAATATATATATAGATATATATATATTCTTGACTAAAGTCTGATTGGGAAATATTTCCTGTCTTTTATTTTAAGCATCAGATTGTTTTAGTTGATTAAAAAAGAAAAAAAGCAAGGGTATCGTTGGGGCGTCTGTCTAATGAGGAGGGTCTTTTTTTGAGGGGGTCTCCTAAAATAAAATATTTTGATAAGCAGTTCTCCCTGCCATTTTAGTCATGTCTGCATGTGTTGGAGTTATTCTCCCATTTTCTACTCTTGCTTTTGGATTTCCTCACCCACGCAACCAGCAAATTGACGATTTAAGGAATAGAAGTTATAGACTCCATTTGTCCTAGTTTAACAGTGGCATGAGCTTACAGAACACTTCTCTTCTAGGTCTGTCCTCTTGATGAAAATACAGATGAGGTATGGTCAGATGGGAGCTATACATCAAAGCCTCACTGTATAGATTCTAAACTAAAAGCAGGGTCACCGGACTCCTGGGTAACACAGTCCAATCTCCCGCCTCTGCAGGTTCCCTTGAGAGCAGTGTCTCTTACCGTATTCCCTGACTTGGCATACTTGTGACTCTTGGTAAAGTCGAAATTGACTGAATTCTGCAGAGGGAGCCTTCACATGGCATTTTTCTGTTGGCCTGTAAAGAGAGAGCCGAGGAGGTCTGATCTGGAGAATCACTGGCATGTGGCAAACTGTTGGTGCCCCTTCAGGGCCAGTTACACTGTACTTCGCTACAGATTCCTGGTTGTAGGTCAGGAGAGAAGACTTCTGTTTCCACATGCCACGTGTGAGTAACCTAGGGGCCATGGAAGGAAATTAATCTGCTGAAGCTATGCTGGCATCGACATGGAAGTGCCTTAAACCAAGAACTAAATGCACTCTCTTGGCTCTGTTGAGTGACCTCAGTTTGCTCAAGGTCAACTTTTATCCAAGCTCTCCTTCAAAATAAAAGGATACTGAGCATAGAACAGTTACTTGCCAGGCTCTAAGGGAAAGATGTGTAGTATTAAGACACCAATGAAACTGTAGTATTTGGCTAATTTGCCCAATAAGCACTGTTCCCCAGAAGATGTGTCATCAAAGGGACACAGCCTAATGGCTTATTTTCTTACTCCAGTTTCTCCCTTTCTGAGTTCTCTTGCACAGCCCTGAGGCAGTGCGCCCTGAGATCATTAGAACATTAAACATGAAAGTTGGGAATTGGTTTGCTTTTCCTATGTTTGTATTGGTGTGTATCAAGTTGATTATATTTTCTAATTTTTGTCCTTATTATCCAGTCAGATAACTCAAATTTTATATAGTCCTTTAAGGCTTGCATAACCCTACAAGAACCTATGAGGTAGGTAATAATACAAGTAGTATTTTCATAATTTAACAGATAAGGAAATAAGCTCTGAGATGTTAAATTACTTGCTTATGGTCACACACCTAATAAGTGTCAGAGCTGCGATTTGAACCCAGATTTCCTAACTTAAAGTCCAGAACTTGTTCTGCCATAGTATACCACCTAGGATGATGAGGATAAGATTAATTAGTACAATCCAAAGAAGATTTTGTAAGTAGCCGAATCCTAACTGTGTTTGGATACTTGAAGGTTTATTCAGCTTACTGCCAGACCACCGCTGGACTTGTGTTTGGAAGAGGAGAAACATTTTTCGCCAGATGAAATGTGAGTTCACAAGAATCAAACTACAGCTTCTATCATCTTGGGTAGTTTGTGAATGTTCTTTAGTTCCACAGGATTAAATCCTAATATCCTGCTTTGTCAGCAAAGGAAGGGACCCTGGAGACCATCTGCTTAAACTAGTACTGCTTTTCTTGTGAGGAAATTCAGTCTTAGAATGAGGAAGCCACACTGTGAGATGATGGAAGGGCCAAATCTGTCCCTAGATTCCCAGGTCAAGGCTCTTTCCATTGCACAATTAAATAAATGTTTGGATGATGGCAGAAGAAAAGAAGGAATTATTGCTGATTTCCTAAGGAATGTGATATGAATGGAATGTCTTAAAAAGTTTGGTCCATTAGACCAACCTGTGTTCCTACTGTCATGGGATCCTTTCCGAGAACCAGAAATATATTGATGAAACCACTTTGCAATACTTGGGAATATGTCTCCCGCATGATGCCTCCTTGAATTCTCCCTCCACTAGAAAGAACACCTGCTCCAGAGCACAAGTTATTGATTTCAACTTAGAATGCTCCCTTTCACTCTACCTAATGAGAATAGCTTGGCTTACCTCATTTTAAATGGCTTGTGCTTTGGATACTACCTAAATAGGTCATCTAGCAGCTGTAGAGCTTAAGTATTAATAATTTTTTTCTCTTCTGGTGAGTTAGAAATATAATCAATCCAGTGTGGGGAGAAACGAACTGTCTAAAATACTAGTGGCTCCTTTCTGTTCACTTTGTTGGTAAACCGAGTCACTTCAGAGTCCTTTGTGTGGACACAGCTCTTAAGGCAGGCACTGAGTTCTCTTCAACTAGACATTATTTTGCTTATTCTGTGAATAAGCTTTTGGGGTGGAAGTTGCAAAGAGAGAAATTTAGGTTTAGGAGAAGGGAAAACTTCAAAAAAATTAGAACTGTCCAAAAATAGAATGGTTAACTTGTCCGAAGGTAGGTTCTTTGTCACCAAAGGTCTTCAAACAAGTTAAGTAAGTAGTAGAAGAAACTTTCAGGTATAGGTCAAGCCAGATGACCTCTGAAATTATGTGTGACATTTCCACATATTTGGTAGTGTGGAACTACCAAAGGAGTTTTGGATAGGACATTAAATAAGAATTAGCATTTTCGTTTCTGATCTCGTTTGATCTAGCAACTCTGTGAGGTGGATAATGCAAGTATATTTACTCTCTTATTGATGGAGGAATTCTATCTATAATCACTGGGACTTGAGCCCAGGTCTTCTCTTTTGAAAACCCAAGTGTCTTTCTACTACAATAATAGCCCTCTTTACTTTGAGAAAAGAAATATGTCCTGATTGTTTAATAGTAGAGAGCCACAGAGAATAGTTGCTTGCTTTTGGCAAAATGAGGGCAGAAAGACTTACAAAATAGAATCCTAGCGTCTTAGAACCAAAACAAACCTTCCTCATCATCTGGACATGGAATCAGATACTTAGAATGCCAGAGCTCAGAACCTTAGAACTCAGTCGGCCCAACACCCTCATCATACAGATGAGGGGAATTTACTTTCCAAGCAGCTACAGAGAGGTAGTGGTAGAGCTGAGGCTAGCACCCATGCTGCCTGGTTCCCAACACAGGCTCCACCTCAATCCCATCACCCCTCACAGTACTGTTGACCATGAGTCACCAGAGGCTAGCTATCCAAGTTCTGCGTGTTGTGGAGGATTGTGAACTGATTTAGAGTTGCAAAGTACCTCAAAGCTCACCTAATCCAACCCCCTTCATTTTTTACAGATGAATGATAGCTCTTTGAAGTCACTCAAAAGAAATGTTTTCAACAGAAAGCACCAGCCCTAGCCTTTTGAGGATTGCCTATAATCCTTGCCACAAAGTATGTGGTTGCACTTGCTCCAATAATAGACCCCTTTCACAATCTGTAAGCAGTCCTTGCTATTTTGCAGTCCAAAACAAAATGTACAGTGGCAAGAAAACTGACCTTAAGGTCAGAAAGATCCAAGTTCTGGTCCTGCCTCTGATCTGACCCTGGTCAAAACAACTTCTCTGAGCTATATTTGGTTTCTTCATTGTAAAATGGGGATGATCATGATACCCAAAACTGCCTACCTCACAGGGATGTATTAAGGCAACTGATGTATTAAAAAGTTATTTTTAAACACTAAATCACATAAATGTAAGTTATTAATGTGGAAGGGCATGCAAAGAATATAGAATAAGAGCATTGAGCATGTTCCTAAGTAAATAATTAAAAATATATTATCTGTTTTTAACAAGGGGATGACATTCCACCTCTCCTTATCTTAACCCAGGAATGCTTTGTGAGAGATAGGATTTCAGGAGCTGCTTTGTACCCTGGGTTAGAAAGGAGAATCACAACAGCGAATAGAGTTGTAAGAAACCCCAGAGTTCATCTGGTGAGATTCCCCCTTGTTTTATAGATGAGGATCCTGAAGGCCAATGATTCACCCGAGGTCACACATCACTGTGGTTAAGTGGCGGAGCTGGAACTCGAACTCTGGTTTAGGGTGCTAGCAGCAGTCTGGAGGGATTAAACCCATCAGGGAAGAAGAGAAGGCTTAATGAGGAAGAATCTCAGAGACCACAGTGAAAGGAGCACAGGATCTGAATTGTGGAACCCAGGCTTAAATCCTGGCCCTGCTGACTCACTATTTGTGTGACTGAGCAAGTCGCCTGATTTCTCCAGACCCCAGTTGTCTCTTCTGTAAAATACAGTTGGGGAGGAGGATTGGACTAGATAGCTAAGGTCAGTCAGTAAGCATTTATTAAGGACCTGCTGTGTGCCAGGCACTGTGCTAAGTTCTGGAGTAAGGTCCCCGGTTCTAAATATATGACCCTATTATTTGGATTTGCTCAGACCAAAGAAAAAAAGGGAAAAAAGCTGCCCTAGGACCTACTAGAACTTACAAGGAGACAGGAAAAGAGCCAGGTGTGAAAGTCTTTGAAAACCTGAAAGCATTAAATAAATATCGGGCTTATTTATTTATCTTATTTAGCTGCTCACAAATTCAGTTTCCTCATCTGTCAAATAATAATAGATATTTGCCCATTAATGAGATAATGTATATGAACGTGTAACCATGAAGAACTCTACAAACATAAGCTACAATTGTTTACGTGGGTGAATGTGTTAAGGGAGTATTCTAGAAGATAGCACAGGCAGCAGATTTGAAGGACCGAATAAAAGGTAGAAATGGATCAAAGGTTTCTCTGAGGTCTCTTCTTGTTGCCCACTAAAAGAGAATATTGGATGCAGGTGTTGGAATGTGGTGACAGGGAACAGAGATTGAGCAGCTTCAAATGATTTTGTAGACCATGGTATGGAGCCTTGGGGACCCAAAGGTAGCTCTGTGAGCACCATCTGTGGACATGATAACTGCACCCAAAGCAATGAATGGCCCTCATCCTGTTGGCTCCTTTCTTACAGTTCTTTTATACTGCTATACAGTTGTGCGTGTTGTGTCTCTTCTTCCCCCAACTAAATTGTAAGCTCTCTGAGGACAATGAATATCTTAATCATATCTTCTCCAGAATCAAGCACAAAGCTTTGCAAGGCAGTTAATAAATGGTTGTTCAAGGAATAAATGGTGACCCTAAAGGGTCACTCAGTTATCTCAAGGTATATTATGAAATTATCAAGAAATTCTCAGCAAATTCCATTTTAATCTCTCCCCCTTTTTTTTGAGGAATGCATACATTTCCATAAGACCTAAGACAGAAAGAGAAGGAACATTGTAGAAACAGTGTTGATGCCTCCAAAACTCTTCGAAATCATTGACCTAGGGCTTTAGTGTAGAGACAGCATCTTAGGATGCTTAGGTAAGGTGATTCAGCAATTACTGGGCGGTAGCTTGGCATGAAATTTTTGAAGATGCATTAAGGATGGTGACAGTAGAAGGAGATAAACCTTTCAAGGGCTGCCCAGGGGAGAACAGGATTGAGAAATACTGTGTTCTCATTGAAAAAGCCCCAGGCTTTCCTTGGATTCCAGTCAAAGGTGAGGAATTTGGACCTGATCTATCAAAGATGGAATGCCATGGAGAAGTAAGATAGTGGGGAGGTAGCAGTGAAGATCAACAGAGGACCATCATCATTGCCCTCCACAATCAAAATGTGAATATTTAGTATTTCATTTGAACCGAAGAGTCCATAGGGATTCAGCTTACTGAGCAGAGCTTTAGTTGTATGATTAGAGAAAAGACAAGTGAGAAATGTCATGGAGATCAAGATTGGCCACTGCATGGATCTGGTTTTAGTATTTTCCTAAATGACTGTGGTGGTGTAAATTGTTCTCTGAAGTCTATTTTACTCCATCCCATATCAGTTCATAGAAGTTTTGTCCAGATTTCCCAGATTCTTTATCTTAATCATTTCTTTTGAACCAATACTATTCTGTTACATTAGCTACAGTGTGTTCAGCCATTTCCCAATCAGTGAGCACCTACTGTTTCCCATTTGTTGTTACAAGCGCTGTTACAAATATCTGTACATATGAGACTTTTCCTTTTGATGTTACATCTTTCATAATGTGCTGTAACCTGCTCATTTGGGGGTACTTGCAGTTGTGATTTTTCAGAAATGTTTTTCTGCCATGTCACTGGGAGAGTATTAGTGCTAAATCTTTAAATTTTTCATTTAATCCTCATAGTTTCCAAGTGAGGTAGGCAAAGCTAATATCTGACCTCACAATCTAGCTCCCACTTACATTTCTAGACGTTTCATATTATTCCCCTTCCACACTAAACCTGAGCCTCAGTTTCCTCATCCGTAAAGGAGAGATAACAATAAATACCAACTTTCTAGGCTGTTGTAACGTGGGTAAAGTGTTATGTGTCGTACTAGGGTCACATATTATTTCTTCTTTCTACCTGTCTTTCCTTCCCCTGTGTCTCTCCCCTCTCTTCGCCTCTGTCCTTCCACCGTATCTCTCCCTTTCCCTTTGCGTCTCTCCTTCCTCCCTATCTCTTCCTGTGTCTCTTTCCTCTGTCTCCTTTTGTCTCTGCCTCTCTACCTCTCTCGGTGTCTCCCCACCTATATATCTCTCCACCCTCCTGGTGACAATCCCGGAACAGGAGCACAGGAGCGGTCGCTGCGCCTCACGCTGGAGGGGCCCGCCGTGCGCGCGCTAGGCGGGGCCGCTGGCTCCGTGCCCTTGTTATCTAGGGCGTCAGAGGAAGTAACTTCGGTTTTCCGAGGGCAGGGGCTGCACTCATTTCCCGCCCTTCGGGCTGCAAGGCTCAAGTCTTTGCTCTCAAGCTCTTTCCACTCTTGCCCAACCTGGGACTTCTGCCGTTTGCCCCAGCCCTGGGGCCGCCCCTCAGTGGCTTCCTCCCAGCCCTAAGGTCACATGTCCCCTGGTCTCCCCTCTCCGCACCCAACTTACGTGACATCTCCACCCACCCCCACCCACAGGGTGCTCAATTTAGAGTACCTACACCTGAATTCCAGACCTCATCAAGGCTTCCTCTCTTCAAACTTCAGTTTCCCCGTCTGTAAAAATAAAGCTAATATTTGTCCTACTTGCCCCACGGGGTGGTTGTTGCAAGGCAAACCCTTTCTAAAACTTAAAGCATTCTAAAAATTGCAATTGTAATTACTCCCCACCCTCTGCCATTAGCCCTTAAATTTTCTTCCCCTCTTCTTTCTCCTTCCCTTCCCTGCCTGCTCCCCTTAACCCCCAAAGAGGAGTCTCATTTTCCCAAGACAGCAATGCAGAGAACTGGGAGCTGACTTTTCCCCTGCCCCCTTCTGCCGCGCAGGTCGCAGACTCCAAGGAATCCAGGCTAACCAGGGACCTTTCCTCTTCCCAACTGCTCACAGTTTTCTTGGGTCTGGCTCTTGGGGCCCAGACCTACTTGGGCAGGTGGCAATGGCCTTGTTTTTGAAAGGACCAGGGTCAGAAAAAGATCACTGATGCCTAATTGCTGCAGAAATGAACTTGGGGGCAACTACATCCCTCAGCTCACCAGTTCCAAGGAAGTGTTTGCCCCACCTAGTTGGCCAGTTTCCCCACACTTGGAAAAATGAGGACTCAGAGGGGAGGTCTCCTCTCAGTGAGGGTAACAAGCTGTTCATTTTGGACAGTGACCTCAAATCAGCCTCCTAGATGCTTTTGTGCAGTGAGTCAGAAAGAATGTTATTGTTTCCATTTTATAGACTAGCAACGGCAAATGGAGAGGTTAATGACTTGTCTGGTGGGTTAGTGTCAAGCAAGAACCCGTGGTTCCTTTCTCTCTATCAGAGCCATTCCTGAGACAAGTGGGGGCCATCCCTCTGACCTTGTATTTTGCCAGCAGGAGGACAAAGATGTTATGGAGCAGGGAAGAGAATATGGAATTTGGAATCAGAGTATCTGGGCTCGAGGCCAGACTCAGTCACTTCCTAGACGGATAACATTGGACAAGGCCTTTAAGTCCCTTCCCTTCTGGATTTCAATTTCCTCGTTTATAAAATGAAGGAAATAGATCTCTAAGAGCTAATCCAGCTCTAACTTTTTATGATTCTGACTTGTTGTCACAGCCTGTTAATGACTCAGAGAGCCCTTGTGTGAGAATCTTCAGGAAGAACAACAAAAACAAACAAACAAAAAAAAGACATCTCAAGCCAAAACCTCCTCTGCCACATCATCAGGGCAAAGTGATGGAAATATTTTTCTCCAGTTTCCACATACATACACCCTTCATGTGGCCCTGAGCTGATTTTACCAGGGTACAAGTGCCAGGGGGAAAGGAAGGAAAGGAAGCCCAGACTTTTGACCCACTAAGCATTCTCCTGGTCGTGTAACAGCTCTAGGGACAGCCCCTCCTAGGAATCCAATGGTGTTCCCAACACTAGTGTTGCTAAATTAGTGCCACAGTCTCAGACACACCCCATTGTGGTTCAATCATTGTTTCAGTCGTGTCCGACTCTTCATGGCACCGTTTGGGATTTTCTTGACAAAGGTACTGCAGTGGTTTGCCATTTCCTTGTCCAGCTCATTTTACAGATAGGAAACTGAGGCAAACAGGATTGAGTGACTTGCCCAGGATTACATACCTCATTGACTTTCTTTAATTAAATCTCTTGCAGTATGATGATTTTAAGAGAGTTTGGGAAAGGACTAATTTATTGTGTCATATCTATTTCGTGCTGCTTATGTGGCCCCATTCTGATTCATGTATAAAAGGAGAGGGATGGGTCCCTAAGAACATCTGCTGTGCTAACATCCTATATTCTAACATACCATGTTCAAGGTCCCTTCCAACATGAACATTTCATATCCAACAGGCAGGAAAAGCACAATAGCTGGGTTTGAACCCTGGTCCTGCTGTTTTCTCTTCCTCTCTCAGCCTCAGTTTCCTCATCTATAAAATAGGAGAGCAGAAGTAGACTAAGTCACCTAAGAGTCTAAACTTGATGATCTTAGTCAAAACTTTTGCCTATGAGACACTTAAATCTTGGCCTCTTTACTCTGCCCCTATCTATAAATGGCAGGTCCCTCCTGAATCCAATAGCAAAGTTAATAATAACTAGTAGCCTTGTTCTGCTGGGGAAACTAGGGCTGAGTGGAGTCCAAATCTGTGCACCAGGAGTTCAGAAGACCGAGATTGGCTTAAAAGAGGGAAAGAGATCCGGTTGGGATGGGTCTAGCTGCTCTGAAGCTCTAAGTGCACTGACCATCTCCCAGGTTTCACTGCAAAGATGTAATCTAAGAGGAAACGATTAAGCAGGAAGAGAAAGGAGAAGTGACTTGTCCTACAAATCCTGGAATCACCAGGCATTCCATTTCCCCTTATAGCTTGAAATCATCAGAACCTCAGAGCTGGAGGGGATCTGAGAGGCCATCCGTCTAGTTCAGCCTGTATGTGACCAGCTATGCTACAACATCCTCTGGTGATGGCAAGCCCATCACTCCCTCCGGAGGCAGTCTGTCTGAGCACAGCTCTGAGTCAGAAGCCTTACACCCAGCCTAAATCTGCCTCCATGCCACTTCCCAAAGTGAATTCTTCTGCCCCAGGACGGCCCTGCGAAATATTTGAAGCTGAGTTACCATGTTCCCCCTCCGTCTTCTCTTTAAGCTAAACATCCCCAATTCCTTTGGCGGATCCTCAGATAGCATTATTTCAAGATCTGGCACCATCCTGACTACCCTCCTCTGGACTCTCCAAAACAAAAGATTCAAGATCTGGTCTGATCAGGGGAGGGGATCACATTTCTTTATTCAGGACACTGCTTCTCTTAAAGCAGCCTAAGTTCACACCTCTTTCTGCTGTCTTCTTGCATTGCCAATGAATATAGAGGTTGCTCCAAAAGCCCCCAATCGTTCTCACACAAACCGTTGTCTTAACTATGTTCTCCAATTTTGTACCTGTAAAGTTACTTTTGGAGCCCAAGTGTTAAGATTTCACATTAAGTTTCATCTTAGATCTGACCCAAAATTCTATCGTGTAGAAATGAAGAGCTTGTACACTACCCCATGAGTTATAAACTTGTGGAACTTGTTATAAACTGAAACTATTAATAGCTCATAGAGTTGCAGAGCTTTAAGGAACCATAGAAATCAACTAGTCCAAAATTTTTCCAGTGTAATCAACGATGAGGCAGGTAGATGGCACAGTGGATAGAGCATTGGGCCTGGAGTCTGGAGGACCTGAGTTCAAATCTGAGCTCAGACATTTCCTATCTATGTGAACTTGGGCAAGTCACTTAATGTCTGTCTGCCTCAGTTTCCTTGTTTGTAAAATGGAGATAATAAGCACCTATCTCTCAGGGTTAATGTAAGGATCAAATGAGATACTGCTTGTAAAATGCTTTGCAAATCTTAAAACACTATGTAAAGGTTAGCTATTAGTCCAATCTGGTTAAAACAACAACTACAGCAGACCGTAGAAAGTTTAGATAAATTAATGGCATAGGCAACACATGGGAAATAGGTGGATAAAATTTAAAATATATGAACATAATGGAATATTATTACACTCTAAGAAATGACAACTATGAAGAATACAAAGAAATGTGGAAATATTTATATGAAAGGATGCAGCACAAGGAAGGAAGAATCAAAGCAGCCATTTGGGGCCAACAATTCTGGAAAGCAAGATGGAAAAAAGTGACTAAGACAACTGTACCCTTTGCCCCAAGATAACTATGTAAAAAAAAAAATTTAAACCCCCCACCCCCAATAAAATACACAGAAGAAAAAGAGCTCTGAAAAGGAGCTTGTAACAAACAAGTTTTTTCTTGTCTTTATTTTGTTAAAGTTAAAATTCACTTTAAAAAATCAAAAGTAGTTTGGAGTTGATGGTTTATTATATGATTTTTAAGCATTTTTGTTACTTCATTTTATTATTTCTTTCATGGCTGGTTATCATTTGTAATGCTCCAATCACCATGATTGAATGAATTCATTAATGGCAGTTGTAAGAAACAAAAGTAGATCATAATTTCAGAGTTGTACTTTCTGGTGGCAATCTGTCCCCAGACAGTTACTGTCCATGGCAAGGCCAGAACCCTGGGCTGGAGGGAGGTTGAATCTGACCAAAGGAAGCCAATTCTGATATTTTATGCTCCTTTTACTCTATCCTAAGAGAACTTGAAAATCATAAAGATACAGGAAAGACATAAATAAATAAATAAATAAGAATAATCTCTTACAGTTGTATACTTTACCATCTATAAAATGCTTTCATTTTGATGTTTTTTTTTTATCCTAACAAGACACCTGTGATGTAGCAGGGCAGAAATGAGTATTCCCATTTGACAGATGAGGACACTGAGGCACAGAGATGAGTTCTTTGAAGCACCACAGGGCTGAAATAGCTTTGGGAAGGAGAAATATACTTAATGCTTGTCTTCTCATCTTTTTCTCTCCTTTATTTTTTCTCCTTTTTTCTTCCATTTTCTCCTTTATTCTTTCCCTATACTCCTATCACTCTCTTCATGATCTTAAGCCTCAGGATACTAGCTCTCCTTCATTTTACAGATGAGTCCCAGGCAAACTGAGTTCCAGAAAGATTACTTGAGTTTGTTTTATTTTGAATTTTTTTTGGGGGGTGAGGCAATTGGGGTTAAGTGACTTGGCCACACACAACTGGTGTCAAGGGTCTGTTCTGATATTGGATTTGAACTCAGGTCCTCCTGATTGCAGGGCCAGTGCTCTATCCACTGTGCCACCTAGCTGTCCCTATTTTGAATTTTTTATTGACATCTTTTCTTACCTCACCTCTTCTAAAAACAGCCCTCTCTGTTCCCCTACCTTCTTGTAATAAGAATTTTTTTTAAAACAGCAGTTCAACAAAACCAAACAGCAAACTGAGTTGCAATAGTCAATGCCCATTGTGTCCCCACCTTTGAAAGAAAGGAGAAAAGCTCTTCTCCAGGGCCAGCCTTCTTGGTCATTACAATTATCTCACATTCAAGTTTGCTTTTTTGTTCTTTCCATTTGTGTAATTGGAGTCATGTATAGATTGTGTTTACAATTCTGTTTAATGTATTCCTCTTTGATTCACTTACACTAGTACTTGTCTCTTATGTCTGTTGTTTGAGTGTTTCAGTTGTGTTCAACTCTTTGTCACTCTATTTGGGGTTTTCTTGGCAAAGATGCTGGAGTGGTTTTGCCATTTCCTTCTCCAAAAAATTAAGGCAAATAGAGGTTAAGTGACTTGCCCAGGGTCGCACAGTGAGTGTCTGAGACTGGATTTGAACTTAGGTCTTCCTGACTCCAGACCCAGCACTTTATCCACTGCACCACCTAGCTGCCCCTGTTGCTTTTTAAAGCACAACGACACCCCATTATGTTCACGTAGCACGATGTATTAAGCCATTCCCTAATCAATGGACATCCATTTTGTTTCCCGTTCTTAGCTAATACAAAAAGCACTGCTCTGAATATTTTGTTGCATGTGGCACTTTCTGTCTTTGATTTCCTTGGATTAAATGCCCAGAAGTGAGATCTCTGGGTCAAAGGTTGTAGCATCTTGTCACTTTTTAAAAGACAATATTATTGGGGCAGCTAGGTGGTGCAGTGGGTAGAGCTCTGAGTCAGGAGGACCTGAGTTCAAATCCGGCCTCAGACACTTGACACTTACTAGCTGTGTGACCCTGGGCAAGTCACTTAACCCTGATTGCCTCGCCAAAAATAAAAAATTAATAAAATGTAAAAATGCATTATTATTCCATAATGGTTGGCTCAATTCCCAGTGCCACCAACAGTATGATCAGTAGACCTGTCTTTCTGCAGCACTTTCAACATTAAATAGTTCCCCGGTTTGTCATCCTTTGCAATTTTCTGAGTGTGAAGTAAGACCTCAGAGTTGTTCTGATGGGCATCTCTCTTATTAGTATTTCAGAATGAGCTTTAATATGACTTCGTTTGCAATTCTCCTTTTGAGAACTATTTGTTCATAGCTTTTAAGTCCAAGCTCATTTTAACAATGGATAATTAATGGCTGGAGAGCATGGGAAGGGGAGTGTTTAGTTACCAGAAATGGCCCAAATTGCTTCTATGATTCTTTTGGGGCAACCAATGTCCTTGCTTCCAGGCACCAAAAGGACTGAATGTGTTTTGGGAGGAATAGAGACAAGTCTCTTGTATGCTCGCTTTCCTTTCCCCCTCGTGTTTTCTCTGCTTCTTCTGTCTTTCCCTACTTGCCCCTTTACTGCCTTCCTGATCTCAATTCTTCCTTTACCACTCTGCCTTCATTTTTATTGTTGTTGTTCAGTGACCCCATTTGGGGTTTTCTTGGCAAAGATTCCAGAGTGGTTTGTCTTTTCCTTCTCCAGCTCATTTTACAGATGAGGAAACTGAGGCCAATAGGGTGAAGTAAGTGTCTGAGGCTGGATTTGAATTCAGGTCTTCCTGACTTCACTCCTGGCACCATGTCTACTTTGCCACCTTTATTTTACAGGTAAACAAACCAAGACCCAGTAAAATTATTAATCTATGACTTTCCCCAGAGCATACTGGTTGTAAATTATAAAACTAGATTTGAACTCAGATCCTCTGAGTCCAAATCCATTGTTCTTCCCCTAATACTGTTCTTCTGTGCTCTGAAATCCCTTGATGCTATGAGCCTGATGATGGATTGGTTTTCAGCTTAACCCATTTGCCTTTTTAAAGAGGGCGAGCAGAGCTGGCAGTACCTTAATCCAGGCCTGGGTGCAGGGGGAAAAGTATATTTGGGGAGGGAAGGTCTTCCCTGTGCCTTTTAAATCACTAGATGTCCACCCATTACACCATTCTTCATTTTTTTCCCCATCGTGATGGGACCATTTCCCTTCCTTCCCACTTTCAGGATCTGGGTTCTGCCTCACCTCTTGCCTGTATCAAATGCTGCCCTGGGAGCTTTCATTTCACATGAAGGTTCAAACAGGGTTTAACAGCTCACTCCCGAGGGGAAGGGGGTGGAATGGAAAATCGACCAAGGATGACTGGAAAGGGCTGAAGGAAGAGTTGAAGCCAGGGAAGTCCAGGGCCAGAGTGAGGAGGGAAAGAATTGTTTCAGGCATGGAACCACCTGGGACAGTTGGATTGTTGAATTCAGAGAGCAGCAAAGAGGCTGTGGTCGCTGGATGAAAGACTGGGAGGGCGTGGGGCATAAGAAGACTGGAGAGCTAGGAAGGGGACCAGGCTGTGCTGAAAATCTAAACAGGATTTTTTCCCTACACCTGATTTTAGTTTTTAATAGACCAAGAAGCTATTCAAACAGGTTTTTATGTTTGCTTCTGAATGTAAGATACTGACAACCAGTAATATGATAGAATTTTAATGGTAGAATTAATGAATCAATTGGGGGAAAAGATTGGGGAGGAGGGAACTGGGGGAGGAGTGGGTTCCTAACCTGCCTCCTCCAAGGCATCAAGTTGCCTTTTCAGTTCAATTCAACACTGGCCTGCGAGTCAGGAGGCCTGGCTCTTGGGCTGGTCTCACGACAGCTCTGTGGTAACTTGGGACCACCCTCTTGTCTTATCTAACACTACTTGATTCCTTTACCTTGTGACCAAATCAACAACTGACTGTACCCAGCCTTTATTGTCTCCAAACCCTTGGTTATGACATTCCCTATGCCAGGAATGAAATGACTGAACCACAACAACAAAATAATAATAATAGTATTCATGTAGCATTTTAGAGTATGTAAAGCACTTGACACATATTACCTCATTTAATCCTCATGATAACCTTGGGAAGTAGATACTATTTTATCCTCATTTTACAGGTGGAAGAAACTGAGGTAGAGGTTGTGACTAGCCTAGGGGTCACACAGCTAATAAAATCCAGGCTGAGGCTGCATTTAAACTCAGGTCTTCCTGACTCCAGGTCTAACATTCTGTCCACTGCACCATCTAGCTGCTTTTCCACACCTAGCCGTTCATTAAAGCCCAACTCAAAGCCAGCTACCTCCATAAACCCTTCCCTGGCTTTTCCTAGCAATACCCTCTTCCCCTCCTTCTGCTCCCCCTCACATAATACTTTATCTGCACCTCTCTAATGCACCTACTGTGTACTATTTTGTATGATAGTTTTATGTGGCTGGGTAAGTGTCATAATACCCTACAAGACTATAAGCTCTATGATGGCAACATTTTCTTAGCAACATTTTCTATCCCTCCCAGAATGCAACATAGTGTTCTGAACATTACAGGCACTTTCTAGATGGTATACTTAATTGAACTCTGGGACCAGTTTTCTTCTTTGTGAAATGAAGGGACTGCATTAGATGATCCTTTCCAGCACTTAATATATTGTGACTATGAAGATTACTGAGACCTGTCATTGTGCTCAGCCTCAGGTTCTGCAGGGGATCCAAAATGATCCCTGCCTTCAAAGAGCTTACAGTCTTGTTGAAGTCAAGGTTGGGATGTGAAGTAATGGGAAAAGCAGTACATGCACCTCATTCTTCATGCAGCCTTTGCACCATGAATTCCCCTCCTCTTCAAAAGAGAGTCAGAGGAAGAAGGAAAGGTGGTATGAAGGGAGGGAGCAGGAGTCATTGATTGCATTTTGCAGGTAGGAAAACAGGGCTCAAGGAATCAGAAGGTGAACACTGAATTCCTGTTTTTCCTGCCCAATGCTACTGTTCCTCATGGATCCTTAGAGCCTGCCTGTAGAAGGGAAGGTAGGAGTTAAAAATATCCCTGGTCCTGTCAGTAAGTCATTTACCTTCTATGTGGGAAATGGATGAGTATGGGGGAGGGAATGGGAGGCACGGGTTTGGGGAAGGGGGAAAGAGGATATGGCTAGTGAAGGATATGAGGGGAAAGAGGTGAGGTTGAGAAAAAGAATTCGTGGAGGGTGTGGTTGGGGGGAAATGGTTTTGGGGTTAGGGGCATGGGTAAATGTGTTTCTAGGTAATAGAGTCAGGGAAATGGGTTTTTAAAAACGGTAGTTGGTAGGAGATAAGTTTGGGACTTGGAGAATGGGACATTAGGCTGAGGATCAGGGCTGGTGGCTTTGTAGACAGTAGCTACAGGGAGATGGGTTTGGGGTGGAGGGGGACATCTGATGAACTGGGGAAGGGGGAATGAGGGATCAACTGGAGACTAGGGAAGACAGGATCATGGAGAGGGTGGGAATGAAACAAATTTGGGGAGGGGGAAAGTAGGTAGCAGATCAGGCCTGTGGAATGACCTCAAGAAGAAAACTGGATGGAGCCCTTCAAAAGGCTTCTGGGTTAAAGTGACACTTGAAACTTGATCCCTCTGGGAAGGCCCCCGATCATTGCTGGGAGGAGAAAACGCTGGGCCACGGGCACTTCCTTACCAAGGAGGAAGAGCGGGCCATTAAGAGAGGAATGTTTTCCCCTGGAGTTTCCACAGGTGGGTTCCGCCCTCTCTGCCAGAATATAAGGAGGCTAGCTGAGTCAAAGGTGAAATCAGAACCGTCCAAATAGACCCCTTGACAGGTGCCTGCTGCGGGACCAGAGAGAGCCAACAAGAAGTCTCCATTTCTTCCTCCTAGGCCAGTGGAGTTCCCTGTCATGGTAAGAGCATCAGTGCCTAGTGTGGGTGGCACCTTGGCTGCTTCCCAGCTGCAGATGTGTTACTGGCTGAGCCAGCCCTCACTAATGGGAGGGGAGGGATGGAGGTGGGGACTATAGAAGCTGGACCTCCCAGGAGTGGCAATGTGGTTTGGAGGAAGAAAGAACCCCGAGTCTGCAGAGAAGATTCCTCTCTCCTCTCTTCCCTTTCCTCTGCCCTCCCACTTCTGCAGTGGATTGGGTTCTGTTCATGGATTTGGGCGCCCCAGCTCTGCCCTAAATAAAATTGGAAGAATAACTTCCAACTCATCTTGGTGACTAGGATGTGTTTGGGGAGAGGCGAAATTGAGAGAATTTGTACCTGTGAAGGGGAGTTGGGGGGATTGGTATAGGGAAAGAGTTTATGGAAGGGGATAAGGAGATAGACTTTTGTTTATTTCTTTGGCTGAGTTTACCAGAAAAACTTCAGAGGAGGGATTCTTTATTTTATTTTATTTTGTTTTATTTTATTTTGTTTGTTTGTTTGTTTATTTATTTATTTATTTATTTTTGGTGAGGCATTTGGGGTTAAGTGACTTGCACAGAGTTATGCGACTAGGGAGCGTTATGTGTGTGAGGCCGAACTTGAACTCAGGGCAGGGTGACTCCAGGACCGGTGCTCTATCCACTGCGCCACCTAGCTGCCCTCAGAGCAGGCATTCTTAACCTGGGATCTATGGACCCCTTTGGATATAATCCAATGGATCTGAGAATTTAGATGGGAAAAATACAGAATACATTTCAATATAATTGGTTTCCTTTTTGATCCTGTGCATTTTATTTTATGCATTTAAAAACCTCATTCTACGAAGACAATGGGCTCCACCAGACTGCCGAATGAGTCCACGACACAAAAGAGGTTAAGAAGCCCTGGGCTGGAGGGTCATGGTGACTTTGAGACTAGGGAGCCCCTCGAGTCCTAGGAGAAAGTGGAAAATGAACCTCTCCCTTGGTGAATGAAGGTGTCCTGGCTCTCAAAGGCTCAAACATGCCTGCTAGCTAAGTTGGCAGACTTTCCCAGGGCCCTCCAGAAGGTCAAGTAAGTTCCCCCCGCACAAAGAGTCCCCCACTTATCTTCCCCTTCTCCCAAATCTGTCTCCCTCAGATCGCTGCCTGGATTCTCCTCTTTTTCTTTCCGGCCTGCTTCTCCCGCCACTTACACCGGCTGTCTTCAGAAACTTCGAATCTTCCCCCACGCTGCTACCCTCCCGAGGAGCTGTCCCACGACCAGCTTCCCCTTCACCTGATAAGCGTGGGCGCCAGGTCTGCCCGCTCCCTGCCTGCTGCACTGGTGTCCAGCCTGGAAGCTGGGAGCCTAGCAAGAGCAAGGAGACATCAACGCCACCACGAGTCCCGATGCTCAACTCTCCAGCTTGAAAACGTGTATGAAGCAGAGGTCCGTCAGCGATCCCTGTCACCGTGGAAGTACCGGTAAGCCCCACAGGCAGGAAACAGCTTGCAGGTCTGTAGGCTAGGGGTCAAACGAGGCTGCCCCTAGCTCCACACATTTGCATAGGTGAAATCAGGCTCACAGAACTGTAAAAAGTGACCTTTGAGCTGGAAGTGTGGGAGCTGAAGGAACCTTAACACAATTGTTAGCACGTTGAGCATGTTGGAAGGGACATTAGAGGTCCCGTGAGCTACTCCTCCCATTTTACTGTGACCTAGAGGGGGAAAGGGATTTGCTACCTCATTGACAACAGAGCTAGCACTAAAATCCAGGTGTCTGGACATCCAGCCTAGGGCTCTTTTCACAAAATTGCGCGCTGTCTGCAAGATTAAAATGGACATCAAAAGCAGCCTTACATGGGGAAAGAATTCTCCCACAGGGGGAGACTTAGGAGGTGTGGAATGAGGGCGGGGCAGTCCCACTCCCCTTTTGCCTCGTCATGGGAGTGGAGAGTGTGTTAGTTGAATGGAGTTTCCTTTTTAGTACCTGTTAGAATCACCTGCTTCTCTCCTGCCTGTCCAGCATGGGAGGCAGTGCCCAATCCCCTCAATAGCCAATAATTTGATTTTAATTGTGATAGAGACGAAGAAGAGTTCAAAATTGTTGCCTACAACAGGTTTTGGCATATTCTGTGTGCATTTGTCCCATCAGCAGAGAGAGAAACAGATATTGGAACTTCAGGCAAAGTTGTGAAATAGATGAAATTTAAATAGTCTCTTTTGGGATCCTTCCACCTCCCTTTCTTCCTGTCTTTGTGCTCTCAGCCTATCCTTTATCACCTTAGTTGTCCCCCTGCCTGGGCAATTGAGGTTAGGGTCACACAGCTAGTAAGGAAGTCGCTGAGATCAAATTCGAACTCAGGTCCTCTGACTCCATAGCTGGTGCTCTATCCACTGTACCACCTAGTCGCCCCTCATCTTAGTTGTTAATGGCACACATGGACTTAGGAATGTCCCCCCTCCCCAGGGATATTTGCCTTGTGATCATCATTTATATTTCTATGAGCACCTTCTTCACAAGAGCTTTGTGAGGCTGTTGCTTAGATTGTGAGCTCTTTGAAGGCAGAGACAGTCTTTTGCCTCTTTTTTGTATCCTCAGCAGTTAACACAGCACCTGGCACATCGTAGTCATTCAATAAATGCTTATGCACTTCTTTGTCTTACAGAATTGACATGGATGAGAACCGGTACCCCCAAAAGCTGGCCTTTGCAGAGTGTCTGTGCAAAGGCTGTATTGACATGAAATCAGGTCGAGAGACATCTTCATTCAACTCAATCCTGCTGCATCAGAGAGTGTTGGTACTCCGCCGCAAGCCCTGTGCTCTGAAGGGAGGTGCTGAAGTGACTCCAGGGGCCTTCACCTTCGAGACAGAATACATCAATGTCCCTGTTGGCTGCACCTGTGCCCTGCCCCGGTCCAGCTAAGGAGTGAGCGGTGGGAGCTGGCAGGCTCACTGAACTCAGTCCTGTTGGTTCAATCACTACCGCTTCTGCTTAATACACCCTTCAATTCTACATCACTTGGCCAGCTCCGTGATGTGGTTTAGCCTATGAAGTGGGCTAGAATGGTGGAAGGAGCCCTATGTTTGGAATCAATAGACCTGAGTTTGAATCTTGGCTCACTACTACTTGTGTGACCTTGAGCAAGTCAGCTAATTTCTTTGGGTCTCAGTTTCCTTAGCTGTAAAATCAAAGGATTGAATTAGATGACCTCAAGGGTCCATTCTAGCTCTGAGCCCTGTGAGACTCTGAACCCAGATAAAGGACAATGCCCAAGGGAGCCCTTACCCCAGCCAAGACAAGAAACCTCCTTCTTCCCTGTGGATTTCTTCTAAGACGGACAGATGGATATGCTTGGCCCACAATGGTTTATTATTGGTGGCACTATTCTCTTTGGGTTCTGATTGCTAACCCCTTGCTGACCTTCTCTTGGCCTTTGAATTTAAGGTTCTCCAAGACTCCTGTTGCCGGGGTTGGCCCTTCCAAAGGCCAAGTGGAGAACGAAGGTTTGTTCATAGCTACTGGTTCCCTTTCTACGACGTCCTTCATTCTCATGACTGGTGAGATGGACATTGGGTGTAGGGGTGGGGACGTTATATTTCTAATGATGTAGTCATGGAGTTAAATGAAACCTGGGTTTTTAATCCAGATTTGGTTGTTAGTACCCCCTAGAAAAGTCCCTTAAATTCTCTGATTCTCAGTTTTCCCGTCGGTGAACTGAGGACGATAATCTTTGCACCACCTCCCTCACAAGGTTTCTGTAAGGAAAGCCCTTTGTAAGCTCTGAAGCTTGTGAGTTATTTTAGAATTATAATTATTATTGTATTGTTATTTGAAGCCCAGTGGGCTGTCTTTTAGTGGATTCCTTCTTGGAATACAACCTTCCAGGTATCATTTTCCTTTTTTTTCCTCCTCCTCTTCCCAAGGCTGCCTGTGTCCTATTCCCCTTTCCTTGGGCAGGCCCTCAGACTGCCTCACAGGGCAGGCTCAGCAGGCTAACCTAGAGGGGGAAAGGGTGGAGATTTTATGGGCTATATCAGCCTACTTGCTCTCTGTCAGCTCTGGAAGGCTGTAATTCCACTCTGAGAACCCATTGACCTCAGATTGTATTTACGGAAGCATTGTGGCTCTGTGCCTATGTATGTATCTATATATTTATTAATTATTTATGTCAAACGGCATTGTGGTTATATTGTTTCTTTGCAATTGGGAAACTGTATCAGTTTTTCTGACCATTTGTATCTAGAGAGTCTTTGGTTTTCTGTTGCCATAATTTGAAAAGTCCCAGGTTGATGAACAGGGTGCAATAAGGGAAAAACTAACCCTTTGAAAGACTTCTCTCCAGCTGCTTCCCCTCCGATGAAGCCACAGATTGCCAGGCTTTGGTTGGGGCCAGAGAGGTCTGCGTGGTGCAGGAAAAGTAGCTGGCCACAGTTCTGACCCAGAGCTAGGGGCTCTTTCTTTCATTGGGACCATCGGGTCCTTCTGGAGACATTTTCCTTTTTCAGGTTGCTCTGGATGTTCATTTGAACCTCAAAGGCAGCATATGATTTTGTAAAAAGCCCCCTAGGCTGCGTGTTAGGATACCTGGCCCAGCTACTAATGAAGCACAAGTCTGGGACAGGCCCAGCTCTTCCATTACTAGGGCAAAAGAGTGGTAGGAACAAGGCTTCGGCGAGGTTTTAAACTTCCCTTGAAAGTCCACTTTTTATTCACTCTTACCCCCATCCCTTTATTATAATTATCTGTGGCTAGAACCACCTAGGATTTGTGGGGGGTTGTGTGTGTGTGTGTGTGTGTGTGTGTGTGTGTGTTTGAAGGATATTCAGGAAGTCACTGATTTCTAAATATGTTCTAGAAATGACTTTGCCCTCACAGACCATCCTTCACTCCTCCATGACTTCATTGTGCTCTGATGTGTTTTGTATGTGTGTGTGTGTGTGTGTATGTGTACACACACACACACACACACACACATATATATATATATATATATGATATATATATATATATATATATATATATATATATATATATAATATTATATATATATATATATATATTAGAGTCCCATGATATGTTCTTCCTCTCTCCCTCCCTCATTCCCCTGTTCTTCCTCCTTTCTCAATGATGGGTCCAGGTAGATGGAGACCACAGCTGCACCTTGTCTTTACTAGCCCAGCTCATATTCCAAGCTCTACAAGACAGAAAAACATAGCTTGTCTTGGGGCCTGGTCAATGAGTCCCAGGAATATTTTAAACCCTGGAGAAATTTAAACCCTGGGCTTCTGGGCCAAAGGCCAGTAGGGTGTGGTCAGGCCTTTGTAGAAACTCAATGAAAGTTGTAAGATGCTTCTTACGTGGCAGGTTAGATTGGGCATCTGAGGGAAGGCCCCAAGGGTCCCATGTCAGCTTTGAGGCTCTGATAACTGGAACTCAGTTCTCAGCACTGCTGGTTCAGAGGTAATTCAAGGTTATGTGAATTTTATTGGTTCCCTCAGAGGAGAGTGCTGGCTTCTTCTTGGGCACAATTATGTCATGCTTTAGATTGAAAGCTAAGGGCAGGGAACGGGAGGGGGGAGTGAAGTAGAGGAAGGTAGCATAATCTATTTAAATTATTGTTATCCCCAGACTTTGTATTTCTGTTTCCACAAAAATAAAGCCACATTTGAAAATAAAGTTTGTCTTTCACTTGGAACTTTTCTGTTGGAAGTCCCTGGTCTATCTGACAGCATCCCTAGTGAGGACTGATCGAAAAAATCTAGTACAGCGATTTGTGCACGTGGTGGACACTCTATAAATGCTTGTTGAATGTGGAAGGAGTGGACTGGAGAAACTAAGCATGGAGAAGAGAACACCTGGGGGGACAAGAGAGGGGTCTTTAAGAATCTGAAGGTCCTCCAGAGAATAGAACTATACAGTGCAGGGATGTTACTGAGAGAGAAATTCAGGATTGTTGGGATGAACGCCCCAACGTCCACAAGTGGGAAGGCTTTCCCAGTGACCTCTACACTCTCCCACCTGCCCCCAAGCAGCCATTTTAACCCCTCCCCCCACAACAGAACCTTGGACTGTGCCCCCTGGCACACTGGGCACACACATGGGTGACCCTTTTGCCCCATTTTGCCTTGAGCAAAGCCTAGAACCTTCCGTTTCCCAGACATTTTCACACCATGGCACTGATCCTGTATCCCTCCGTCTTTTACTAGATTCCCTTTATTTGTTTTCTCCGATTATAGTGAAAGCTTCTTGAACATGGAGACCATCTTATTTGCTTCCATTTGCATACCTAGAGATAAGCACAGTGCCTAGAACATAATAAGTGCTGAATACATGCTCTGTCTTGTCTATCTATCCATCTATCATTTATCTGTCTACAATCTGTCTGTCTATCCACATATCTATCGATCTATCCATTTGTCCATTCATTCATCTATCCATTTGTCCATCCATCCATGTCTGTCTGTCCATCCATCTATCTCTCTGTCTACTGTCAGTCAATCTATCTATCTATCTGTCTATCCGTCTGTCTATCGGGTTTCCCTCCTTGGAGATCTTGAAGCATAGCCTAAATGATCCTTCTTCAGCTATGTTGAAGTGCAAACTGTTTTTTTTTTTAACTCAAAATCTGAAATCTCACCATTTGTTTTATTTTGGTTTTTGGTTTATTTTTTCCCTTAATAGTATTTTGTTTTTTTCAATTACATGTAAAGATAGTTTCAAGATTCACATTTACAAGATTTTGAGTTCCAATTTTTTTCTCCCTCCCTCTTTCCCCAAGATGTCATGCAATCTGATATAGGCTATACATGTACAATCATATCGAACATATTTCCACATTAGTCATGTTGTGAAAGAAGAATCAGAACAAAAAGGAAAAAAGAGAAAGAAAGAAAAAAGAGAAAACAGTGTGCTTTGATCTGCATTCAGATTCCACAGTATTTCCAGGTTTTTCTGAAGTCCACTTACTCATCATTTCTTATGGAACAATAGTATTCCATTGCACTCATATGTCACAACTTGTTCAGCCATTCCCTAATTGATAGGCAGCCCTTCAATTTCCAATCCATTGCCACCACAAAAAGAGCTGCTTTAAATAGTTTTGTGCCCTTTCACCTTTTTTAAATGATCTCTTTGGGATACAGACCTAGTAGTGGTATTGCTGGGTCAAAGGGTATATGCACAGTTTAATTGCCTTTTGGGCATAGTTCCAAATTGCTCTCCAGAATGGTTGGATCAGTTCACAACTCCACTAAGTGCATTAGCGTTCCAATTTTTCCACATCTTCTCCAATGTTTATAATTTTCTTTTTTTTTGTCATATTAGCTAATCTGATAGATGTGAGGTGGTATCTCAGAGTTGTTTTATTTTGCATTTCTCTAATCAATAGTGATATAGAGCATTTTTTTTCACATGACTATAGATTGCTTTAATTTCTTCATCTGAAAACTAACTGTTCATATCCTTTGACCATATATCAATTGGGGAATGACTTGTATTCTTATAAATTAGACTCAGTTCTCTATATATTTTAGAAATAAGGCCTTCATCAGAGATACTGGCTGTAAAAATTATTTCCCAGCATTCTGCTTCCCTTCTAATCTTGGTTACATTGGCTTTGTTTGTGCAAAACCTTTTTAACTTAATGTAATCAAAATTATCTGTATTGATTTTTATAGTGTTCTCTATCTCCTGTTTGGTCATAAATTCTTCCCTTCTCCATAGATCTGACAGGGAAACTATTCCTTGCTCTCCTAATTTGTTTATGGTATCATCCTTTATATCTAAATCATGTACCCATTTTGACCTTATCTTGGCATAAGGTGCCTAGTTTGGGGAGTCTTTTTCAGGTGAGAGTTGCACTAGAATGCCTTCCAGACTATATTGCTCTCCCTTAACAAGATCCAGGAGCAGTACCAGCAGCAACACGAGGTCAGGCCCCAATCTGCATGCAGTCCATCCACCATCCAGAGCAAGAACCAAGGCAGGGAAGGTAATAAGCCATACTTAAGAGAGCTCTGTAAAGCTGACCCAACCCTTGGCTTAGCTTCCTCTCAAAACCTAAAGATAATGTTGCAATTGGTCCATAGACCCTTGTAATAAATAGCCAAAGGCCCCTAGTAATAACAGTTTATGCGCAGAGGAGGGAAGGAATGTCGGTTTTCACGACACACCCTGGGGTTTTCCCACTCCTTTATCTCTGCTCATAGCTTTCCCGGGGCTCTCCCCTATACTTCCACCTGTTGAAATCCTGCCTGTCTATTAAGGCTCAGGCCAGGTGCCATTTCCTCTGTAAAATCTTCCCTCTAACTGAGCTGTAAAGGACCTCCTGTCACCTGACCTTTGTCTGAATTTTCCTGATAGGCATTTACCACATCCTGCCTCATGTTGTGGTAATGTTTGTGGGTTTTTGATAGGTGTACTTTTCTCTTATCATTCTAGGAATACACTTCCTGTAGTCTCTTTGCCAGACCGAGGACCCTTCCCCTATTTTCAGCTCTCCTTCACCCATTAGAGTATTTGTGTCTTGAGAACAAAAATTGTCTACTTGTATATTTATCTCCAGTGCTTAGCACAGTACCTGGCATAGAGGGAGTCCTAAATAAATGCTCTACCTCTCTCTCTCTGTTGTTCAGTCATTTTAGTTATGTCTAACTCTTCGTGACCCCATTTGGGGTTTTCTTGGTAGAAATACTGGATTGGTTTGCTATTTCCTATCTATCTATTCATCTATCCACCTATCTATGCAGCCATCTCTGTGTCATTCATTCATCCATCTGTATCTATCCATCAGTCTACTTCATCTTTCTAGGCATCTATCCATCTATCTACTCACCTCCACTGGAAAGTAACTTCCTTGAGGATAGGTACTAGACTTTATACACTTCTTTGTATCCACATAATGCAGGACCTAGTGTGTCTTCTCCCACTATGGGAAAACTTTGAGATGAATCATGGGAGAGGAGCATAGGGAAACTGGATTTCTCATGTCCTGTCTATTTCTCCACACTGTGGTTTCATCATTTGCACTGAATTTCAATTTGGACACTATACTGACTGTTTTTGCCTTTCTTTGTATCCCTAGCACAGGGGTGGGGAACCTGCAGCCTCGAGGCCACATGCTGCCTCTAGGTCCTTGAGTGTACCTCTTTGACTGAATCCAAACTTCACAGAAGAAATCCCTTTAACAAAAGGATTTGTTCTGTAAAACTTGGACTCAGTCAAAAGGCCGCACCTAAGGACCTAGAAGGACACATGTGGACATAGATTCCCCACCCCTGCCCCAGCATTTGGCAGTGCCAGGCACATGAGAAGAGCTTGATAAACATTGGTTGACTGCCTGTAAAATTTTGAAGGCAGAGAGAAAGGCCTTGGGCATGGTGCGCACCATGAACATGCTCTCAGGTAGAGCTATAACTAAATGTACTGAGCTTTCTAGTGTGATGGAGGATGGCGCAGAGAGCACTGGTCAGAAAAGCTGAATTCAAGCTGCTTCTCTGTGCCTCAGTTTCCTCATCTGCCAAATGATAAAGATAATACTTGTATTATACCTCAGGACTGTTGTGAGGAGTGAACAATAAGCATTAAAAAACCAAATGAAAGCACTCTGAGACCCTGAAAAGGGCTCTAGAGAATGTGTAATGACCACTCCCTCTTCCTGTACCACCCCACCGGCCCACCATGCCTATCTGAGGAAGAAAGACACAAGAGCTTTTCCAGTGATGCATTTATTACAAAATATGTATTGCAACTGGAAACTGTGACCGAGTATGAGGACAGACGGGAAATAGGCCAGGCTCTGCCCCCAGGGCCAAACAACCGGCCGGGAGGTTCCCTGTCCCAGGCAACAGGGGTGCCCGTCTTTGATGTCTTTTGCCCTCTGGTGGTCATTTCTGGGAGTGCACGGTGGTGGAGGGAGCTGGTCCCCGCTAGAGTAGGGAGGTGGGGGTGGGGGCCGTGCCTCATTGAGGGTCCTAGGCCAGGCTCAGGGTCTCCTTACACAACCTCATCAGTCACTAGGACTGGGTTCACCTGGGGCCCCCCAGAGGGCCCTGCGGCTTCTTCCTCAGGCTGCTTCTTCCGGGCCTCGGCGGGTGGTCGGGGTGGGGGATTGCTGGGTGGCTGCTTGATGGTGGCCCCAACCTGGAGTCGTTCCTTGGGCTTCTTCTCAATGGGCCTCCACTCTTCTCCCCGGATTGCAGCCTAAAGAAGGGGAACCAGGGATGGGTGTGCTGGTCTGGGGCGGGGACTGCCCATCAGCTGGGCTCTGCCCCAGGAGCAGAGGAACTGCCAATCAGAAGCAGCATCGTCCCCCCCCCCATTCCATTAGCTCCCAACCTCTATTCCAGGGCTATTTTTGTTCCCTCTTAGGGCCATTTCCTACCTAGGGGCTTCTCTCCCCCAATACAGCTGGAGGCTCCCCTACCCCCAGCTACAACTCCTTTCACTCACTACACATATCTTTATGCATCTAGTTATTGGCATTTTGTCTTCTCTAGTAGAATGTGAGCTTTCTGAGAACAGGGACCACATTTTTGCCCTTCTTTGCATCCCCAGTACCTAGCACAGGGTTTGGCATACAGCAAGTGTTTAATAAATGCTTATTGACTGACAGACTGAATGACCTTTGAGACACAGTGTGGAGCAGGAGAAAACTGGACCTGGACTCTAGATCTGCCTCTGTGACCCTGGATAAGTCCCTTCCCCTATCTGGGACACTGTTTTCTCATTTGTAAAATGAAGAGTTGGACCATTTACATGTTGTCTTTCCCTATTCAACTGTGAGCTTCTTGAAGGCAGACACTGGTTTTGCCTTTTGCCAGCACTTAGCACCATGCCTGGTACACAGTAGGTGCTTAATAAATGCTGATTGAAATATTATAAAGTTAACCAGCTTTGAAAGACTTAGGAATTCTGATCAACACAATGAATTAATGCACACATAGTACAGATTGAAGCATGTTTCCTTCCTTCCTTCCTTCCTTCCTTCCTTCCTTCCTTCCTTCCTTCCTTCCTTCCCTTCTTGATATGGCTAATGAGGGAATTGGTCTTCATGACTTTATATTTGTAACAGACTTTGTTTTTCTTGACTTCTTGATGGGCAGGGGAGTGAACAGGGAAAGGGAGAGAATTTGGAACTGAAAATAGGTGAATTTTTTTTAAAATGCCTGTTTGGCTATATGACTGTGGGATAGCCCCAGAAGTAGAGGGTGGGGGTGGGATAGCATTGACCGTCAGATTCCTGTTCTCTTGAGACAGGACACAGGCCATGAGCCCCCTGGGTTATTGGGTGACATAGGCCTAGTTACTTAACCCATCCAAGCCTCAGTTTCCTCCTCTGTAAAATGGGTATGATAGTAATTAAACTTCCTGCTTTGTGGGGTGTTTGTGATAAAAGTGGCTTGTAAATCTTAAAGTGTTATAGAAACTGGAATTATTCTTATCGTTATTACCCAGCTGGCTCACCAGCAGAAGGCCATAGACTTTGAGTTGCCTGCACCCTGACTTTGCACTGAACCAGTCACAAAACCAGCCTCAGTGATCAGAGGCATCATTCCTGGCTGTCTGGATGAAGTGAAGGGTGCTGTCCATGGTTCTACAGGGGAGAGGGACATTAACTGGTCCACCCAGGAATCAAGCTGACAGCCGGGGCATCAGTAGCCAGGCTCTGTCAGGAGCCAGGTAGGACACACCAGAGAGGGAAGACCCTGCTTGTGAAGGAAACATACTGCCTTGGGGCCAACATGTGGAATAAGGTGCCCCAGATGGAAGGGTGCTGCCTCTTCTTCGCCCTGAACACCCTTCTGCCCTTTGGGGCCCCTCCTCCCGCTGCTGAGGTCCTCCTGGACACTTGGTTTTGAGGAAAACCCCAGAACAGCATCCTTCATTCCTTTCAAGGCTCTGCTTCTGCCTGAACTGTAGGTTCCTTGAGGGCAAGGAATGTCTTCCTTTTTGCTTGTATCTGTATTCCCAACACTTAACACAGTGCTTGGCACACAGTATGCACTTAAGAAATGCTTGTTGACTGACTGCCCTGACTTTCCACCTACCCTTGGAGATCACAGGTGTCCTCATAGGATTTAAAGCTATCAAGGTCATCTTCACACTTTACAGATGAGAAAAACTGAATCCCAAAGAGCAGATGGTATTAAATGTTTTCACTGGGATATACCTTTCCCTGGAGAATATCAGACCTTTAGAGGAAAGGTAGTATGGGTACAGAGGCTAGAAGAGCTGGCCTTTGAGTCAGAAAGACCTGGGTTCAAGTCCTATTTCTGACACAATCAGCCTGTGGGACACGGCAGGCCCAGTCTCAGTTTCCTCCCCTGGAAAGTGGGAGGAAGAAATCTTTCATCTCTGAGGTAGGTCCTTTCTAAGTCCCAAATCCTATGCCTCTAAGATAAGGATGTTAGAAGGGATTCAGGGGCAGGGAGAAGGCTGCATTTGTCCACACAAGATCTGACGCACCAGGAGATAGATCCCGCTCGCAATTGCCAGACAGGCCGTGCCCAGGATGGTGGCTAATAGTACCCCTGCAGGGACCGCCAAGCTGTGGAGGGAGAAAAGAAAGGAATCACCAATGCAGAGACATCTTCAGGGATGGGCAGATTAGATGAGTGAGGCTGAAGAGCTGGTCCTCATCACATAGAGGTTGGTTGACTCTCCCCCTACCCTTCTCATCATCATCACTGGGGGTTTCCCAAGGCTGAAGGCTGGATTGATCTTAAGAATTATATTTCCCCCACAGAAAACATGGCAACAGTTATGGAGCTGAAACCCTTCCAAAGGACAAGATGAAGGAACAAGGAGGAAGAGACCCAGGCATGTGTCACAAAACAAAGAGCCAGGATCAGGTAAACCTTGGTCTACATGGAGGTCAGTGCCCCAGCCCTTAAGCTGGCCACCTGGAACATTGCTCATTTGGGGAATCTCAGCATCTAAAATCAGGCAAGGAAGATATCCTAGGATGGAAGGGGAAAGAATCCAGGAGTCCTGAGCCCAAGGTTGCCCCCCCCATTACTGTCCTCACTCTGCCAACTTGGCTCCTAACTCTCCCTGAGAAAGCTGCCCTCCCCTCCAGCCTCACGAAGGTAGGTGCTACTCACCAGAGGTGCAGGATGGCTCGGACATAATAATTCCTAGTCAGGGGCCCGAATGCCTTTACCACGGTTGTCAGGTACTTCTGACCACTGGACAAGAGAAGAAAAAAAATGCATGCAGAAGAAAAGCCCCCATTTCCAGCTACTGTCACACATGTGGGATGCCCCTTTATTGATGGCCCCCAATGCCCTTCTTATGAGGAATTTATCAGTCAAGGGAAGCTTCCAATGAGCACAGCATGGAATGCCCACCTTGTGAGCAAACACTGGATCTGAAGAAATGGCCAGTGGGCATTGACCATCACCACCCAAGTCCTGTGCTTGGAAAATGGAGTCAGACTCTCAATATGTCATTATTGAGTGCTATGTAGCTAGACCTGTGCAAAATACAAGCCAATGACAGTCATTCTCTCCTGGAGCTTATCATTAATTCTGGGAACATGGGGCTTTAGTTCAGAGAAGGAAAAGATGACTGGAGATTGAAGATAGTCAGGGAAATAACTAAAAGGATTTCAACTAGATCTTCAAGGTTGAGAGGAGTTTGTGTGGATAGAGGTGTGGGGGTGGGTGGTGAAGTTTGGGACGATGAAAGAATGAGACTAAGGTTGCTGTATGCATCAGTAGGGCACCTGATTTTTCCAGTAATTGGGATGGGTTTGTACTGAGTCATTCTCACTTCACCATTTACTCAACAATGAACTTCCTGACCACCTGCTCCATGCCCAGGACTTTGGGGAATCAAAGATGGATAAGTCAAGGTTCCCTATCCTTCATAGAGCTTTTGCTCTGCTCCAGTTGGGAGAACAAGACTGACACACAGGAAACAGAGAGCAATAAACAACATTAAGTATTGCTAATTGTCCTGATCAGTACAGATGTTTTGAATCAATTACAGACCATAAGTGCATTTGGGGTTTAGAGAAGGGATTCATCACTGTGGGCTGAAGGTTCAGAGAAGGATTCATGAAGGAGTTGGGTTTTTTCATTCACCCACTATCCATTATGGTCAGCTACAGGAATCTGTCAAATGCCTCATGCTGCTCTCCTCTGCCTTCAACTCTGTCCCTCCTTCCCCTCCCTCCTTCCCTTTTCCCCTCCCCACTTCCCCCACTCCCATCCACACAAACTCTGTCTATCCTTCAAGACCCAGTTAAAGTTCTGTTATTTCTCGGACCACCTTCAATCTCCCCCCATCTCCCCTTTCTTTTAATTCCTAAAGCCCTAGTCTCTCTGAGATTATAAATTCCACGAGGACAAAGGTATTATTCTCTTGTATTTAGCACAGTGCTAGGCACTTAGGGCCTAAACAACCAATGAAGATTTGTTAAGTGGCTCCTATTCTTCAGGCATAGGCATGCCAGAGGAGGAATGTTGGCCAAATCTTTAGATCTAATGTTTGCTGACAAGGAGTTGGGAAAGTCCTCAGCCCTTCTTGTATTAGATAACTGGGCAAAAGTGGCCCTGACAGACCCTAAAGATCTCACACAGGAGGCAGCTAGGTGGCACAGTGGATAGAGCATGGGCACTGGATTCAGGAGGTCCTGAGCTCAAATCCAGCCTCAGACAGTTGACATTTACTAGCTGTGTGACCCTGGGCAAGTCACTTAACCCCATTGCCTATTCCCCCCCCCCAATATATATATATTTCACACAGGACAAAGAGGGGCACTTACCACCGCTCCATGGTGGAACCCTTTTTCCTCTTGCCCCGGGGGTATTCCAGCAGGCAGATAAATACCCCAGCTACACTAGGGATCCAAGTTAAGGAAAAAGTCTTCATCTCTGTGAAACCAGGGGTTGAACCAAAGTCTCGGCAATCCTTCCAGGCCTAAATCAATGATGCTCCCATCCTACGATCCTCACCCAACCCAGCCTACAGCCCCACCCACCAATGGCTCAGGAATGCCTCATGGAGAGGAATCTGTCTAAGGTCACAGACCCTGAAGGAGGAGCCCAGAAAGGCTAAGAGCAGGTGGAGCCTGCATCTAGCCAGGGGAGGGGATCCCACAACCTCAAGGCCACATGTGGCCCTCTAGGTCCTCAAGTGTGGCCCTTTGACTGAATCCAAACTTCACAGAACAAGTCCCCTTAATAAAGGGTTTGTTCTGTAAAACTTAGACTCAGTCAAAAGGCAGCAACCAAGGACCTAGAGAAGGCCACATGTTCCCCATCCCTGGAGACAGAGCTTCAACCATGACCCAGGAATTCTGACCCATTACATGCCTAGAAGAGGATATTCCAAGAAAGAAGGAGGCATTATGCTGTAGGAATGGACGTAGGGGATAGTGTCAGAAAAACCTGAGAAGACTTGTATGAACTGATGAAAAGTGAAATGAGCAGAATTAGTAGAACAATTTATACAGTAACAGCAATATTGTAGAACAGTCAACTTTGAAAGGCTTGGGAACTCTGATCAACACAATGGCCTACCACGATTTCAGAGGACTCACGATGGAGCGTGCTGCCCATCTCCTGATAGAGAGCTGATGGACCCAGAGTGCACATCAAAGACTATTTTTTCCTTTTTCTTTTGACAAGGCTAAGGTGGAAATTTGTTTTTCATGACTATACATATTTGTAATGGGCTTTATTTGTCTTATCTTCTCAATGGGGAGGGGGACGATAGAGGGAAGGAGAGAACTCAGAACTGATAATAAAATAAAATTGAATTTTAAAAAAATATATTTAAAAAGGAAAGATAAAAGAAAGATGGTGGCAGCAGAGGGGCTCATGACGGCCTCGGGAGCTCTACTCTCAGCTTTGCCATTAACTAGCTTTGTGACCTTGGGAAAGGTGAGCCCTTCTCTGGGCCTTAATTTCTTCATCTGTGAAAGGATCCACAAAGTTGAACTAGGTGATCTCAAAGGCTCCTCCAGCTCTGACAGTGTGTTCTAAGGGCCTTCCCAGCTCTGACCTTTTGTGTTCTAAGGGCCCTCCCAGCTCTGACCTCCTCTGTTCTAAAGACCCTCCCAGCTCTGACCCTCTCTGTTCTAAGTGCCCTCCCAGCTCTGACACTGTGTTCTAAGGGCCCTCCCAGCCCTGACTTTCTGTATTCTAAGGGCCCTCCCAGCTCTGATCTTCTCTGTTCTAAGGGCCCTCTCAGCCCTGACTTTCTGTGTTGTAAGGGCCCTCCTAGCTCTGACTTTCTGTGTTCTAAGGGCCCTCCTAGCTCTGATCTTCTCTGGGCCCTCCCAGCCCTGACTTTCTGTGTTCTAAGGGCCCTCCCAGCTCTGACCTCCTCTGTTCTAAAGACCCTCCCAGCTCTGACCCTCTCTGTTCTAAGTACCCTCCCAGCTCTGACACTGTGTTCTAAGGGCCCTCCCAGCCCTGACTTTCTGTGTTCTAAGGGCCCTCCCAGCTCTGATCTTCTCTGTTCTAAGGGCCCTCTCAGCCCTGACTTTCTGTGTTGTAAGGGCCCTCCTAGCTCTGACTTTCTGTGTTCTAAGGGCCCTCCCAGCTCTGACATTCTGTGTTCGGTATTCTCTGATTCAGTGGCCTTTTCTAGTTCTGGTGTTCTCTGATTCCTATTTGTCACAAGTTCTGGGAAAGTTTTCACCCATCACATAAGAGTCACAGGCACCAAGGAGTTCCCTTGTGTTTTAGCCCCAGACCCGAGACAGAGGATTTGGTGGATGATTCCTGCTCCCATCCCCCCAGTCCTCTGGCCGAGGCCTGCAAGGCAGGGCAATAACAGAGATGCAGCCGAAGAAGGAACAGGAAGCTTCACTGTCGACCAGACAGGAAAACCAAGCCCCCTCCTTGCCCCCACCCCAAGCGCTTCTGAGGGACCTCACTCAGACTTCCCCTCCCTTCAGAGGGACAAGGGTGTGTTGTGGTAAAAGGCGGCTGAGCTTCCAAGAATGTTCTAGGGTCCCTTCTGGTTGTAATCATTGTTCCGATGCTCCTTCTGGCTCTGGCATTCAGTGCTCTCATGCCCAAATGCCTTTTCTGACTTAGTTTCCTCATAGGATTAGAGGCTGGAATTGGGCTCTTCCAGACCATCTAGTCCAATGGAGGTCCAAGATGTGAAGTGACCCACTCCTGGTATTGCTTTGTTTGCAAGTGACTTCTAGAAATAGGATTTGAACCTAGGGCTTCTGACTTCATTTCCAGGGCTCACACGTAGAATGGGGAGAATCTTATTTGCATCCCTTGCCTTAGAGCACTGTGGTGAGAGAAGAAGTTTGCAAGCCTACAAAACCCTATGGAAATGAGCATTAATGTTATGATGATTATAGGATTCTCCCTTCCCCTCAGTGATCGACTTGCCAGCCTTCATCAGCTTTCCTGTAACATTTGATAAAGAATGAAGCTCAAAGTTCAGGACTCCTTTCTGGGTTTGGGTGCAGGCCCTTAGGGGCCAGGAATGGAGTGACAGGCAAGGTTGGGGGATGAGGTGGGGATGTAGGAGAAGGATACATCGAATAGGCACCAAACTGCCACCAGACAAACTGCCCAGCTGTTGCCACAATGCCACCAGTCAGCAGGACTGCAGAGAGAGAAGGGAAACTGAGTCAGGTTTGTGGGCAGTCTCAGAGGCCAGAACCAGTAAAAGCCATGAGATATTGGGAAGTTGTCCCCTGAACAGAAGGGACCCATGAGTGTCCCCTCCCTCTGTTTTCCAAGCCTGGAGGGGTGGACTATGTATTTGGTATTTTATTTATCTGTTTATGTTGTTTTCCCTATAGAATGTAAGCTTCTCAGGGGCAGGGGATGTTTCACTGTATCCCCACTGCCTCATGCAGTGCTCGGCACATTATAGGTGTTTAATAAATTTGCTAAATGAATGAATATGAGGGTGCTTCTCTTTCTCTCTCTCTCTCCTCCCCTTCTCTTTCTCTCTCTCTCTCTCTTCTCCTCCCTCCCCCTCTTTCTCTCCCTCCCTCCTTCTTGCTCTCTCTCTGTCTCTCTCAACCAACCAGTCTTTACAAAGCCCACCTGGTATACCCATCCCTATACCTTGGGTTTGCTCCCCGTTTTGTGACTGTCTGACTTGGAAGGTGGTGATATCTCCCCTACACACACACACACACACACACACACACACACACACACACACACACACACACACACACCCATAGAGGTGCTGCCCATCCCTTGAGAGCCAGCAGACTGTGCGACCTCATAAGACAGCAGAGTTACAGAATCTCAAAGTTGGAGGAAATCTTAGACACCATGAAATCATTGGCTTTTAGAGACCATGGAAGCCAAGAAGCTCAGGGCTTCCCCTTTCTTCTTCCACTTCCAGGAGTCCATTGTCCTGTGTTCTCTGCCCCTCTCTCACCTTCCCCTCTTCCCCAGAGATCTGATCTCATGGATTTCAGTCGGAGTATGAATGTCAGTGTTCATGTTCACTCTCGCAAATGGGATTTGTAGGGGGCATCTCCTCTTGCCTTGTGGAAGCAGGGCCTTTACCTATCCCCATGAGATCAATTCTTTCTGGCATCAGAGCGAAGATTGATGGATGAGGAGAGGGCAGAGTAGGGGCTGCATCCCTCTGTCTAACCTAGAGCTAAAAAGCTTCGGGCAGAGTGAGCTGAAGCATAACCCCCAGGAAACAGCCCTTCAGACCAGTCCTTCATTTGACAGTGAAGTAAACTGATCCTCAGAGAGGGGACAAGACCTATCCAAAGTTCTACATGTAGTAAGCAGCTGAGCTGGTGCTCCTTCCCAGGTCCTCTGACTTCTAATCCTGAGCTCTTCCCCATAGCGATGGCAGGTATGACTATAACATGGCGGAGAGGAGGGAATGCAGACAGAGGGAGGGATGGCTAGGGGACAGTGTTCCCAAGACAGATCTGGGCACTTTCAAAGGCTGCTCAGAGCTTGAAAGAGGCCTGCCCACTCCCTCGGAACTCTTGGAATTTTCTATGGGAGCCCAGCTCTAGGTACCCCACTAAGCTCCTTTCCTTCCACAACAGTTGCTATTACTCTAACGTGTCCACTCACTGTCTGGGACATTTAAGAACCTGAGCCGATCTTTCTTTTCACTTGTATTTTTATCCCCAGAGCTTGGCAGAGTGTCTGGAACGTACTAAATACTTACTAAGTGCTTATTGGTTGATCGGCTGAACTGAAACTGAAACAGAAAGGGCCAAGACTCGGCAGCAGCACCGTTTTTAAGGGCCTTCAGGCAGAGAGCACTCTCCCCTCATCCCCAAGCACCTCCTTCAGTGTTTAACGATCTTTATTCCAACTGGAAGGTGGAAAATAGAGTCATGGGGCACTTCTTAACAAGCTGATTTGAATTCCACCTCAGACGGTTTTTGATAGACAATGTGGTGTAGACTAGGGCATTATACTTGAAATCAAGAAGACCTAGGTTCAGATCCACCTCAGACACTTGTGGTGCAACTTGGGTGAGTTGCTTACCTCTTTGGGTCTCAGTTTCCCTATTTGTAAAAGAAGGAGGTTGGACTTGATAGTTGCTAAGGTCTTTTCTGCCTCTTAATCTGAGGGCCATGATAATAAGATCTATCTTCTATTTAGCCTAAATCCTTTCAGCTGTCACTTTTTTCCTCTGGTGAGAGGAAAGACACTTGGCCTCCCTTTTCTATAAAGTAATTTAGGTCGCCAAAAGCTGTTTGTAAATTCCATTCAGAGGAAACAGAGAACTGGCATCCTTCAACCAGAGGCAGAGGCCTGGAGGTGACAAGAGATGGTGTCACATACGCTATGATGAGAAGGGATCCCAGAGTGGAAAGAAAATAAATGAGGATACCTTCCCAGAGGGACTCTCATCTCCTTCCTTCTGGCTCTCCCCACTCTGGCCCAGAGGAAAAGTAACTCCAACCATGCCCCAGGAAACCACAGTCACAGTTCATGGGACGCCAGACCTGCAGTACCCTTCCCATGACAGAAGTCTTGCCCTAGTTGGTAGACTAACTGCAAACCAGAAATTCTCCTAAGGGGTGTGTGTGTGTGTGTGTGTGTGTGTGTGTGTGTGTGTGTGTCCCTTGATCACAGGTTTTAGAACTGGAAAGGACCTAAAAGATCATCTAGCCCCATCCCCCCTTTTTACAGATTAGGAAACTGAGGCACAGAAAAAGGAAGTGATTAAGCTAAAGTCATAGAGCTAGCATAAAGAAGAATGGGAATTTGAGCCCAGAAGGAGACAGGGAATGAATAAAGAAGCCCCAGTAACTGCTCTTCCCAGACCCCAACAAACTTGGCTCCCTGGGCTCTTCCTAAAATTGGGGTTGCCCAAGCTCCAGAATCACAGTATCAATCTCAGGGTTGGAAGGTGCCTCAAAGCCCCACTAGTCCAATGGTACCTGAAAAATAATCCCCTCTGTCAGGTCCCAGTCATCCAGTCTCTGCAGGAACCCACTGCTCCCAAGAGCAGCAAACAGTAAGCCCACTAAAACCACGTGGAACTCCCAGAACTGGGAAGAAACGAGTAACTGCCCAGCCCCCCTCACCAGCTGCACCAGAAAAGCCTTCTGGGTACGGAAGCCCACACTCAGGCTAAGAAAAGACTAGCAAAGCCCTTCCTCAGGGTCCGTGGCCAACTTGTGGCCTGTGAGTAGAAGCAGCTCCAGGGACGCAAGACACTGGAGAGTTTTTGTGTAACAACACTGGCCTAATTAGTGCACCATAATTAACAGTATTAATGATTATCAGTATGATATAGTATTATATCATTAACATTATGTTGTTACATTATATAATTATTATTATAAAAGTAATAGTAATTAATTACTATTATTTGCTACTATTATTAATTGTATATTATATAATTATTATTATGAAAGTGATAATAGTAATTAATGGGATACATCTTGGATAAAGGGCCAGCCTTGAGTTAAATCCTGTGTCTGACACACACCTACTTGCTGTGGGACCATGTACTTAACCTCTTAACCACTTTCACCCTGCAAAAAAACCCTGCAAAATTGTGAGTTACAGATGGATGGTTGCTCTGCTTCAGTGAAGGGATTTTTCAAAATGACACTTACGAAATCCCAGCTCTAGACAAAAAGCTATAGTAATGTACACTTTGATCATGGTTTACAAAGCACTTTCCCCCAGCCACTCTGTGAGGTCAGCAAGGCAAAAATCCTCACTCTAGAGCTAAGGCAATTAATTTAGGCTCAGAGAAGGGAGGGGATTTGCTCAGACTCACACAGTAGATGAGCAGTGAGACCCAGACTCTAATCTTCCCAGTCTAAGGTCAGTTCTCCTAACCACCTCACACACCCAGCAATAAAGCCTAAGTCTGGGCAATGACTAGGTCCCCTTCATAAAAGGGCTAAAATCCAAGGTGGGAACCCCTAGCTGATTAGGCAGTTGGCCAATAAATACTTGTTAACTACGTACCACAGACTGTGCTAAGGGCAGGGAATAAAAAATAAAAGGAAATAAAAAGGAAAGATAGATTAGTGGTAGCAGCCCATAGTCAGAGCTGAAATGATGCCCTACAGTTCTCAAGAATATGTTAAATATCGGTGTTCTCTTGCCTGGATCAAGACCAGTAAATGGCTAGCACTGAACCCAGAACCCTGGTTCTATAAGAAGCAAGTGGATTAAAGTGTTCCCTGGACTGCTCTTGTCTTACGGTTAAACAAATATGCAAGCCCCTATTGCTGCCGGCTAACATGGCATTTCAATACTTCCTTCTTCTCAGTAGAAAAGTGGTGGGCTAGGGGTAGAGAATAGTGCATATGCAGCCAGGCACTTTCAATGAGCTAGTTTATTATGCTTAACCATTTCCTTTGTTATAAGGGAGGGAACGATTATTGAGAAGTGATGCTCTTAAAAAGTCAAGTATCAATAGAAGGCTTTTTTTTAATAAAGGAAATGGCTCACCAGTAGTACAAATTAAAAATCCATCCATTTAGTCCCAAAGAAGAGATAGGAGAAGATGCCTTTCCCTACTCCTTTGCAGAGGTGGGATGGACACAAATGTGGAAAATTACACATATATTCAGAATTTTTTTTGGTTGCATTTATCAGTTTTCCTCATGTTTTTTTCTCTTTAAAAAAATTCTTACATGGGGTTGCTCTCTGGGAAAGAAGACGGAAGAATAAAGGGGTAAATCTGGGCAACATAAAACCAGAAGATATCAATACAATTTCATTTTTTAAAAAAGAAAAAAAATTCAATCAAACAGAGAGATTTCCGATCATGGAAAACCCTGATCTCCATTCAACTGCTACCATTTGTTTGGGGCGGGGGGTCCTCCTTGTTTTCCTGACCTTTACATTTCAGAATCTTCAAAGTTTTTTTTCCCCCTCCTCGGTTCACTTGCCAGCACAGGGCCTCATTAAGCTAAGAAATGATTATCCTTCACAATTTTTTTGAAAGGGAAAAAAAGATCCTAATGACCGGACTGGCTAACAGTTGTTCCAGTTTAAGATCTGAGAATGGTTCAAAGTACAACAAAATTTTCAAGTCAGAAGCCCCAGGACTCAATTCCAGACTCTGCCTCTAACTGACTTTATGACCTGGGCTTTACTTCATACCCAGTCTGTAAAATGGGAGTAAATGACACTTGCATGACCTGAACAGAGGTAGCAGCTCACAGGCTTTACAGTTGCCCAAGGTCTCAGGGACCCATATTCCCAAGAAGGAGCCACCCACCTACCGGCTCAGACTGAAGCGCAGTTTATGCTCTGAGGAGTTAAGCAAGTCAGACTGGGCACTTCTCTCTTTCCTGCAGGGAGGGAGGGAGCCATCGAGGGGCTTGAAGGCAAGGTGAAGTGAGGTGGGGGAGGGGGGAGCTGAAGCTCAGCTTTTGGGGTGATGCTTTAACCCAACTGGTCCAAGGCATCTCAACTCTAAGTAGGCTGACCTGGTGGACCAAGATGTCTGCTGGCAGCACAGAGGGGAGAAAGGGGCCCCTCTCACCCTGGCCATGGTCAGTCATGGGCTGTGTGTGGACTTAGAGGACCTGGGTTCAGGTCCTACCTCTGACTCGTGTGATCTTGAGCAAGTTATTTCCTCCTCAAAGTCTGGGTTTTCTCATCTGTAAAATGGGACTTAATCTTAATCTGGTGCTAAATTTTAGGATCTTAGATCAGGTCACAAATAGCTTCTCTATTTGCTCTGTGTGAATGTGCATACTGATATTGAGGTGGTAGCTCAGAGGATCTGGAGGTGTTCGTTTTGGGGGAAGACAGGTTGGGGAACTAGAACCCAGAGACCTGGTTGGGCCTTGGCAAGGCTCTGGTGTAAACTCCCACGCCCCCAGTCCTGATTGTAAAGGGAGCAGCTACCTCTCAGATCAAAGCTGATGGCAGAGGACTTCTCCCTCAGAAGATGGGGGGGGGGGCCTGGAGTCAGGAGGACCTCAGTTCAAATCCAGACTCAGACACATAACACTTACTATCTGTGTGACCCTGGGCAAGTCACTTAACTTAATTACATGGGGGGGGGGAATAAAAGATGTCAGGTGACAGGAGGCTGTAGCGGCAGACAGGGACTTTCCCTGGCTTAGCAGTAGGGTGGTGACCTAGCCGGAAACCACAAGGAAGAGCAGAAAGGCTTGAGAAGAAGAGGACATGTGAGGGAGAGAAACTCCACTTCTCCTTTCTACATTTCACTTCCTCAAACTAGCAAAGGCAGCTTCCCTCTGACTTGTCTTTCTGAAGTTCATAATGGAGTAGGGCTTGAGGGAGAGGGGGCGGAAAGGGGGGCTCGTGTTCCTTGGTTAATGGGTGCCACCAAAGTTCCTGTTTTCTGTGTTTCCCTGTTGTGCCTTAACCTCATCTTTGCTTCCCTTCCCTTCCTTCTTACCCCTCCCCTCACAGCCGGGTGGTGCCCCTAGCTGCTGCCTTTACCCCGGCATGTCTCCTAGCTGCACATTCTAACAATCAATCAATCAATCAACCAATCTCTCTCTGTCTCTCTTTCTCTCTCTCTCTCTCCCCCACCTCCGCCGCCTCTTTATTTCATCTCTCTTTTCCTCCTCTCCCTCACAAAGCTTTAGACACCCACCTGCAGCCCCTTTCTCCTTCCCATTCCACCTCCCGCCCCCCTCCCCCCATCCCTGGTCCCACTCCCCTCTGGTTCGGGACACTCACTCTGGGCTTCTCAAAGTTAAATTAAAACCGAAAAAAGTTTACAGCCCAGGGCCGCCGGTAGGGGCGGGGAAAGAGCTGGCAGTGTCCCAGGGAGCCAGACGGGCCAAGCCGTCCCCTGCCCCCACATCGTGCCCCTGTCCCCACTCACTGAGGCCGGACGCCAGAGCCTGCTCGTTGGCCCACATGGCCCATTCGATCTGCCCCATCACGGCAGAGAGCGGGCAGCGGGAGAAGCAGGAGGAGGTGGAGGAGACCGCGGCGGCTGCGGGAGCCCGGCACTGACCCACCCAGCGGCCGGACCCCGACTCCGCCACTCCCTGTGCCCCGCCCCGGGGACTGCCCGGTCGCGGGTCACTGCTTCCTCCTCCTCTTCCTCCTCTTCTTTCTCCTCCTCTTTCCCCTCCTCTTCCTCTCTCCTCCCCTCCCACTCTTTCTGCCCGTGCCCCCAACCTCCCCATCTGGCAGACTGGACCCTTGTTTAACTGGTCTCCTGACCCCCACCCAGACCCCGGACAGTGGCTCGGCGCTGCTCTGCTCTCCAGGCTCCCCCATCCCCGCAATGATGCCAACTCCTGAACGCCCAACTTCACGTTAGACACTCCTGTCGTGATAGTCTCTGCCCCTCATTCCTCCTTGGGAGGGCATCGAGCGAATCGCCTGCTTTGTGATCGTTTCATGGCTACAGGGAACTAACTCCCAGAGTGGGATGCTCCCTCTGCCACTGCAGGTGGGCACCTTTTCTGCCACTTAGTCTTAGGGAGTTGACTAGTTGCCCACAGTCACAGCCAGTCAGTGTCAGAGGCAGGACCTGAACCCAGGTCTTCCTGGTGTGAAGGCCTGCTCTCTGTTACCCCAACACTGCCATCTCCAAACAAGGGGATATAGATAAGTACCCCAAATTCTGGGAGCCCCCATTCCTCTCCATTCTCAAGGGTCAGGGTTCTGTTTGGTAACTCTTATATTAAAATAAAACTTTCAGATAAACACAGCTCTTCCCTAACAGGAACAAAGCCTTGAAGTTCAGAGAACAGTTACTGTCCCAGAGCCTGGATTCAAAGTCAAGGCTCCTGTCTTCAGGGCCATTGTTTTTTCTACCAGACCCCACTACCTTATGGAATTCCTGATGCAGAGCAAAGAAAGTCAGGAGTCCTAGGACCTAGTTCTGGTTCTGTCACTTACTATCTCTGATGTTGGTTTCAGTTTGTTCACCTGTAAAATAAGGCAATAATGCTTGTACTACCTAGGTAGAGACAGCAGTAGTTCATAGGTTTTCTAACTCCCATGGACTTTCGTTTATCTAGTCCAATCTTTTCATTTTATAGATGAGGAAACCGAGGCCCCAAAAGGTCATGCCACATAACAAATGAGATAATGCATTATAACTGGGACACCTGACCTAAGTTAAAAACAGGCTGTTCTTCAGCTAAAGAAACCAAGCATGAGAAGAGGACAGAGGCTCTTCTATGCCTGGTCTGTGGGAAGTTGACCAATTTCCTGAAGGGCCAGATGAACTATGGTAGTTCCTCTTTAGGCTATCACACATTTTACACCCTTATTAAAATACCCCTTCCCACCCCCAATATCCTCCTAAGCAAAATAATCAATTGGCAATCATTTGTAAAGTACCTATTGCATGCCAGGCACTGTGCTGGGGGACAGGGACACAAATACAAAACTGAAGTGGTCCCTTCCCTTTCAGAGGTTTACATCCTACAAAGGGGAGACAACAGACAAAAATACAGGCTACAAAAAACCAACAGCAATTGGAAGTGGAAGAACTAATGACTGAGGGAATTAGGAAAGACTTCTTGAAGTAGGCGACGCTTATAATGAACCTTGAAGGGGCTTATGGGTGCCAGTAGGTAGAAGCAAGGAGGGAAGGTGCTCCAGACATACAGCTGCCTATGCAAGATGGCGGCCCTCTCTCTGGAGCGCTGGCCTGTTCCTGCAATGAAACATGAGCCTCTGTCACACCTTCCTTCCTTCCAGTGTTCTGCCATTTACAAAGCAGAGGGTTTAGGAAAAGCTGGCCCTTGACATAGACACCTATGGGGCAAATGCTAAAATCTGAGAATCTCATGAGATGCACCTTTGCCGTCTTACAGAACTGGGGCTTTTCATTCAGGGCCCATAAATAGAATTTGGGGGGTTTGTGACTTAAACTTTTTTGGATAATTGTGTTTCACCAGAATTGGTGTCCTTTGTTGTTCAATGTATCCTATGCATTCAAAAACATGACTCTGGGGGCAGCTAGGTAGTGCAGTGGATAGAGTACTGGCGCTGGAGTCAGGAGGACCTGAGTTCAAATCCGGCCTCAGACACATAACACTTACTAGCTGTGTGACCCTGGGCAAGTCACTTAACCCCATTGCCTAGCCCCCTAAAAACATGACTCTGAGAAGGGGTCCAGGGATCACTAGAATGCGGCCAAAGGGATCCAGGATGTCTGTGATCCAGACCAGCTTCCTAACAGAATACCCTTCACGATCTTCATTATTCTCTTCTTCAAATAAATAGGCGTTAGTAGAGACATTTGCCCTGTGAAAAGGGCCCTTGCCACCAGTGCCCACACAGGACAGGAAAGAATAATTCTGCCCTGGCTGTAAAAAGGTAGCATGAGTCTCACCAGTGAGAAGAGGGAGACATCACACTCCTTACCCCTTCTCTTTGAAGTGAATGCTTCCTTTTGTTTTATTTTGTAGTTTGTGGTTTTAGAAGACCCCACAGAGACAATGTGGATATCTGAGGTGATGAGGGATGAGAAGGGACTGAATAAAGGGAAATTCTAAACCAACTGTAATAGTAACACCATCAGCCACTCTTTACAGTAACAGAAAACAGCTCAATCGTATCATCAGTGGGAAGTGGGGCCTCTGAAGCCACAGCCTGAACTATAGGGGGCTATGTGCTGTTTTCACTCAGGGAAACAACCCAGCCCAGAGCCCGTCCCAGAGGACGTGGGCCCAGAGCCCGATTTTACTTGGCACGTTTGCACGGCCATCATTCAGGGCACTCTGGATCTCCAGGTCCTTTGCTTCTACCCTTGCGACCACTGGCTCTCCCTGACCTTCAGCTCCCAGGGTGTTGGTGCTGGGGTTATGAGCATCGAGTATAAGGGGAAAATCCTTTTGGAGTTTAATTTTTTTCAGTTTACTTATGTGGTTACAGTACTGTTTAAATGACAAATGTAATTATTCGCCATGGTTAGAAAATGGAATGTATTGGATAATTAAATATTTGGCCTGGGAATCCAGGGAAGGGGGGATGTTGAAAGGGAGCACTGACAGGGCTGATTATAATCAGATCTTCCACTGGAGATTCAGAAGGAGCTCTGGGGTCATCGTGATGAACACAAATTATCACAGTAACGTACAAACAGGAACACTTCCCTTCAACAGAACACTAGATGAGAGAGGATGCAATAGCGCTTCTTTCAGGGGTGAAATAATTGACTTCTGCCACTTCTTAGGCAAAGCTGAACCCTGCCTCTGTGAAGTCATCCATCCTCTCCCCCAAAGTCTGGGGATTAGGGAGGACAGCACCATTCTGGAGAGCCAAGGGGAGGGGGGTTTACTCCTACAGAAATTCCAGTAGAGATCCACAGGGAAGTCACCCTTGTAGAACCTCACATTCCACTCAAGATTAATGCCAACAACCACCTTTTAGCTCTGTGGGGCAAGGTAGCACAGATGCCCAGTTAACACGCCATCACTGGCTTTAAAGAAAGACCACTTAGAGACCACCCAGTTTAAATTCTTTTTTTTTTTAAACAAAATTAAACTCATAGTCAGTGGCTTAAATTCTGGAACACCCAAGCAAAGTTTGGCAAAAGATTGGCCCCGCAGGCCATCACCCCAAGAAACACCCTCCCTCTGCAGGCTCCCAAGAGGCTGCTTTGCTGGCACATTCCCATTCATTTAATATGGATCAAGAAGAGTCAGCAACAATTCAGTGGAAAAGTTACTGGCCATTTCTTTCCTCCGTGGACTTTGGTGAAGAGCAGCGAGAAAGGCACAAGAGCCGCCGCCACCAGCTCCGACAGGCTCTGCTGTCGCTCCTGCCCAGGCCTCCACGTGACGGGCTAGGAGAGGGCCGTCCGGGGTCCCCGCCACGCGGTGCCACCTCTGCACGTGTGCACACAGAGGAGACAGACTCCGCGACAGGGACAACCACCGCCTCTACCGCCCGCCGGAGGGTGGAAGAGCCCACAGTCAAGCCAAAGCCCGAGTCCTTGCTGGTGGTGTCTGACAAAATCCCCTGCCTGACAATATTTTTCCAGCCACATGCAGCAACTGGGAAACCAGCCCGAGTCCTGGCAAGCCCCAATAGTACAACCAGAAGTTGCATCCACGCTCCCCATTCGGCTGCATCTCCCCGAGGGGCGTGATGACTGGGGATGGTGCAAGCTCAGGACACCAGCTTTGGCAGGCCGTCGGGGCCCAGGAGCTGCTGCTGGGGGTCTTCCAGCACCTGAGGTCCAGGCCCCACCTGTGACAGAGCAGAAGTTCAATGCAGGAATCTCCCTTAGCTAGCCTTCTCACTGGGTCAGGAGGGAAGGGTCAAGTAGTAAACTCTCCCCTATTCCTTCCAGGCAGAAGGACATCAGCCCAATACAAGATGGCCATTTTGGAATGTTGACTTGGCTAAGGTCCATTTCTCCACACCCTTGGCCAAATTTCCTTGGGAAGCTTTTCTTTCTCTTCTGTCTTCTCTGTCCCACAGGTTCACGTGCCTGAGGTCTATTGTGGCTTCACATTTATAGCACCTTTCCCAGCAGCAGCCTCCCGCCCCCTCAGGCATGGACAGGGGAGGTCATCATGTCCCATGCATATCATGCAATTATGAACATGTGATTTGTAGAGGAAACACGGGAAATATCTGCTTATCTTTACTTCCCCTAAGATGTTACTATACCATGGCCAACTGCTTAATGGATGGCAAGCAAGGAAAAGTGGCCTAAAAGCCCTGGGGCAGGAGAGGGAATCCGTGTAGAAAGAACTGGGGACCTTTGAAGGCGAGCGTAATAAATGAGATGATTTTTTGGGATGGTCATCAGGGGAAAGAGAAGGGGCCTCCTTTGCTGACCCGCAGGGGCTTCCCTGGCAATGAGGGGGAAAGTGCTTTCTAGGCATTACCTGAGTGGTAATGATGTATCTGATTCCTCCAGGGGATGGCTCCATGGCCAAAGCAGATTTCAGCTCTTCTGAAAGCTCAGCGGGCCTTATGGGCAAGCCCTTCAGGAACCTGGGAGGAAAATGACCAGGAGACAGCACCCTCTTCAGCATCAGTCGCCCTGAGGCAGCATGGATGAAGGAAACCAAGAGATGTCTGCCCATCCATGCCCTCCACTACCATTCGCCTAAGTGGGACGGGACCCTTTCAGCCCTTTGTTCTTTATTTCATGGGATGGCTAACCAATTCCCCACCCAGTGACCAAGCTCCTGGCCCTGAGCGTGCCCTGCTTCCTGGGGCACAGCCTACTGCTGGCACCATATCAAGTAGGTAGAACTTCTCAGAGCTTATGCTCCGCAGGCGTGGCCTTCAAAATTCTACGTTGTTTTAAGAAAAAAGTCAGTGCTTTCTACCCAAAACATGATTGTTGGCACAACACTGTGCAGACTGGAGCCATGAACCTGGCCCACACACAGCTTGCTTCTCCGTCCAAGTCCACAACAAATTCCACAGGTTAATTTCAAAACTACTCCTTTATCTCCCAAGACACGGATTCCTTCTCTCCCCACAAGTGCTTACACAGAAAGTAGTAAGGAGAGGTGAGGAGAAAACCCAGAAACAGATGGTGGAGACTAGTCAGTGCACGGAGAAGTGCTGGCAGAGGGGTTGATAGGGAATGAAGCCTCCGATCCTCTTCCAACTCTAAAACATCAGCATCTATAAACTTTTCTCTCTCCTACCATGGCTCCTCACACAGTGTGGACTATGCCGGGATTCTTCCTTTCTAGATCCTGTGAGACCTCTGAGGTACAGGGAGACCCCTTTGCTCTCTTGGTGGCCCAGCTCCTTTGCTCCATCAAGAACACTTTTAAAGAGGCTTCCACCCTCCTAACTGTACCCCACAGCCAGAATTTGGCCCCTTGGGAGTCTGAATGGTGACTTGGCTCCCAAGAGGCACCTTTATCCTCTCTTTCCTTCCTCCCAGGCTGCCCCAGACCAGCTTCCATTTAGGCCAGCACCACTGCCCACTCTGCTCCTGCTATCACTGCTAGGCTCCCACAATCAGAATACTGGGCAAACAGTGTAACAGCTCTCTTCTCTGGCTTCAGGAGGGAAACGAGACACTAGCCTGGGAAGCCCACTTCCTACTGCAGGCCTCCCAGGATAACCAGTGATGCTACTGGACTCTGAGAATGCTGCCCACTATCATTACACAAGACAGTTGCAACAGTTCGCACATCATGATCCTCATCTCAAATAGCAAATTAAAGTGGGTAACAGACTCAGGGATTTTCAGTTTAACCTTTTGGTTGAAGCAGATACTATTTCTCTTTCTTTGTACCTCAACAAATACATAAGTCAGCCACAGCCATTCAGGAAAAGGGAAAAAAGAGAAAACAGGTCATGCAACTCACCTGTCTCCGTTCATCTCTGGGGGGAAGATCTGTTTTATGACAGTGACAAATTCATCCACTGTTTCTTCCAGGGTGAAGATTACAGCATTGGGACCTGCATCAAACGTGTACGCCACCTGAAAAGCAGGACAGGGGACATGGATGTGCCTGTGACAGCTCCTCTGCTCCCAGGCCAGCAGGGAGCACAAGGAACTTTTGGGCTCCCCAGGGCCTCGTCCTTAAAGCACCAGAGCCCCGACTTCCCTAAGAGGTGCCCGAGGGCCACCAAGAGAGCAAAGGGGTCTCCCTGTACCTCAGAGGTCTCACAGGATCTAGGAAGGAAGAAGCCTGGCATCAGTCCACACTGTGTGAGGGGCCATGGTAGGAGAGAGAAAAGTTTATAGATGCTGATGTTTTAGAGTTGGAAGAGGATCGGAGGCTTCATTCCCCATCAACCCAAGATGGACAGGGACCCCAGATGCCTGGAAATGGGCATGCTCCCTGGCCCTTCCGCATGGACCTCTTCTCCCTCCTGCCTTCCTCAGGGGCTGTGAACACCACACAGGGCTCTAGGGCAGGGCCGTCCAACTCAATCAGAAAGGGATCCCTGCTGGCCACCAATCTGCATGCCCTGGGTCGAGCTGTGAGCCTGGCCCCCTGCTCCGGGGAATCGTGGGCCATGAGGCGTTGAGGTCCCATACAAGCAGCCGTTGCTCTTCTGGGCACATCCGCTTTACCTTGGTCTTGCCGTAGTGGGCATTGAAGCGGTGGACCAGGCCCATGATCTGCTGAGACGTGTCATTGAGGTAGCAGATGGGAGGGAAAGTGTCCAGGCAGGTGGCATGGAACTGGTTGCTGTCCTTCATGGTCAGCTGGCCAAACCCCTCGAAGTCCCGCTCCGCGATACACCGTGCCATCTCTGCCAGCCTCCCGGGCACCACAGACTCAGCCCGGAACTGCAAAGAAACCAGCCAGCTTCAGACTATCCAGGGAAAGGCCAGAGGGTGGGAAGGAACAGACATGCTGATCTGGAAGCCAAGAGGCCGAGGAGTCCTGTGACTCTGGCAAGGCCTGGTGGCCCAGGGTGTGATATGGGCCGGCTACCACCGGCCCCCTCCCGCTCCATCCCCCTGCGGGCCCCAGGCCAAGCCTTACTTTGAGCAGAGAGCTGGTTTCTACGCTGGTCTGCATTCCAGATGAGCTGGTCACTTTTTTTTTTTCAGCACTCACCTAACCCAAGAAAGAATATGTTAGGTACCACAGCGCAGCAACCTCAAAAGAGCACACCTCCCAGCACTCCCCAAACCAACCCTTCACGGACCAGGGAGCTCTGCGAGGTAATGAACTACGTGCTGGAGAAAATACAGACAGACTAGCTGTCTTCTAGGAGCTCGAGACAAGACTGACACACAGGAAATAACCACAGACAACCCAAGGCAGACCATTAGAGAAGGTGGTACAGACTGAAGTGCCAGAAAAGTTCAGAGGAAATGGGGCGACGAGGGGGAGAGGAGTCAGGGATGCCTTCATGGAGGAGGTATCAGAGTTGGCCTCTGGAAAATGGAGACGTACACAGTCTGGGAAGTGTAAGCTGTGGCATGAATGAATGAACAGGACACACTATCTGTGGACCAGCTAAGACTATGCCGGCAGGGATGGAGGGTCACAGGGCTCTTCTACATTTCCCTGAGGCTTCCCCAGACAAACCACCCAGAATCATCTAGGCCACAGACTTGAGGGAAGCAGCTGTGGTTTCTCGGGCCTCCTCCCAGAAGGCCGGCCCTCAGAATGGGAAATACTGTTGGAGAAGCTTCCATCCGCTCCCAAGCCAGGTCCCACTCACCACCAGAACCAGGACCCGGAGCTCTGGCCAATGGGACTCTGGCGCGACCTGCTGGGCAAGGCTGTCTTTGCCGTCGGGCCTGTCTCCCATGTGCCACTGCACGAAGCCCCCCAACATGCTGCGACAAGCGCTCCCCGAGCCTTGCCGAGCCACTTCTGAGAGCTCGCTCTCAACCCCGTAGAGCTGGGCCAGAGTGTAGACTGTGGGCAAAGGAATGGAGAGGAGAGATGACACACGCAGCCACAGTCACCGGGATTACAATCGCAGGTGCAGTCACTATCTCCCAGCAGAGGTTTTATTTGTGCAGTTATACACTACCATGAGGATGGCTCAGAAAACAGCAATATCTGTGATTACATAATAGCTGGGAGATGGGCCTAAAAGATGCCGAGTAGTGAGGGCAGGCCTCTGGTCAGCTCCCCAGGGCCCTCGTACCTCCCAGAAACCAGGAGCTGCTGCTGATCAATCAGAGCCACCCCCTACCCCAATCCCCCCCCAGAGTCCCGGGCCCTCCCTGGTCTGGGGAGGCAGATCTGCAGACATTCCTAGTGGGCCCCGCTTCCAACACCACTCACCAAGGCAGGCGTACCCTGCTGCCGAGGAGGCCAGGCCTGCTGCCGTGGGGAAGTCATTCACGGACGCAATGTGCACCTTGTAGGACAGAGGAACAGAATCACCATCACTCCCGCTCCTTCTTTTCCGAGCCAGGCGACGGACTGTTGGGGAAAAGAGAGAGGAACAAAGGCCAGGGGCCAGGGCCGGTCAGCCCTTCTGTGACTGCTTCTGATGTGGCTTTCCCACTCCCCTCTCTGGACCTTGTTTGGCAGGCTGTCTCCTCATCGGCCTCGGAGCACCACTGATCGGCCTAGCACAGAGTGGGTGCTTACTCAATGCTTGCTGGGACCAACAAGAGAAGGGGGGTGGCACACCCAGCTCTGAGCGCTACCGTGTCCTTCGAACGCTTGTGCCAAGAACAGAAAATGAGAATTCCCAACACTTGGGAAATCAGCTGATTCGCAAAGATTTGCAAAGAAACCCTAGATGACAGGTACCACATTAGATCCTGGGCTACAAATATCAAGGAAAACTACCCTGACAGCCTAGAACCAGAGGTGAAAACAGAAACTGAAGGAATGCAATGACCTACCACTTTAAAGAGACCCCAAAATGAAAACTCCTAGGAATATTACAGCCAAATTCCAAAGCTCACAGATCAATAAAAAAACACTGCAAGCATCTACAAAGAAACAACTCGAACATCGTGAAGCCACAGTCAAGATAACACAAGAGTTAGCAGCTTCTACATTAAAGGACTGGAGGGCTTGGAATATGATGTTCCAAAAGGAAAAAGAGCTGGGATTACAACTAAGAATCCACTTACCCAGCGAACCTGGGTATCATTCCTCAGGGGTAAAAACGGAGATATAATGAAATAGAAGACTTTCAAGCATTCCTGATGAAAAGACCAGAGCTGAATAGAAAATGTGACTTTCAAATACAGGACTCAAGAGAAGCATGAAAAGGTAAACAGAAAAGAGAAGTCATAAGAGATTCAATAAGATTAAACTGTTTACATTCCTACATGGTGAGATGATGATTTGCAACTCCTAAGAACTCTTAGGGCAGTTAGAAGAATACACTGATGGAGGGCACAGGTGTAAACTGACTACGATGGGGTGATATTTAAAAAAATTTAGGGATGAGAAAGAGGGATTAAAGGGGAAGGGAGAGATAGAACGGGGTAAATTATCTCACATAAAAGGTACAAAAAAGCTTTTCAGTGGAGGGGGAGGATGAGGGTGGTGGGGTGGATAATGCTAGAACCTTACTCTCACTGGAACTGGCTCAAAGAGGGAATGACATATACACTCAGTTGGGTATAGAAATCTATGTTATCCTATGAGGAAGTAGGAGGGGAAGGGGATAAGAGAAAGGGTTGGGGGGATGATAGCAGGGAGTGTGAGACAGGGGAGGTGGTAATCAGAATCAAAACACTTTTGAGAAGGGACAGGATGAAAGGAGAGAAAGAGAGGGACAAACAAGGGAAAAAAGAGGATGGAGGGAAATACAGACTTAGTAATCATAACTGTAAAAAAGTTTTTTATAAGTTTCTTTGATAAAGGCCTCATTTCTCAAAAATATATAAAGAACTGAGTCAAATTTATAAGAATACAAGTCATACCCCACCTGATACACGGTAAAAGTATATAAACCAACAGTTTTCAGATGAAGAAATCAAAGCTATTTATAGTCATAAGAAAATGCTTGATTAGAGAATCACTGTTGAATAGAGAAATAAAAACAATGTGAGGCACCACTTCACACCGAAAAGATCAGCTTATATGACAGAAAAGGAAAATGACCAATGTTGGAGAGGACGTGGGAAAATTGAGACACCAAATGAAGCTTTGTTGGTGGGGTTGTGAACTAGACTGACCATTCTGGAGAACAATTTGGAACTATGCCCAAAGGGTAACCAAACTGTGCATACCTTTTTGATTCAGCAATACCACTACTAGGGCTGTATCCCAAAGAGATCATCAAAAAGGGAAAAGGACCCACACGTACACAAAAGGGAAAAGGACCCACACGTACACAAATATTTCTAGCAGCTCTTTTCATGGTGGCAATGAATCGGAAACTGAAGGGATGCCCATCAGTTGGGGAATGGCTGAGCAAGTTGTGGTATATGATTATGATGGAATACTATTGTGCTGTAAGAAGTGATGAGCAGGATGCTTTCAGAAAAACCTGGAAAGACTGATGCAAAGTGAAGCGAGCAGAACCAGGAGCATATTTTACATAGTAACAGCAATATCGTACAACGATCAGCTGTGAAGGAATTAGCTATTCTCAGCAATATGATGATCCAGGACAATTCTGAAGGACTTATGATGAAAAATGCTGCGTACCTCCAGAGAAAGAGCTGATAGAATCTGAATGCAGATCAAAGCAAAACTCAAAACCTTAGAAAAACAAATGTTAAAAATTATTTTTACATATACCTGGAAAAAAAAAAAAGAACTGGAAACTAAGGGGATGTCCGTCAACTAGGGAATGGCCAAACAAATCTTGGTATATGACTGTGATGAAATATTACTGCATATTAAGAAATGGCAAAACAGACGGTTTCAGAGAAACCTGGGAAGACTTGTATGAACTAATGAAGAGTGAAGTGAGCAGTACCAGCAGAACAATTTATATAATAACTGTAACAGTGTAAAGAAAAACAACTAAGAAAAACAGAATTAGGATTCTGATCAATGCAATAACCAACCATGTTGAATTTATTACAGACTTAAAAGGAAAAGCAAGCTACACATGATAGAGATTTATCAGTTTCATGTACAATCCCTTTTCTCTTTGTATATAGAAATGCTCATTTTGGGTGTTTGTTAACTTTAGAATAAAAAATTAAAAATAACAAAATCCATAAGCTTCTCCCTTTGTATAGCTCCTGACCCCCACACCTACAGCGCTGTAGCTTCCAACCATTATGTACCAAAGTAGAGGTCTGAGAAACAATGAGGAGAGTGGTGCTGGAGGTACCCAAACAGTGCTCAGGGTTAGTCGCCAAGCCTTCTGCCACCTTACTTTAAGGGAGTCAGGAAAATGGAAAACATCATTGATATCTTCTAATCTACCCTCTTTCAGCCAGGACACCCAGGTTCATTACCACTCTCATCCCAAATGAAAACTAGCAAAGGAGAAGGGCATGTGACCCAGGGCCAAAGGAACCAGCTCAAGATCTCCAGCACTTACTCTCTCGAAGGCAGGACTGTAACCGTGGGTGCCCCATATCCTCCTCCTTGCCATTCAGCCAGATTCGGTCCTCTTTGAAGTCCCGGCTGATAGCTGCTGTGGTGGTGGTTTTTAACTAGGAAAGAAAAACAGGGTCACCTCAGCCTTCAGGAAATAACAAGGAATTTCTAGATGGCAATATTAATTAGAACTGAACTCATTTCCCACATATCCAAGTCCATTTTAATACAAGTTACTACCCACGATCTCCTTTTTCACCTTTCAGGGAGCCAGATGCTAGCCTTATTTAATTTTTTCAGTCTTTTAAGATAGTGATTTCCCCCTGCCCCAAGTTCAATAAGCACTAAGCCCCTACTATGTATAAGGAAGGTACTGTGCTAGGTGTGGAGTATTCAAAGACAGAAAAAGTTCCTGCCCTCAAGAGGCTTACATTCCACGGGACCCTACACACACTCAAAGGGATCTGTGATCTCACTTGGAAATGAGGCAGTATGTGGAGCACCAGCCTTGGAGTCAGGAGGACCCAAGTTCAAATCTGGCCTCAAATAATTACTAGCTGTGTGACCCTGGGCAAGGCACTTAACCTTGACTGTCTCAAAAAAAAAAAAGAAAAGAAAAGAAAAGAAATGAGGCACTGTGGCTTAAGGGACTGAAAGCCAACCACAAAGCCAGGAAGACCCATGTTCAAATCCCACCTCTGATACCTACCGGTCACTTAACTACAAGTTACTTAACTTTTGAGGGTTCCAGAATACTCTCTAAGGCTCTAAGTTATAGAGAAGGTTCCATCTTATACTGGGAGAGGGCCCTACCTGGCCAGGGAGTGCCTTATGACAGTGAATCATAGGTCTAGTCTAGGGGTAGGGAACCTTCAGCCTCAAGGCCACATACATGGCCTTCTAGGTCTTGAAGTGCGGCTCTCTGACTGAATCCAAACTTCACAGAACAAAGCCATGGTTGCATTTGGGGACCTAGAGGGTTACATGTGGCTTCGAGGCTGAAGGTTCCCAACCCCTAGTCTAGTCCTTAAGTATATTTTAGAAATCAGGAAATAGAGGCAGACACGGCCATGCATGGGGTTGTAGGGTAGGTGGCAGAGACCCCGGACTAGGTCCATAATCCTACCTGCCAGGCCAGGGTTCTAGCATAAATGGTTTGGGTCCCTTATTTTTTAGTGCAGAAGTGTTGGTCCTGTGAAATCATCATCAAAAGAGTCCTTCAGGAGGGGTCATGAATCTCGAACTCCTCTGGTGGAAAGCTGGCATGTGGAGGCTGCAGACTGAGAACACTATTGCTGCCTCTTCTCTTCCCACTCCTCCACAGGCAAAGTCTTCCAGTTAATACATGGTATATGGACTTGTGTGGGATCTCAGCTCCCAGCTGGGGGAGAAGTAGCTTCTGCATTTGTACATACCTGACTTTGGTGCAAAGTGACACTCAGCGACGAATTGATGGGCAAAATCAGCTTTTCATCACGTTTTCCCCCTGGAAGAGCAAGAAAACCCAGATGACTGCTGTTACTCTACTGAGGCAATCTGACCTCCCGCTACTCTGCAAGAGGGTTCTGCTCTAGGCAAGTCTATCTCTTCCCAGTCCCATGTACACCCACTCACACCCAACCTGAGAAGTGTAGTTCCCAGGCCAGTAAAGTCCTTCCCCTCCCTTTTGCTTATGTAAATCTTTCAAAATGAAGTTTAAGTCCTACCCCTTTGAGAAAGCTTTCCCAGACTGACCTCTGGGAACTGAGGTACAAAAGTCCAGGTGACTGTCCTTTATCTTCTTCAACAGGTCCTAATTCACCTGCCTGCTACCTTTACTTCTACTTCTATTCTCCCCCAAGCCACAGGCTGCCTCCCTTTGCTGATTTAAAACTCTCAGCAAACCTTTCAAAGGACCTCAGCAAAACACCCTAGAGTCAGACATTGCAGCAGGGTGAAGACTCTCTCCACTGATGCAGACCCAATCCTCCCTACACTTTTAACAGACTGTAATTCATGAGCTCAGTAGTCAAAACCGCCGGTGGCCCAGCTCCAGGCAATGTCTCTGTGCACTCAGCCCTCTGGTCCCCAAACAACAGACATGCGGTGTGCCACCTGGACCTCCCTGGAAGCACGTTCAAGCTGACAGTCAATAGCAACGATAACAATGACAACTGCTGACAGTCAGCAACGATAACAATAACAAGAGCTAGTGTTCAAATAGCAGCTGCCATGCACCAGGCACCGTGCTAAGTGCTTTACAAACATTATCTTATTCGGTCCTTGCAACCACCCTGCTACTATCTGTTACACTGTCAGTATCTCAGTTTTTACAGTGGAGGGACCTGCAGCAAACAGAAGGTAAGTGACTTGCCCAGGGTCACAGAACTGATTCCAGGCCCAGTGCTCTAACCACTGCACAACCAGCTGCCCAAGTGCGTACTATGTACCAGGTAGTGTGCTATAAGCAACAGGGACACCAAGAAAGGTAAAAGACAGTCCCTGCCCTTCAGGCGCTCACAGTTTAATGGGGAGACAGTGGGCAAGTGACTACCTACAAAGAAGCAATAGCCAGGAGAAATCGGAAACTAACAGAGGGAAAGCACTCGGATTAAAGGGGACAGGAACAGGCTTCCTGTAAGGGAGGAGATTTGGCCTGTGACTTGAAGGAAGCCAAGGTGGGCAAGAGGCAGAGATGAGGAAGGAGAAAATTCCAGACACGGGGGACAGGCAGTGAGAACGCTCCTAATCTACTGCTACAGTGCTCCAGAAGTCAGGCTTATCTCCACGCCACAAGGAGGCACGGCAGAATTGGGCTTTTGTGGCATTTGAGGATGAATGTATGAATCCGTGTAAACTCTGGGAAGGACAGGACTAGAAAAGATAGAATTCTACAGAACATCTCTATCTTCCTAGCAACACATACTCAACAAATATTTCATGAGCATCTCCTTTGTGCCAAACACTAAGATTTAAAAAAAAAGTGTATAACCAGATCATAGACCTTCAGGAGGTTACAAGGAAATAAAGCTGACAGCACAGAATGCTTTAAGATCTACAAAGCACTCTCCTCACAGAAAAATCAGATTGTCAGAAGTGGACTGGATCTTAAATAGCATCTTCCCTGGTCATTCCTTCATTTTATAGGCCTCAGGAGGTTGAGGGCCTTTTTTTTTTTTTGGCTAAGCAATGGGGTTAAGTGACTTGCCCAGGGTCACACAGTTGGTGTTATGTGTCTGAGGCCAAATTTGAACTCGGGTCCTTCTGAATCCAGGGCCAGTGCTCTATCCATCTTATTTTTTTTTTCCAAACATTACTCAAACAGGTAGAGCCTGGAATCAAACCCAAGTTTTTCTGATTTCAAGTCCAGGGTTTTTTTCCACTACCTACCCAACAGCTCTGTGAAGCTGGTTGTGAAAGCACGATCTCCTCCATTTTGAGGATTCTGCCTTTGATCCTGAAGGCAATAGGGAGCCATTGAAGTTTACTCAGTGAGGGGGTGACATTCCGGGACTTGTGTTTCAGGAAAGTCACCACTGAGAGGCACCTTCCTTGAAGGTGGAATAAGAGAACCTGGGTTTGAACCCCTTGCTGCTAATCAATTAGCTGTGCGATCGATCGCTGGGCAAGTCATCTGCTCTCTCTGAGCCTCAGCGCGTCCTTTGCAAAATGAAGGGGTTGGGCTAGATCAGGGGTTCTTGGCCTCTCTGAGTGCTATGGGCCTCTGACAGTCTGGTGAAGCCTATGCACCCCTTCTTGGAATGTTTTTAGGTGCACATTATTTATTTATTATTTTTATTCTTAAATATTATTTAAAATATTATTTTAAGAATTATTTATTACTAACATAAACAATGTTTTGTGTGCCTGGGGTTATTACATTATTGACATATTATTTTGTTTTAATAATATTTTAATCAAATATTAACATTCTATTACTGAACTAAAGATGTCTTTCCCTCCCCCATCCCAGAGCACAGCTCTCGAGCTAAGAGCGCCTGTCCTGGATGGTTTCCAGGTTCCTTGCAGCTCCAGAGTCGGTCACTCGGAAACCAAATACCTCCGGAACCCGAAACTCGGAGCCCGGCGTTCGGGGGGAAACGTTTCCCGTGACTCCCCCTCCCCCGCTCCAGCGCCTCCTCCCCCACTCACAGTACTTGATGACCGCGATGTTGGTGGGGGCGGTGCAAGTGATGGCGACGAGCGGCTTCTCGGCGGTCATGGCCCAAACCGAACCCGAACCCGAACCCCGTAGTTCTGACAGCCAGCCGGATACAGTCCACTCAGGGCCAGCTCACGCCGCAGCTCTAAGCGACTGGGCGGCCCACACACCGGGAAGGCCCCTCCCCCTTCGCTCACGCGCTCCGACGCCATTGGGCGGTTCGGCAGCAGCTGCTCGCGCCCTGGCCAATCATATTTGGGACCGCCCGCTCCGGATTCTTGCAGCCAATAAACTTGGATCGAAAGATAGACCTTGGGTGCTACGCCGGCCCTCTCGGGTGGGCAGGTTGCTCGGGTTCCAGTGGGCAGATGTTAGGACCGGAAGAGAGATGAACTAGGCGACCTGGGGTACTGGGCGCGCGACTTCGCGGCGCATGCGCCTGGCACAACTGGCTCTAACCTGGGTCCACTCAATGGACGTCAGCCCTTATTAGATCGGTTATGCCCGGGTCTGTTTGACCGGCCTAACAGCTTCGAGCATACGTTACCACAGAGGCCGGTGGCCTCCGACTGGTGTGACTTATTACGGCTACCCGCTTTCTCTTTTAAGTTTTAATTGAGCGAAACTTCATCCCAGTCTTTTGGCTACCGTAATACTAGTAGTACATCGTGCCCCCAGATATGAGGAGAGGGTTGACGCTCGAGAGAGTTTTAGGGTTAGGATTAGTCAATGTTTACTTTTTTACTAATAATTTATTTTTTGTTTCCAACATTCACTTCCATAAGCTTTTAAGTTTAAAATTTTCTCCCCCCCCATTCCAAGACGTCATGCAATCTGATTTAGGCTCTACATATACATTCCTATTAAACATATTTTCACATTAGTCGCGTTGTAAAGAAGAATTAGAACCAATAAGAGGAACAAAAAAAGAAAGAAGAAACAAAACGAAACAAAAAAAAGAGCAGATAGTATGCTTCGATCAGCATTCAAACTCCATGGTTCTTTCTTTGGATGTGGATAGCATTTTCCATCATGAGGCCTTTGGAGATGTCTTAGATCCTTGCATAGCTGAGAAGAGCCGTCTATCCAAATTAGTCAACGCACAACGTGGCTGTTATTGTGTACAAAGTTCTCTTGGTTCTGCTCACTTCACTCAGCATCAGACCATACAAGTCTTTCTAGGTTTTTCTGAAGTCATCCTGTTCATCATTTCTTATAGCACAGTAGTATTCCATTACATTCAGATACCACAACTTGCTCAGCCATTCCCCAATGGATGGGCGTCCCCTCAATTTCCAATTCTTGGCCACCACAAAAAGAGCTGCTATGAATATTTTTGTACATGTGGGTCCTTTTCCCATTTGTATGATCTCTTTGGGATACAGCCCTAGAGGTGGTATTGCTTTGTCAAAGGGTATGCACAGTTTTATAGCCCTTTGGGCATAGTTCCAAATTGTTCTCCAAAATGGTTGGATCAATTCACAACTCCACCAACAATGGATTAATGTTCCAATTTTCCCACATCTTCTAAAACATCATTTTCCTGTTTTGTCATGTTAGCCAACCTGATAGCTGTGATATGGTACCTCAAAATTGTTTTGATTTGCAATTTCTCTAATCAATAGTGATTTAGAGCATTTTTTCATATGACTGCAGATAGCTTTAATTTCTTCATCTCAGAACTTCCTGTTCATATCCTTTTTCCATTTATCAATTGGGGAATGGTTAATCAATATTTATGAAGCTCCCACTGTGTTCCAGGTGCTAAGCGCTGGGGATACAACAGGGGCAAAAGACAGTCACTGCCCTCAAGGAGCTTACAGTCTAATGGGGGAAACAACGTGGGAGCATATATACAAAGCAAGCTGCGTACAGGTTAAATAGGAATAATTAACAGAGGGAAGGCTCAGGAATTAAAAGGGGCAGAGGAAAGTTTCCTGTAGAAGGCTGGGTTTTAGTTGGGACTTGAAGGAAGGCAGGGGGGTCAGCAGTCAGAGCAGACGAGGAAGAGAATGCCAGACATAGGAGGACCACCAGAGAGATGCCCAGAGCTGAAAGATAGAATGTCTTGTTCCTGACAGCCAGTCTGTAATGATTGTGATCTGAATATGATACATGGAGAAGTTTTTTTAGCTTTTGTTTTTCATTTATGTATTTATTTGTTTTACCAGACCTGTGATTACATTGATTTGCAAATGATATATGCTTAATACATAGATTATAGATTAAGAGCATGAAGGGACCTTAGAGGCGGTCTAGTCCAACCCCTACATTCTTAGAGTAGCTAGCATTTATTAAGTGCCTACTATGTGCCAAGCACTTTACAGATACCTCCCTGGGAAGCAGATTCTATTATCACTCCCATTTTACAGTTAAGGAAACTGGCCGATAACCCTTAAGTGACTTGCCCAAGGTCACACAGCTAACAAGTGTCTCAGGCCAGAGTTGAAGTCAGGTCTTCCTGAGTCCAGGCCCACTGCTCTATCCTTTGCACCACTTGGCTGCCTCATATTTCTTTCTTACTCCACAGATGAGGAAACAGAGGTCCATAGAAGTTAAAGGATTTGCTTAAAGTAAGCATTGTAAGTAGGATATGAATCAAGGTTCTTCGATGCCCATTCTTTTTGATCTAGTAAATGGAACAAGTACCTTCGATAGCAGAATCACAGATTTTGGACATTTAATTCTCCATTTTAAAGAATTTTGCTCACAATGTCCCAAGAATGATAGTGACAGATTCCTGGTGACCCAGATGCCTTCCCAGTAGGAAGAATGGACAAATGTAACTTAAAGAAGACTAAGCTAGTATTCAGTAAAGCTGGGATCTACTTTGGGTAAGTACCTTTCATCACCCCACCCTCCCAGCTTAAATTGTCTCCTCGATAAAATAAGGGTGTTTGTTCCTTCCAGCACTGACATTCTCAAATTCTGCAAATCTTTTGGGGACAGAAATTGTTGCATTTCTTTCCTGAAATTAGAAAATGCCATCCTTTCTTCTCTCATTGTTGATCTGCTTTGCCACTTGATTCATGAAGCAGTCAGAGTGGGAACAAGCTTTGAGGAGAAGGGGAAAAAGGCCAAGAGCAGGAGACAACTCTTTTTAGGCATTATTGTGATAGTGTCACATACACTTTTCTCTTTAAATATTGGTCAGCCCAACTCATTTCCCACTGCGAGATATTATAATATAGTACATTAATTCATTTTTGCATTCCACAAACACTTGTTAGCTACATACTATATTCAGTGCGCTGTCTAAGGCACTACAAGAACTATGAGGGAAAATAAAACAGTTCCTGTCTCCAGGAATTACAATCATTTATTTATTTACTCTTTATTTATTTACTTACTCATTTGTTTATTTATTTGTTTGTTTGTTTGTTTGTTTTTGCAGAGCCTCAGGATTAGCTTGACTGACTTCTTGCATTTCCTGAATTAAAAGTTATAAAACCAATTCTTCTGCTCCTAAGGATTGAATCACAGAATCACCTCTTATGAGGTGGATGAGAGATAGGACCTGTACCTGTGATTCATTGGTGTGGGGAACTGCCAGATGAGGACATTTCTTGTAGTAGTGCAGGTTGGCACCTTGTTTGTGAAACTTAGTTTTAGAAAGTTACCTAGGGCACTGAGAGGTTTAGAGACTTGTTCAGGGTTATGCAATCAATGTGGGTCAAAGGGTGGACTTAAACCCAAATCTTTCTGGCTGTAAGGCCCAGCCCAATGAACAACAGGGTAGACTTGATTAATGGGCTTATAACTATTAAATACAAATTTGGAGTGACATCAGGGAGCAGAGAACTGAAGAAAGTATAAAGTTTTTTTTAAAATTAATGAAGTTAGTGTTTAAAAAAAAGGTTGATAACAGGTATTAAACTACCATAAAGATGTGTGTGCTCCATGTATCTCTTTATAAGTGTGGAAAAAGGCAGGAATAAAGGGCTCTTCTAGACCTCAAACTATATTAGAAAGCAGTAGTCATTAAAACTATTTAGTTGGGTTTAAAAATAGAAAAAAAATCAATGGAAGAAACTAAATAATACAGAATCTGAAATAACTGAACCCAACAATTCAGCATTCTATAAATCTCAAAATATAAATTACCTAGAAAGGAACTCCCTATTTGACAAGAATTGCTGGGGAAACTACAAAGAAGGCTATTTGACTGTTGATTGTGGGTGTGGGGCACTGGAAACTGGGACAGTCACTGGAACCATGTAAAGAAGTTCCTGGAGCGATCTGGACCATTCGTACGTGCTGATTTTGAACCAAGTACTGAATCTCTTTGGTTTTTGTTAGATGCTTGTAAAGTGCTAGTCATTAGAGAAGGAGGATCAGCATGTGAACTCCTGAAAAATCTGGCATTGTTTGGTTTCAGACAAATTCATGTAATAGACATGGACACCATAGGACATCATGTTTCCAACCAAGACAGGCAATTTTTGTTTAGGCCTGAGGATGTCAGAAGACCCAAAGCTGAAGTTGCTACAGAATTCCTAATTCCTAATTGCGCAGTAGTTCCACATTTCAACAAGATTCAAAATTTTGATGATATTTTCTATAGACAATTTCATATCATTGTATGTAGTCTACACTCCATTATTGCTAGAAGCCATTGAATAAATGGCATGCTGATATTACTTCTGAATTATGAAGATGGAGTATCAGATCCAAGTGCCATTATTCCTTTGATAGAAGGAGAACAGAAGGTTTTAAAGGAAATGCTAGGGTAATTCTACCTGGAATGATAGCCTGTATTGAATGTACACTGGAACTTTATCCACCATAGGTTAATTTTCCCATGTGTACCATTGCATCAATGCCTAGGCTCCCTGAACATTGGATTGAGTATGCAAGAATATTACAGTGGCCCAAGGAACAGCCTTTTGGAGAGGGAGTTACATTGGATGAAGATGATCCTGATCACATTTGATGGATTTTCCAAAAAACCACTAGAGAGAGCATCACAATTTAATATTAGAGGTGTTACCTATAGGCTAACCCAAGGGGTTGTAAAAAAGAATCATTCCAGCCATAGCTTCCATAAATGCTGTCATTGCAGCTGTGTTTTTTAAAAGAGCTGAGGTTTTTAAAACAGCCAGGAGTACATATGTTCCCCTTAATAATTACTTGGTAACTAATGATGTACATGTAATGATGTAGATCTAATGATGTACACATATACATTGGAAGCAGAAAGAAAGGAGAATTGCCCAGAATAGCTAGCTTCCCCAAAATACCCAGTTTCCTTCGTTGGCTGAACAGCAAGAGGTTTTGGATTATCTAATTAATAATGCCTCATTACAGATGAAATCTCCAGCCATCACAGCCACATTAGAGAAAAGAACAGAATGCTTTACTCATGAACAATACTTTCCACTGAAGAATGAAGGAGGCCAAATCTTTCTCAGATATTAAAAGAGGTGGGCCTCCTGGATGGACAAGACCCTGCTGCTGCTGCTGATGGTTCAACACCACGGACTGTACTTCTCAAACTTCATTGTACTACTTAAGAACAATAAATGTACATCTAAAAGAGGATTAAAATCTGCAATATTGTGCTCTAAAAAAATAATAAAATTATTCACCTTAAAACATTCCAAAAAGGGATGTATAGGCTTCACCAGACTGTCAAGGATCCATGACCCACACAGAGAGGCTAAGAACCCCTGATCTAGGGAATCTCGGAATACGGTATTCCAAAAGGCAAAAAATATAGCCTTAAAACCAATAATGACTTACTCTATAAAGCTGAGGATAACCCTATATAGAAAAAATTGATCTTTAATGGAATAGAGGACTTCCAAGCATTTCTGATGAAAAGACCAGAACCAAGTATGAAATTTAAAATGCAAACATGCTGTGTTTTCTTTTGCAATATGGCTAATATGGAAATATGTTTTGCATGACTTCACATATATCATCATTATCAAATTGCTTGCCTTCTAAAAGAGTGAGGAGGGGCAGGACGGAAGGAGAGAATACATTTTTAAAATGATTTTTAAAATTAAAATGTAATTGGGAAATATTTAATGAAATAAATAAAATATGTTAAAAATTAAAATGGTATAAAATAAAATGCAGACCATAAGACTCTAAAGAAACTCAGAAAGGTAAATACGTTTAAGCAATTGGAAGGGGCTCTTTGATGCTGCTATGCTAATTTTCTAATCAAGGGAAAATAAGCAAGTGTCCCTTCAGAACCTTAATATCTTCAAAGAGAAGTCAGAAGTCCTTGAGAAAAAGGAATGGGGATTGGTTCTGTTCTGGAGATTTGAAGAAAGGATAAAAGGAGGAATGTGTGAGAGTAGAAAGGAGGAAGGAGGGGGCAGGATTTGCTACTTTTCGTAATTGCTGTCGGTGAGAAGACTATATGAACATGGAGGAAGGGATTAGGGGGTTAGGGGGAGCAAGCATCAGGTGAACCTCACTCCTACCTGAAGCATACAAAAGAGTGTTGGATACACCTTGTCTTTTCCCACCCCCTTCCTTCAGTATCATGTAGAAATACATCAGAATCAACAAGGAAATAAGCAGGGATGGGGGTGGGGAGGTTAAGAGAGAGAATAATACCAGGAAGGGAATAGTTATAAGCAAAACAGGTTTCCTGATCCTGAAGGGAGGATTAAAAGGAGGAAGGAAGAAGAGGAGAATTAGGATCTAAGGGGGTGCATTAGATTGCCTCTTAGACAATTGGGGAATGGCAGAACAAATTCTATATGAATGTAACAGAATATTATTGCACCATAAGATATGACAAAAGTGATTATTTCAGAGACTCCTAGGTAGTCTGAACTGATGCAGAGCGAAGTATATTTTATACAGAGTCAACAATTTTTGTAACAAAAAACAACTTTGAAAGACTTAAGAATTCCGATCAAAACACTGACCAGCCATGTCTCCAGAGCATCGATGATAAAGCATGTTGCCCATCCCCTGACAGAGAGGGGATAGATACAAGATGCAGATACACATTTTTGGACGTGGCCACTGTGTGGATTTGTTTTGCTTGTTTATGTTTATTTATTGCAAGGAGTTATTCTCCTTTCTTACTCTTGGTTGATTGGGAGGAGAAGGTTGGGAGGTATTAGCAATAGTGATGTCTCCCCCAAAAGAGAGCCATTGTAGCATTTTTTTAAAAAAATACACAAAAGAGAACAGAAGAAAGTACAGAAATTAGGACAGATAAGAAGGTAATTTTGAAAGTAAAGTGTAGAATTTATTATATACTTCCAAATAAATACAAGATGATGGGGAAGGGGAACTCTAGCAGCTGGCAGAATTACAAAAAGCCTTCTGAAAAGATGGCATTGGGGCAAGGTCTTGAAGTAAACCAGGGATCTTAAAAGGCAGGATTGAGGAAGGAGTACATTTCAGATTCAGAGGAGAGCCTATGCCAAGGTGGGTTGGTGGGAGATAGAATGTTGTGTGTGAGTAATGAGTTCCTCTAGGTATTAGTGCCTTCCCATGCAAGGTTACCTTGTGTCAGTTGTGTGTGTGTTTTAATATCTACTGTCTATTTAAATGTCTCTTCCTTGTTAGAATGTAACCTCCTTGAGGAGAACAGTCTTTCTTTTGTCCTTGTATTCTTAATGCTTATCACAATACCTGGTACATAAGAAGAACTTAATAAATGCTTAGGATTGATTGACTGATTGAAAGCAGCTATTTGGCTGTATCGTACAGTGTGTGAAGGAAAGTAAAATAATAGGGTAGGTCGTGGCCAGATTATGAAAGATTTCAAATACCAAAAAGAAGTGTTTGTATTTGATCCTAGAGATGATGCAAAGCCACTGGATTTTATTGAGCAGAACAGTGCTATGGTCAGACCTGTGCCATAGTAATATCACTTTGGCAACTGTGAGGGAGAAGGACTAGAGAGAGGAAAGACTTGAAACAAAGATGTCAATCGAGAAGCTATTAAAATTGTTCAGGCAAGAGGTGATGAGGGCTGGAGCTAAACAGAGTGGTGGCTAGATAAGCAGGGAAAGGGACAGATGTAGGAGACATCATGGAAGTGTGGCTCTGACTGGGCATATTGGGTGAGGGAAAGTGAAGATTCAAGGATGGCTCCCAGGTATACCAAGTGATTAGAAGATTGTTGCTGCCCTTGACAGAAATAGGGAAGTTATAAGGAAGGGTGAGTTTTGATGAAAAGATAATGAATTCTGTTTTGGACATGTCCAGAGAGAATTGAGAGGTTCTGGAGAGGAGGAGGGGAGATTGGCTCCCCATAGAGAGACCTCATGTATGGTCAGGCCTGTCCTCTACATGTACGAGGGAGACAGAATGGGCATCTCAAGCCAGAGGCCATTCTGCCCTCCAGAGAGAGGGTACTGGGCTAGAATTATATCTGTCTGATCCCTTAAATATTATTAGTTTGGATACAATCTAATTTCTGATCACTGTTTCAATCATTAAGCAGGAGGACCCCAAGCTTTATATTCAAGGTTTGATTTCCTTCTCCACCAAATACCAGTTCCACAATGAATGAATGAGTGTGTGTGTAGAGCAATTAGCCAAGAAACCCATTTATCCAAATCAATAGCAAAATATAAATCGGAGGAGGTATACATAGGAGACTATTTATCAGACAATACAGAGTAAAGCAGCTCTCCTACTGGGAATGAGGTAAGTCAGTTCAAGAAATTCCACAGTCTCTAATGTGGCACTATGGGCATAGGGACATCATGGATATTGCTAGCTCCTCTCACATGTTCCCAGAATTTTTTCCTTCAGCAACCTCAAGTGGGGCTGGCATCATTCATTTTCCCTCTTGAAGCTGGAAGCCAGAAGTACCTGAAAAGATTGTGGGACATGAAGTGACTCACAGATGGAAGAGAGCTCAAAGAAGACTAGAAGACAACTTGAAGTAGCCTGAAGAGCTTTCTTCTCTTACCACCCTGCCTCTCCCACAGAGCAGAGCACTCATTTCTATCAATGAAGAGAGAGTCCCATAGTAATGAACCTTGGGACTGGGATTACATATAGGACATTCTGCTTGAAATGTACAATAGGCAGCTGGTGATGTGAGCCTGGAACTTGGAGAGAAACTGTGTAGTGGACTGTATATGTAGATCTGGGAGTCATCTGTACAGAGATGATGATTAAACCTATGGCACATGATGAGGTCCCAAGAGACATTGTAGAGTAAGAAGAGAATAAGGTCAAAGACATGCTTTGGGGTGTACCCACAGCTAGAGAACAACATATGGATAATGATCCAATAAATGGGAATGGGGTTACACCGGGAATAGAAGAACCGAGAGAAAATAGTGTCCTGAAAACCCAAAGAGAAGAAAGTATCCAGGAATAGAAAGTCATTAATGATACCAAGTGTTACAGAGAGGCAAAGAAGGATGATTGACGAAAAGCCACTGGATCCGGAAATTATGAGATCGCTGGCGACTTTGGGGAGCAAGCTTCAGGTGAGTGACGAGGTCAGAAGCCAGATGCACAAGGCTGAGAAGTGAGAGAAGTGGAGCAAATGAGAATAGGAAGCTTTTTCTAGAGACTTGATTTTTAAAAGCGGGGGGAGGCTAATATAGAATGATAGCTTGACGTGGGGTCAAGTGAGGGTTTTTTAAACATGGGGAAGACCAGGTTATTTTTGCAGATAGCAAAGGAAGCAACTAGCAGAAAGGGAGAGATGAAAGATTAGTGACATGGGAGATGATGGTGGGGGCAATCTCCTGGTGGAGATAGGAAGGGATAAGATCAAGGGTGCATATAGCCTTATTGGACCTAATAAAGAGAAAGAAGAATCACTTTTTCATCAGAGACTGGGGTAATGGACAGATTTCTAAGATATTGAGGAGAAAAGAGGGAACTTTTGTGAATGTCCTTATATTTTCACTGTGAGGCAAGAGCCTCAGTTGAGAGATTAGAGAAGGTGGTCTGGGAGGCTTGAGAAAAGAGAAAGCTTTTTTTTTTTTGCTTTTGTGAGGCAATCGGGGTTAAGTGACTTGCCCAGGGCCACAAAGCTAGTAAGTATCAAGTGTCTGGAATCGAATTTGAACTCAGGTCCTCCTGACTCCAAGGCCAGAACTCTATCCACTGTGCCACCTAGCTGCCCCTCAAGAGAGAATATATTAAGGAGGGGTAAAAGGACAGTAAAAACTCAATTGAAATTAGAACACGTGAATATATAGTGGACCCAATAAAGATGGCATTATGCCTTCCTCTCATCCTATTCAGGAGCTGTGTAAGTCACAGTAGCAGAGGTGAGAGCAGTGGATATAATCCAGGATTGGAGTTTGATAGAGCAAGGGGCAAGAGATATGGGAGTTGAGGACAATGTGATATTGAATTAGGTAATTATAGTCAGGATTAGGAAGCTAAGAAAGTGAAGCCAGAGCTAGGTGTCATGATGGCTTGGGACTTACTGTTTGTTTGTTTTATTTTGAAATTTTACTCATTTTCATTCTGTCTTTAAGATCTTCTTTGTTGGTCTATCTGTTTTTATTCAAGCCTTCTTTCCTGAATTTTTGGTGTTTCAGTCTTTCTCTTGTGTTATCCAGGCTCATTCTTTGGCACCTCGACCTTATGCTGCTGGACAGATCCCCCAAACTGGGCACGATGGGAGTACTCAGACTCCTTGTATTGAAGAGTGTGGGGGTCAGCTTAGCCTGGGCCCCTGCCCATCCACAGTAAACTCCAGAGGAAGAGAAATAGCTGGTTCTTCTGTCCCCTTTTCTTTGGATGCAGATACTCTTTTCTCTTCAAGCTAACTTTGTGCTGCCCATGTTTTCCCCTCCTTCAGTTGTTTTTATTTTCCTTCATCTAGCTAGGCAGAATCAGTGACTGTTGTCCAGTCAGGTAAGGTGGGGTTCAGGCTGAGTCGCTGCCTTGGGGGTCCCAGATTGTGATAACCATAGCCAGATACTGATTCACAAGCCTGTAAGTTTGGTTGTGTTCACTGGGCCAGAAATGTGGAGTGCGTGGAAAGATAGGGACACTGAGTGGGAGCTCTAAGTACTTATGTTTTGCCATACTATTTCATGTGTGTGTGTTTTAACCTTGTACAGTGTTTTTGCTTTCTTATCTTATATTTGCTATCTTATCTTAAATCTAACTTGAGTCACCCTCTATCTAGCCTGTAATTCCTTTTCCTGAGGTTTTTTGGGTGGCAGAGGTTTATTTGTTGTTGAGATGTTCAACCGTGTCTGACTCTTCATGACTAGGTTACAGAAAACAGCTACTCAGGCATCTTGCTAATTACATCCATAAATTCTGACTTCGGATTTTTAAAGCATGTTCACAAATGTATTTGGAATTTTTATTTACTTAGTAGGAAGCATTTCAAGGAAGTTAGAAAATAGGAATAGGAAAAAGAACAACTAAATAATAGATACTGGGAGCAAAACATAAGAATTGGGGATTGCGAACCACATTCTACTATGAGCCCAGGCAATCTGCTCAATTCTGTCTCCAGTTCTTTTTGCCCAACCACAATCTCTAATGGAAGGAAGTTGTATAGACAGAATGTATCGGATTAGGGAGTGAGGAGACATGTCTGGAAGCCAGATTTGAGGTCCAAGGCTCGTTTGAAGAAATGTTGGTCTTTTATGTCCACCTCCAGGTCACAAAGTTAAATGCAGACACAGGATGATAGACACAGGGTGCTCCACGTGTTCTGTTGTGCATACCTAAGCTTATCCAATTAGCTGTACGATGCCTCTGATTTATTGAGGAAGTTGATGGGAAGTTTTGTTTGACTTGTCTTATCTCACTGTATATCTCACGGTACTCATAAAAGAGATAAATCAACCTTAGCCCCAAGATAGTTATCATTGGCTTAATTTTCTTAATTCTTTCACTTTCATGATAATTTGTGAACTATTTTATCCAGCAGGGGGTGCCAAAATACCATTTCCCATCCTTTTCATTGGCCAAATGGACTTCCCAGTGTTCCTTCCCTCTGTATAGATCTAAAACAGGAAGGGCCCACAGAGTCCAGCCTCTTCACTTTACTGATGAGTAAATCGAACTTCAGGCCCAGAGTCACACTCAGAATAAGTATTAGAAGTGAGATTTGAACCAAGGTGCTCTGACGGCAGACTTAATGGCTTTTTTTCCCCACAGTAACATGTTGCCTTCCCCATTCTTTAACATTTCTCTCTTAGACCACTCAGAGAATTTGTGTTTTTTCATTAAGACTGTTTGTTGGGGCGGGGGGGAGACAGGGAGAGGAGGAACTGCAAGTGTGGATTTAGGTCATGTGGCAGTGTACATTCTCTCCCATTTCAATTCAACTGCTTTGTCTAATGAGTATCATTGCCTCAGTAGTTTGGTCAAGTCTTTTTTTTTTCTTTTTGATGAGGCAATCATGGTTAAGTGACTTGCCCAGGGTCATACAGCTAGTGAGTGTCAAGTGTCTGAGGCTGAATTTGAACTCAGGTCCTCCTGACTCCAAGGCCGGTGCTCTATCCACTGTGTCACCTAGCTGCCCCTTTGATAAAGTCTTTACATTTTGACAAGAAGATTATTTTTCTTAGAATCAATCCAGGAACCATTTATTAAGCACCTATTAATGTTCCACTGTTGTATTAGGGTCAGATAAACTATGATCACTTTTTCATAAAGTGTATTAAGGACATGTTTGCTATTCAGGGTTTGTGTTACTGGACATGCCATCTTTCCATTTGGGAACATAAAGAAATTGACATTGCTTTCTGGAGAATGTTCACATGCATACACACATTTGTACACAGCTATGTTGATAGACTGAGGCTCCTTTCTCCACAATATTAGGATCCTTGGGAAGCTCTTCTCTCCCATCACACAGGCTAACATTCATATATAGATAACTCAAGTGAAAGCTAGAGCCCCTTATTGTCCTTTCATCAGAGGACAACATTCCTCTTGGTGGTGGTCAAAACTAGAGATAAAGCAGATTGATTAGGATCCTCTGTGAGAGCTCTTCCTAAGGGCTTCTTCCCCTGCATACCTATCTATTTTGTTGCCTATTGGTCATTTGCCTTACACATCTAAACTACCGAAGGTGCTCCTTGTTTTTAAAAATCCTAATACTGTTTCTCTCAGTCTAAGTTATATAGTTTCTTCAGTTCGTTTTGTAGCACCCTCTTTCCTACAGATGACTGATTTCTGAATCCCAAGTGGAGAGGAGAAAGATGAGAATTTTGTACCTTATGCCTGCCTTCTCATTTAGTCAAGTATTCTCCTAGGATTCTAGGAACTAGAAAATCAATATCCCTAAGATGTATCAGAAATCAGCTTTTCATTGTCTGGAAAGAGAAGCACATGGGCCATCATTGGTGCTGCTACCCTTTTTGGGGTGCTACCATTCATCTCATCGTGAAGCTGCTACTATTTATTCTGTAGATATGTATGTAATAAGTAGGACTGAGGGCACTGTGTCCCTCACTGCTACTGCTGTGTGATTATTTCTGGCAGATCTGTGACTAGAACCCAGATCTTTTGGCTTCCAACCATTTTAGGATACAAACTTGACTACAAGTTTTATGGAGATGTACATTTCCTCCCCCAACTTTTGATTACACACTTTGGATTGCCTTTTGGATTAAACACTTGTCTATTGGCTTTTGTGGGGAGGGGGTGTTGGAGAGAAGAGCTATGATTTCATTAGGGTAGGGAGCTCCCAGTGCAGAGAATATCTCTACCAACATAAATATGCAATTTGTCTGTAATTTATTACTATAAAGGACCATGAAGTTAATTGGCTTGTCCTTAGGTACACAACTAGTATGTACATAGGAAATACAAAATAATTTGGAAAGAAAGGTAGTACTAATAAGTGAAGGTATCTGAAAAGTCTTCGTGTAAGACACAGTGCATGAGTCGAGCCTTGAAGGAATCTGGAGCTTCTGAGAGGGAAAGGATAGAAAGACAAGCTTTCTAGACTTTGCAAATGTGTAGAGGCAAGAGATGGAGTGCTGAGTTTGGGAAACAAATAGGCCATTCAGTCAGGAAAATGGATGATGTAAAGGGAGGCAGGGAGGGAGAGTGTGGAATCATGCTGGAAAGGTAGTTTGTAGACAGATTACAAAGTGCTTTAAATGGCAAGGTAAGAAGTGGGCTCTTTATCTTAGAGAGGGAATGGAGAGCCACTGACATTTCTTGAGTAAAGGTGTGGCACAATCATCCTTGTATTTTAGGATTTATTTTGGCAGAAAACTGAAGGATTGGAGAGGGGAGATCCTGAAGACAGAGAAACCAAGTAGGGTCCTTTTGTAACAGTCCAGGTGACAGGAGCCTCAGCTAGGCAGTTGCACTGTGTGCGAGTAGAAAGGAAGGGATAGATTCTATAGATGCTGAGGAAGCTGAATTGAAAACATTTGGCAACTGATTAAATATCAAGGGTGAATGTAGAGTTGAGAATAACTTGGGTTTATAAACCTGAGTGACTGGAAGAGTGGTGGTACCCTAGGAAGAAACAGGGAAATTAGGAGGAGGGGTGGCCTGTGTCCTGTTAGTTTAGGTTTGGTACTGGAATGAAGTAAGACATTTGTAGGTCATTCTACAGTTAACAAAAGGAGGTTTATTTAGCCATAGCATAGAAAGGATATTCAACAAGGATTCTGTAGCACTTAGCTTAGGTAGACACAAGCCTCTCTGTCTCCATGTGGAAATGTGTCTAATCAGCTGGGTTAGAGCATGGTAGCTCCTCTGAGTCTGAAGGGCCATGTCAGGACTCTATGTGGATGGGCCTTTTTATGCCCTTAGGGGTCTAGGAAGCCACATCAGTATAGCCAAAGCCTGCCAGGAAGCTACTCAAGGAAGATCAACTTGAGCCTTAGCTCCCTTGACCAACCAAGTCCCAGGGATAGCTTTATCTCCTTTCAGAGAAAACCTAGTCTAGCCCATGTGGAATGGAGGGGAACCTTGGGAGAGAGTGATCATATTACAGTGGGTTGAGAGGAAAAAATGCCGAATTTTGTTTTGGACATTTTGAGTTTGAGAGGCCTGTAGAACACTCAGGTGAAGATGTCCACCAGGCAGTTGGAGATGGAGGAGCAGAACTAAGGAGAGATGAGGGTTGCTTATGTAGATTTGGGAATCACCTGCATAGAGACTGAAGTTGAATCCATAGAAAATGAGATAATCAAAGGAGTGTAGAGAAGAGGTGAAGACTCAGGGTAGAGCTCTGGACTTCCCACTTCACCTGCATAGAGACTGAAGTTGAATCCATAGAAAATGAGATAATCAAAAGAGTGTAGAGAAGAGGTGAAGACTCAGGGTGGAGCTCTGGACTTCCCACTGCGTGTCCTACCTCCTGCAAAGGAGACTGAGAAAGATGGATCAGACAAATAGGAAAATTCCCACCATCTGTCACAAAAACTGGGGGCAGAGGAGAAGAGAGAGTATCCAGAAAGAAAACTCAAGGAGGAGAAACTATATGGAAGGGATGAGGACTCAATAGTTGAAAATGCTGCAAAAGATCAGAAGGATGAGATGTGAGAAAAGTCCATTGGTTAGCAATAGAGATATTATTTCTATGTAACATACATTACAACCCGGCCCCTTCCCACTCTCAATCTTCTTACATTTTACTCCCTTCCATACACTGTACAATCCAGTGACATTGGCCTACTTGCAGTTCCTCAATGTTGCGGTCCTTTCTGCCTAGAATACTCTGGCCTGTCACCTCCACCTCTGGTTTGCCTGGCTTCCTTCAAGACTCACCTCCAATTCCATCTTCTGCAGGAAGGCTTTCCTGTTCTCCTCAGATTGTAGTGACTTCTCCTCTCCCATTGCCTCCCATCTACTTTTTTTTATATCTTTGTTCATTATTTACAGGTTGTATCTCTCATTGCAATGTAAGTCCCTTGAGGGCAAGGATTGTCTTTGTTTCCCTAGCACTTTGCACAGTGCCTAGAACACAGTAAGCACTTAATAAATGCTTATTGACCAACTAACTCATATGATCCCATTCATTTCTGTTATGAGTGACCATACATGTTTGCAATGGATTTTGTTTTTCTTACATTCTCAATGGCAAGAGGGGTTGGGATGGGAGGTAAGGAGGTGGATCTTGGCTAATTAAAAGAACATATATAGTTCGTTAAAAATCCATTTTTAACCCTGTAGCATTATACTCAGTTTTGCTGGGTAAGTTATTCTTGGCTATAAGCTCATATCCTTTACCTTCTAAAATATCATATTCCAACATCTCTACTTTTTAATAGTGGTGTCTGCTAAATGATGTGTGATCAGGGACAGCTAAGTGGCATAGTGAATAGAGCACCGGCCCTGAATTCAGGAGGACCTGAGTTCAAAGCCGGCCTCAGACCCATAACACTTATTAACTGTGTGACCCTGGGCAAGTCACTTAACCCCATTGCCCAATCCCCCCCCTCAAAAAAACCCCCAATAAATCATGTGTGGTCCTGATTCTGGCTCCTTGGTACTTGAATTCTTTCTTTCTGAGTGCTTGAAGTAGTTTTTTTCTTTGACTTGGAAACTCTGGATTTTGGCTATAAAGTTCCTGGGAGTTTGCATTTTGGGGTTTCTTTCAAGATGTGACTACTAGAGTCTTTCTGTTTTTTGTTTGCTCTCTGCTTCTAAGAGATCTGGGGAATTTTCTTTTATGATTTCTTGAAATACGATGTTTAGTTGTTGGGAAAACTAGTAAACAGTGTGGCAGAAAGTAGGCATTCATCAACATCTTACACCATATGCCAAGATAAGGTCAAAATAGGTACACAATTGAGACATAAAGAGTGATACTATAAGCAAGTTAGGAGGGCAAGGAATAGTTTACCTGTCAGCTTTATGGGGAACAGAAGATTTTATGACCAAACAAGAGGTAGAGAACACTATAAAATGCAAAAAGGATAATTTTGGTTACATTCAATTGAAAAGTTTTTGCACCAACAAAGCCAATGCAACCAAGATAAGAAGGGAAGCGGAAAGCTGGGAAACAATTTTTACAACCATTGTCTCTGATAAGGGCCTCATTTCTAAAATATATAGAGAATGGAGCCAAATTTATAAGAATACAAGTCATTCCCCAATTGATAAATGGTCAAAGGATATGAATAGGCAGTTTTCAGATAAAGAAGTTAAAGCTATCTATAGTCATGGGAAAAAATGCTCCAAGTCACTATGGATTAGAAAAATGCAAATTAAACCAACTCTGAGGTACCATATTACAGCTATCAGATTAGCTAACGTAACAAAACAGGAAAATGATAAATGTTTTAGAAGATGTGGGAAAATCGGGACATTGATGCACTGTTGGTGGAGTTGTGAACTGATTCAGCCATTCTGGAAAGTAATTTGGAACTATGCCCAAAGGACTATAAAACTGTGCATACCCTTTGATCCAGCAATTCCACTATTGACCCAAAGAGGTCATAAAAAAGGGGAAAGGACCCACATGTTCAAAAATATTTATAGCAGCTCTTTTTGTGGTGGCAAAGAATTGGAAATTGAGGGGATGCCCATCAACTGGGGAATGGCTGAACAAGTTGTGGTATATGAATGTAATGGAATACCATTTTTCTATAAGAAATGATGAGCAGGCGGATTTCAGAAAAACCTGGAAAGACTTATGCTGAGTCTTTCACTCAACTGATGCTGAGTGAAGTGAGCAGAACCAGGAGAACACTGTACATAATAACAGCAACATTGTACAATGAACAACTTTGACAGACTTAGCTCTTCTCAGTAATGTAATGATCTAAGATAATTCCAAAAGACTCATGATGTAAAATGCTATCTATACCCAGAGAAAGAACTATGGAATCTGAATGCATATCGAAGCATACTATTTTCTCTCTTTTTATCTTTCTCGTGGTTTTCCCCTTTTGTTCTGATTCTTCTTTCACAACATGACTAATGTGGAAATATGTTTAATATGATTGTACATGTATATCCTATATCAGATTGCATGCCAGCTTGGGGGGGGCATTTAGAACTCAAAATCTTATAAAAGTGAATGTTGAAAACTAAAAAATAAATAAATGATTAATTAAAAAAAGAAATATGATGTTTAGGTTCTTTTTTTGTTATTGTTGTTACAGTCATGGCATTCAGATAGTCCAATGATTCTTATTTTTTTTGCTCCTTGATATGTTTCCAGGTTAGTTATTTTTGCTGTCAGATACCTTATAAAAATTTCTTTTATTTTTTTCAGTCTTTTGACTTTGTTTTAAAATTCCTTGTTTCTGCTTGGGAGTCATTGGGTTCTACTTGGTCCATTCTAATTTTCAGGGAGTTTGTTGCTTCTTAAGATTTGGTACCTCTTTCCAATTCTTTCTTCCAAAAAACAAACAAACAAGCAAACAAAAAGGGGCAGCTAAGTGGTGCAGTGGATAGAGCACTGGCCCTTAAGTCAGGAGGACCTGAGTTCAAATGTGGCCTTAGACCAGACACTTGACACTTACTAGCTGTGTGTTCCTGGGCAAGTCACTTAACCCCAATTGCCTAAAAACCAAACAAAAAACCAATTCTTTCTTCCATAGTTCTCATTTCTTTTGCAGTTTTTTCCTCAAGTGGTTTTATCCCATTTATTTTTTTTAATTTTTAAATTAATTTATTTATTTTTAGTTTTCAACATTCACTTCCATAAGCTTTTGAGTTTTAAAATTTCTCTACCTCCTTCCCTTTCTCCCTCCCCTAGATGGCATGCACTCTGATATAGGCTCTCTCTATATATATTCTTCATTAAAAATATTTTCACATTAGTCATGTTATAAAGAATTAAAACAAATGAGAGGAACCATGAGAAAGAAGAAACAAAACCAAACCAAAACCAAAGCAAGCCATTTATTTTTTTTGTTTTTTTAAAATATGAATTTATTTATTTTTAGTTTTCAACATTCCCTTCCACAAGTTTTTGAGTTCCAAATTTTCATCCCATCTCCCCCCCCCCACCCCAAGATGTCATGCATTCTGAATATCCCTTCCCCTACTCTGTCCTCTCTTCTATCTCTCTCCCCTTCTCTTATCCCCTTCCCCTTCTATTTTCCTGTAGGGCAGGATAGACTTCTGTACCCCATTTCCTATATTTATTTCCCAGTAGCATGTGAAAACATTTTTTTAAACATATGTTTTTAAAACTTTAGGTTTCAAATTTTCTCTCTTCCTCCCTCTCCACCCACCCTCATTGAAAAGGCAAGCAACTCAATATAAGTTGTACATGTGCAGTTATGCAAAACACGTCCATAGTAGACATGTGAAAAACTAACTCTATTTCCCTTAATCCTATCCTGCCCTCCCATTTATTCTATTCTTTCTTTTGACCCTGTCTCTCCTCAGAAGTATTTACTTCTGATTAACCCCTTTCCCAATCTGCCCTCCTCTCTATCATCCCCCTGCTCTCTTGTCCCCTTTCCCCCCTATTTTCCTGTAGGGTAAGACAGATTTCCATACCCAATTGAATGTGTATGTTATTCCCTCCTTAAGCCAAATCCTATGAGAATAAGATTCACTCATTCCCTCTCACCTTCCCCTGTTTCCCTTTCCACTGTAAGAGACTTTTCTGTTGTTTTTTTTGTGAGATAATTTACCCCATTCTACCTCTCCCTTTCTTCTTCTCCAAGTATAATCCTCTCTCATCCCTTAATTTTATTCTCCAGATATGACCCCTTAATCTTCAGCTCACCCTGTGCCCTCTATCTATCTACATATACATACATATAATTTTTTTCCTCCAACTACCCTGATACTGACAAAGGTCTCATGAGTTATAAATATCATCTTTCCATGCAGGAATGTAAACAGTTCAATCTTAATAAGTCTCTTATGATTTCTCTTTCCTGTTTACCTCTTCATGTTCCACTGGAGTCCTGTATTTGAAAGTCAAATTTTCTATTCAGCTCTGGTCTTTTCATCAAGAATGCTTGAAAGTCCTCTATTTCACTGAATGACCATTTTTTCCCCTGAAGGATTATACTCAGTTTTGCTGGGTAGGTGATTCTTGGTTGTAATCCTATCTCCTTTGCCCTCCGGAATATTATATTCCATGCCCTGGGATCCTTTAATGTAGAAGCTGCTAAATCTTGTGTTATCCTGATTGTGTTTCCACAGTACTTGAACTGTTTCCTTCTGGCAGCTTGTAATATTTTCTCCTTGACCTGGGAACTCTGGAATTTGGCTATAATATTCCTAGGAGTTTTCCTTTGGGGATCTCTTTCAGGAGGAGATCTGTGGATTCTTTCAATTTCTATTTTGCCCTCTGGTTCTAATATATCAGGGCAGTTTTCCTTGATAATTTCTTGAAAGATGATGTCTAGGCTCTTCTTTTGATCATGGCTTTCAGATAGTCCAATAATTTTTAAATTCTCTCTCCTGGATCTATTTTCCAGGTCAGTTGTTTTTCCAATGAGATATTTCACATTGTTTTCTAATTTTTCATTCTTTTGGATTTGTTCTACTGTGTCGTGATTTCTCATAAAGTCACTATCTTCCAATTGCTCTATTCTAATTTTTAAGGAAGTATTTTCTTCAGTAAGCTTTTGGACTTCCTTTTCCATCTGGCCAATTTTCTTTTTAGGGCATTTTCTCCTCATTGGCTTTTTGGACCTCTTTTGCCATTTGGGTTAGGCTATTTTTTAAGGTGTTATTTTCTTCAGTATTTTTTTGGGTCTCCTTTAGCATCACTCTCAGTTTTTCCTCTACTTCTCTAACTTGCTTCTCAAAATCGTTTTTGAGCTCTTCCATGGCCTGGGACCAATTCATATTTTTCCTGGAGGCTTTGGATGTAGGGCTTTGACTTTGTTGTCTTCTTCTGGTTGTATATTTTGGTCTTCTTTTTCACCAAAGTAAGATAATATAGTCTGACTCTTTTTGCTGCTTGCTCATGATCCCAGCCAATTACTTGAGTTTTAAACTCTTTGTTAAGGTAAATCTGCTTCCAATGTGGAGAATGTACTGTCCCAAGCTTTGAGGTTTGTACAGCTGTTTTCAGAGATACTTGTAGGGCCCTGTAAATTTTCAGTTCTTCCAAGGTGGTATGATAAGGGGCAAGGTGTTTACTCCTTTTCTGGCCTGCGACTACAAGTACTCCTTTCTGTCCTGTAACTGTGATGAGGGGCACCACAACCACTACAAGCTCCACCAAGCCAGTACTCCTCCTCCCCCCAGCACCGCTGCCCAGAACTGTGGCCCAGATCCAAACACGGGCAAAGCAAGAGATTCCTGCCTCAGCACTGGCAAAGAGATCCCTGCAATCCCTCTCTGATCAGCCACTGGATTCCCCCTCAGCCTGTGGGCCGGAAGCTCAGGAAGTGCCCCACCCAGGGCCACGCTCTTGGGGAATGGAGCTGAGGAGCTGAAACCCCACCTTCCTTTCTCAGGCACCGACAGAAACAGACTTTTCCCACTGACCTTCTAATTTGTCTTTGGCATTGGTGGATTGAGGAGTCTGGAAACCTCCACAGCTGCCCGAGATTCAGTTCTCTGAGGCCCGCTCCAGGTTTGCTGAAGCCTGCGTGCCCACGCTGCGGCCTGTGAACCCATACCGCGCTGCGTGATACACCTTTCTGATCAATCATCCAGGTTGTCTTGGGCTGGAAATTTGTTTCACTCTGTCTTTTTGTGGGTTCTGCTGCTTCAGAATTTGTTTAGAGCCATTTTTTATGAGTATTTGGAAGGGTTTGGAGGAGAGCTCAAGCAAGTCACTGCTTTTACTCAGCCATCTTGGCTCTTCCCCCCCATTTATTTTTTTAAACATTTTTTAAACTTTAAAAAAAAACAAAACCTCTTCTTTCATCTATTCCAGGAATTCTAGTTGAGTTTTGTGTCCAGCCTGTGTTTTTCTTTGAGGCTTTCATGTAGATGTTTTGTAGTCATTCTCTTCTCCTGCATTTATGACTTGAACATCCCTGTCATCATAATAATTCATTATGTTGAAATTCTTTTTTGTTTGCACATTCTTCCAGCCTATTTCCTGCCTTCAGATTTGATGTTAGGGCTGGGCTTTGTGGTACTTTTGGAGGGAAGATCTGCTCTGCTCCTATTGGTGCTTTCTTGGAGTATTGAGTACTGTATCATTCCAGGATCTTAGGGACTGGTTGGAAACCTGAATGCTTTCAGTGCTCCAAAGTGGTCTGATCCAGTCTGGTTGGACCCCTGGTCTGAGCTGTCAAAGTTCCTGACCTGGATTTGGATGTGAGCAAGAGTAGACTCCTGTTGCTTGGAAGCTCTGCTGGTTCAGGGTAGCAGAATTATAGGTTCCCCTTTGGTCTGGTATTTCCATCCTGGTTATTCCTCTGCAGGCTAGGCTAGACACTAAAAGGGAGACCCTACTTTATGCTTGAGTTCTGAAGCATAACTCTGCTGTTGCTACTGCCTTCCGGATTTCTCCTTTTCTCCATATACAGCCTTCCAGGAATGCCACCTCCCTGTACAGATCTACTTCTCACTCCATCTTGTATCTGTGACCTGAAACTGAGTAGTAGGTGACAAAACTGCCAGTTGGCAACTTTCCCTACTGCAGTGACCCAATATGAGTCTGGGGTCTCTTCTTTCTCATATTTACAGCCTCTCCTTGGGCTCTGGAATGCTCCCCATGGGGCACTGTTTGCTTCTGGCTTGACCCCTTCTTCAGTACACATGGAGATCTATTTGTCTGTCTTCTTATGCCAAGATGGGCTAGACAAATGATTCACTGTAACTTTTTTCTCTTGACTTCCTCATCAGTCTGGTGCATTTTCTAGGTCTGTTTGGAGAAGTTTGTGGAGGGCAGCTTGTCTGCACTGTTTCTTTTCACTCTGCTATCTTGACCTCTCCTGTGTGCAACTTTTTCTGTTGTATCTGGAACACAGAGTACGTGGAGGGGAGTAAAGTCTAAGAAGATTGGAAAAGTGGGAAAGGTCCAGGTTGTGAAGGGCCTTCAATGGCAAAAAAGAGGATTTTATATTTAATCCTGGAGATAAGAGACAGTCACTGATGTTTACTGAGTAGGGGAGAGATGTGACATGGTCACACAGATTTTAGAAAAATCACTTTGGCACTTGAGCAGAGGATGACTTGGAGTGGGGAGAGACAAGGCACTGGGGCTAATTAGAAGGCTATTGATATAGTCTAGGTGAGAAGTGATGAGGGGCTGTATGTACTACGGTCATGATTGTGTTTGCAGAAAAAAGGGATGTATAAGAGAGATGTTGTGAAGATAGACACAAGAAGATTTCACAACTGATTGCATGTGTGGGGTGAGTGTGAGTGATCAGTCAAGCATGATTAAGCAGTTGGGTGACTACCTGGATCAAATGCCTGAATGGTACTGCCTTCAACAGTAATAAGGAAGTTGGGAAGAAGGGATTGTTTGGGCCAGGGGAAAGGTAATGAGTTCTGTGTTGGGCGTGTTGGTTTTGAGATGCCTATGGGATTGGACATCCAGGTCAAGAAAAGATGAAGTGGATAAGTAAAGATATCATCAAAGAAGTAAGTGAAAAAGACTGATGGTGAGATTAAAGGAGAGCAGTTAGATTGCCCATACGCTCCACTGATATCCTCATATCAAGAGAAACTGAGAAGAGTTCCCAACATGTTGGGTGAACTCCTTGTGTCAAAGTTATGGAAGAATGTGAGCGAGAACACACAGGATAGGCTGTGATCAGCCTCACTGGAGGGAGTGACAGTGTCTGTGAGATCAGAAATTCCTTGGAACATTTGAGGATCTTTTTTCTCGTATTTTTCATCCAGTTTTGAATTTATTTCCATCTTTGCTCTAGTCAGTCAGTGGTCCAACTAACTACAACTCACAATAGCAATAAGTCGATTCTGTTTGTTCAACTATAATCAAAATCATTTTTGTGCTATTATTTGGGGCATGTCATATCCAATGCCTTATGATTTTTTTCTCTCATAATATATAGATGTGAGGCTTCTGGATAGTCTACCAGTCTTTAGTGATTTTTGAACCATGTTTTCCAACATTTTGGGTTTTTTTTTTAGGCAATTGGGGTTAAATGACTTGCCTAGGGTCACACAGCTAGTGAGTGTCTAGTGTTTGGTCTGAGGCTGGATTTGAACTCGGGTCCTCCTGACTTCAGGGCCGGTGCTGTATCCACTGCGCCACCTAGCTGCCTCTCCAACATTTTTCACTGCCCTTTCCTACGCTTACCTTTGTAGCAAGCAGAGATGATCATCTCATTTGGAAGATGTTATTAAGTTCTTCATAGGATTTCTCTACTTCTTCATCTTTTTTAACAGATGTGAACAGCTAGGCTGGAATTATTTTCATTTTGCAAATGTTTCCCTAAACCGTATAATATATGATGTTTCTTATTGCCTTTGGACCTACACTAAGACCCAATTCCTCTAACTCCTTTCTTTGCCTCTCCAAGGGGAGCTCATTAGCCATCCTTCCACCAACGTGAAATGTCCTTGGTTTTCTGGCTTCATTTATGACAAGAATGTCAACACGTCCACTCATTTGTTACTAGCAAGAATCTTCCATTTAGAGCACCCAAAAGTAAGTTAATGTATGTAGATGATCTAGAAACTTTATGATATTGGTCCCCTTTGCCACTCTACCACTGTTACTTGCAGAAGAAATAGGAGGTGCCAAATGGTACTGATGCCAATTTGAGTTTGCTTTGTTTCAAGCTGGTACTGGAAGATTTGGATTTAAATCATATCACTGGCTACTTACTACCCATACGACTTTGGGCAAATAAACCTCTTTGGTCCTCAGTTTCCTCACCTGTAATAAAAGGATTGGGCTAGATGGCTTTTGACATCGTTTCTAGCTTTAGACCTATGATTGTATGTTCTTAAGGATTGTCATGGCCAAAGAGTTCACCACTAGGCCAGCCTGTTGGTGGTGAGCCTTGCTATACTTAGCTAGGGTATTCCATAGGAAGTAGATATGGTCTGTGACTAGGACCTTACATGAAACCTTTCCAGCATGATAGAACCTACCAGAGTTCATACTTTACTGGTATAATCTTTTAAAAAATATTTTTTGAATTAAACAGGGTAATAATAAAATTGTTCTGTGTGTTTCTCCTTCTGATTTTTCTTTGTGTATATATTTAAATATTTTATTGATGCTCTTTTCTTTTTGAAAAATTTATTATTTACTCATGTTTAACATTCATTTAAAAAATTTTGAGCTCCAAATTCTCTCCTTCCTGCTCCTCCCCCCACCCCTTGTGAAGGCAAGCAATTTCACTTGTATAATCTTCAAGGACCTGTGATTACTTCCAAACCATCAGGAGGATATGAGCAGGATTCTATGGAAGTCTTGTTACTGTCTAGGCATTTGCATCTGTCACATCCTACTCTTCGTGACTCCATTGGGGGTTTTCTTGGTAAAGATACGAGAGTGGTTTGCCATTTCCTTCTCCAGCTCATTTTACAGATGAAGAAAGTGAGGCAAACAGGGTTAAGTGACTTCCTCAAGATCCCATAATTAGTAAGTGTTGGAGGTCAGCTTTGGACTCAGAAAGATGAGCCTTCCTGACTTCAAGCAAGGCACTCTACCTGCTCTGCCACCTGACTGCCCTGGTAATAGTATAGGACAATACATGTAAGGAATGTCACAAGATACTCCACAGATAACATACTTGTGTAGATAGCATAGGAAAAGTGCATGGATTAAGAAGGCAAACTGACAGTGCTTCATCGAATTGAGACTTCTGCTGGCTTTGATTAATGTATAAAATTTGCATCATCAGAAGAATTGGTTCCTGTTGTGATCCTATGTATTTTATTTCATGAATTTAAAAACATTATTCTAAGAAGGAGGCCATAGACTTCAACTGACTTCCAGAGGGGTCCATAAGACAAAAAGATTAAGAATCCTCGAAATGGAGGACTTTCAAGATTTCTTATGAAAAGGCTTCAGAGCTGAGTAGGAACTTTGAAACACAAATATAAGAATCAAGAGCATCCTAAAAAAGTAAATTTATTTGAGCAATTAGAAGGGGCTGTAGGATGATGTAGTGCTAACATTCTAATGGGGGAGAAGAAACAAGTGTCCCTTCAGAACTTTAATATCTTCAAAGGGTACTGAGAGAGTTAAATAAGAAAGATAGAGGATGGGGGGATGGTACACATTGATTCTGTTCTGAGGGCTTTAAGAGGGAGAAGAAAAGGAATGATAAAGGGATGGATCTACTAGTGTAGAATGGAGAAAGAAGTGGATGGATCTTGATACTTCTGACAATCGAGGTGCATGAGAAGAAAAGTATACAGACAACAGGAAGGGGGTGGGGGAGTGGCATCAGATGAACCTGGCTCTTATCTGAAACAAAGGAAGGTGGAACACACACACACAGATGAGTGTAGAAATATATCAAACACAACAGGGGACAAACAAACAGGGACAGAGGGATAATTGAGAGTGAGGAGGAGATAGTCACAAGCTAAACAAAATTCCTGATTCTTGAGGGAAGGATTAAAATGAGGGGGGGAAAAGAACTAGCATCTAAGGGATACCCATTAATTGGGAACTGGTTTAACAAATTGGGGTACGTGAATGTAATGGGGTATTTTTGTACTTCAAGAAATGATGAAAGTATGAACTGATTCAGAGTGAAGTGAGTAGAATCAGGAAAATAATTTATTTCTTTTTTGTAAATAATATTTCTTTTTCTAATTACATGTCAAGATAGTTTCCAACATTCATTTTTTATAAGATTTTGAGTTCCAAATTTTTTCCCTCCCTTCATCCCATCCCCCCCTCTCCAAGATGATAAGCAATCTGATGTAGGTTATACATGTGCAATCATGGGAACATATTCAGGAGAATAATTTATACCAGGACAACTTTATAAAGAAAAAATAATGTGGAAAGACTTAGGAACTCTAACAATACTACTGCACTGATTGCAATGCAATCGCTGTTGTACCAACCATGTCTCTAGAGGACCTATGATAAAGCATGTTATAAAAAGGTGATAGAGTCAGGGTTCAGAAAGAGAAATACATTTTTGGACATGGTTACTGGATTCCTTGTGTGTGGATTTGTTTAGCTTGACTCTTCTTATTTTTTATGCAGTTGGGTTTTCTGAACCCTTTCAGTTTTTAATTGGTGATTTTTAAAAAGCCACTCGGATTTTTTTTTTTTATGCACAGAATGAAATTCAGAAGGAAGCACAGATAAGCAGGACAGTTTTAAAATAATTTCTGGAATCAAATACTTTTTTTTTAAAGCAAGAGGAACAAAGTGGAATTTTATACACAATTCTCTCTTTTTGGGTTCTGCTATGTATCTAGAAATGCAATTTTTGATATGTGTTTAAAGTCAGAATTAAAACACTTTTTAAAAAAAGAGAGATCATTGGTAACTTTGAAGAGAGCAATTTTAGTTGAGTGACGAAGCTGGAGACCAGATTGCAAAGGATGGAGGCAAGGGTGGGTGGGGAACCTGCGACCTCTAGGCCATATGTGGCCCTCTAGGTCCTCAAGTGCAGCCCTTTGCATCCAAACTCTACCTGCTGCTTCGAGGCTGGCCGCAGGTTCTCCACCCTGGGTTGAGGAGTGAGAGGAGAGGAAGTGGAGGTGACTCTGGGGTGAGGAAGTGGCCCCAGGCTTTAGCAAAGGCTGGAAATCCCAAGCTTAAAGAAGAAAGGGGAATCCCTTTGTCATTAAAATGTAGGGAATGTGAAGAGCTTATAGTCTAGTTAAGGAAATGGCATAAATACAAAGTAATGTATCAGGACAGTAGAGGTAACGGTACAAGAGGTGTCACCAGAAGGTAGGTGATTTCGATTGGTTTCTAGACGGTGTAGACCAGTGGTCTCCAAAGCTGGGGGTGGAAGGAGTGCTCCCTCCTCCCTGGCAACCACGGTCTGACCCCAGCGAGTATGTGGTTAACCAATTAGAAAGGTGGAAAGATGAATCCAATCCCACCCTGCCTGAAGCAGCCAATCATGGAATTTGTCTCCAACACAAGCACACCTGTCCTTATCCTGCAAGACTCCCCTATTCTCTTCGTCCTCCTTCCATGCAAGCTGCCAGCATGCCAACCTCTGTGTGGGCTTTCCCTCTGCGTTGTTCCCCTTTCCTCTAAGCGCCTCCCGCTCTCTGCCCACTGCAGCAGGCGGCTGATGAGTAAGAGCCCTGCTTCCTCCTGTCATTTTTTGGTAGAACAGAGTAAGTTGCACTGACTGGGCAGATGAGCTGCATCACAGAGTTCATTCCGTTATCGGTCTTCCCGAGTCTCCCCCTCTTCCACACTTTTCTGTTACTAACCCCATCCTTCCTATCACCCAGGTCTACAACCTTGATATTGTCTTTAACCCCTTGCTCTCTTCCACCTCACATATCCAAATCAGTCCGCAAATCTTGTCCTGTGTCCTGTGCCTTAGCATCTCTTGTATCTGTTCTCTTATCTCTATTCACACACCCTATTTCAGCTTCTATCCTAGACTATATTGTAATATCTTCCTTATCGGTCTCCTTGCCTCATGTCTAGGTGGTACAGTGAGGCAGCTAGGTGGTACAATGGAAAGAGTGTTGGGCCTGGAATCAAGAAGACCTGAATTCAAATCCAGCCTCAGACACTTACTAGCTGTATGACCCTGGACAAGTCACTTAACTGTTGTCCACCTTGGCTTCCTCAACTGTAAAATGGAGATAATAATAGTGCCTACCTCCCATGGTTGTTGTGAGGATTAAACAAGATGATTTGTAAAGCACCTAGCACATAGTAGGTGCTTAATAAATGCTTGTTGCCTCCCACCCAGATCTAATCTCTCCTATGTATTTGCATAGTTCATGCTGTTCCTTTTAATAATTACCAACATTTCTTTATGCACTTCAGGAATTGTTTTGTGTGGGATTTGACTCAAATTAAAAAACACGGAGAGATGTCTCAAGGTAGGAGCAGAAAGGTTTATTTTCAAATCTCGAGATTTGGATGTCCCTCCACCAGTATGCTCTGATGAGGGGAGACAAAGTACAGAAGCAGAAGCCAGATTAAATGACCCTAAGGGGAAAAGCCCCCCTCCCACCAACTGGCCAATGTTTGGCTCACAATACCATAGAAACAGAAAACAAAACAAAGAAACTATATACATATCTATATTTAGCCCCTTAGTTTGCTGAAGTAATACCAAAGAAACAATTAAAAATGTGCAGTCAAGCTAGACACTGTGTTGTGGTGGCAAGGTTAACCCTGTGACCACAATATAACAACAGGTGTAACGACAAAATACGGGGGGGGGGGGGGGGGAGTTTCAAGGGTTTCAGGCTTGGCAAACTTTAACTACTGAGAATACAATGGCATAGAAGTGGGGGGGGTACTTGGGGCTGGATTCCCGTAAATCAGGTGATTTCTAGTAAATCAAAACTTAGGCCTGTCAGGCTGCTATGCCTGCCTTGAATCTCAATACAATTTCTATTTATTCTTCTAAGAAGTCTTCACAGAACCCCTCATCCCACTCAACAAGAACCATTGACACCCCTGAGGAGGCTTCACTTCTGAGAGATCATCTCTCACAGTTTCTTCCACCTCTAGATTCCATAAATAGTTGTCCCTTAAATTAGCATCATAATTTTCTCAGTATAAATGGGAACATGGGATGGAGAAAAGATTTTAAAATTTACTTTGACTCATTTTATTTGTGATTGAGGGGGTCAGTACTAAGAAGATACAGTCTGATGTGGAACAAGGGAGCCTCTGAGAGGAGCAGTGGATTCTCAAGAAAGGACAAGAGGGTATCTGAGCATTAACAAACATCAGAAGATGCAGAGCCAATCCAAAGAAGTTCAAGTTGAGAATAAGAAGTAAAGATCTTTTAATGTGGAAAGATTATGAAACTTGGCCATGAGGAAGGCAAACAAATGAGATGTTAATGACTGTTTAGGAAAAGCTTAAAATAAATTAGATAAGATAAATTAGAATTCTGGTCCCTGGAGAAGGATCCGAATTATATAAATCCAAATGAGAGGCAGGACTGTTCCTTAGGGACCATTATGTTTGGAGTATAGGAGAATTCATCTAGAATCTTTGTTCCTGTAAGGCAGGAACCATCATCTGGCAATGATTCTCCCCTTAAAATTCTATGTAACACCTATCATGTGAAATTGTTTATTAGTTACCTATGCTGGTGTATTATTCCCTCTCCTAAACTGTAAGATCCTTGAGGGCAAAGACTATTTCAGATCTAAACCTTGTTCTTTTTCAGTTAGGGGCAGGACAGGAAGAGCTGTCTTACGGTACAGATAAAGGAAGGCAGAAGGTTGATTAGGGTAAGAATGCCCGTCTCCTTTAGAGAAACCAATAATCAATGTAATTATAAAAACAAAAGAATAAATTACAAATTCAGGCATTTTATTGGAAATGCTAATGCATTAAGTAGGTAGATTGAAGTCCTTTCATGCACTTGAGTGGAGCCTTTGGTAATTCCAACACTAAATCTGTTTGGAGAGTCTTAAGGGATTCTTTTCTTTTTCTTTGCTTGCCAAAAAGACTATTTTATGGAGAGCTCAGACAGGGCAAGTGTTCACATGGTGGTCAGAAGAAGAGACACAAGGACACTGTCAACATCTCTCTTAAGAACTTTGGAATTGATTGTGTACTTGGGAGATGCTAGCACAGGACCATGGAGCATTGCATGCCCACATCAGAAAAGGTGCTGTGCTCTATGAGCAAAGCAGAATTGAAATAGCTCAAGAGAAACACAAGATATGCAAACTTAGAGAATCCACCCCAAGTGTTCACATGGACTATTTGTGCCCGACCTGTGGTAGAACACTCCTAGCTTATGCTGGTCTGATCAGCCACAGTCAGACACACTCTAGCATAGTGATGTCATTCCGGTTCTCTTCGAAACAACAACATAACAAGGAGGGATTCTGAACCGTGAATACCAGTGGAACTGCTGGCCTACTCAGCCTTAAACTGGAACCTAGAGCCCAGCTGTCTTTAGGTTACAGACCTTGGCCCCTCTCCCTGAAATAGCTTATGGTGCTAGTGTGCAAGGTTAGGGACCCTTCAAATTACACAGCGTGAAAGGCAAGGATCAGGAGCTATGGAGCCATTCTGTCAGCTGAGCTCAAGTAGTAGAAGCTACTTAAATGGAGGCATTTTACCCCAATCCATAGCTGGAATGTTAGTCTTCACTGATCTGACCTTTGTCCTTTTCCTCCCTTTTTATTTTCTCTGTATTTCTTTTCCCCTCCCCGCATGCTCTCCCCTGCAACACACACACATACTCCCAAACCCAGTCAACCGCATATTTTGGACATTCTCCTATCAAAGTTCCTATACAGCTTTGCCTTTTCCTCCCATTTAGAGTACTTCCTATCTGCTGTCGTTTGCTTGTTTCCATCCCCTCTCCATCAATCAGCATGATAAAAGAGGGCTGCCTTTTCACCATTACAATGAATGCGCTGGACAATTTTGGAGGGAAATTTGTGTTGCTGCTGTTCAGTCATTTCAGTCGTGTCTAACTCTGTAAACCCAGCTGGGGATTTCTTGACAGAGATACTAGAGTGGTTTGCCATTTCCTTCTCCAGCTCATTTGACAGATGAGGAAACTGAGGCCAACAGGGTTAAGTGATTTGCCCAGGGTCACACGCTAGAAAGTTCCTGAGACCAGATTTGAACTTAGGAAAAAGAATCTTCTTGACTTCAGGCATGGCACTCTTTTCACCGCACCATCCAGTTGCCCCATCACAAGAAACTAGGAAGACCTTTATGAATAGAAACAGAGCAAAGGAAAAGAGCTGAACTAGGAAAACAATTTATAGAATGATAACATTATAGAGAAAAATTACTTTGAATTCTGATCAACACAATGATAAACTGCCAATCCAAAGGAAGAAAGATGAAACACACCATTGACATCCCAACAGAAGTGATGAAATTACCTTGTAGAAAGAGACATACTTTTTTGGATATGGCTAAAGTGGGAATTTGTTTTATTAGACTATGTAGATATGTAATGAGAGATTTTCTTTTTAATTTGCTTAATGGGGGAGGCAGTAGGAGGGATAGATCGATTTTTAGACATATTTTTTACTTGAAAAATAAACAAAATAAAATCCCATCCAACCCTGTTAGGTGATTGGAAATCCCATCTTCCCAATAAGAAGCCATCATATGAGTATGATGATATCTCAGAAGAAAGGACAGACCAGTCTTGCCAAATGTAATTAATAAAACGTGCAGTACCCTCTGCATATTAACAATTTTCCAAAACAAGGAGTCTCAAACACTGTCGTTTACTGTACACACACTGCTGTGGAAGCTGGTAAGGCATTACAAACCTGCCTGCTCTTCTCCGCCAGCTCAGCATTTGCATTGGTATTTTTATATTCTAGTCAGTCACAGCGGAAAGTATTTCCCCCAGTGAGAAACACAAGCACACATAACCCACACACATGCAAGCACACACATACGCATATGTACGTACTCGCACATGGCCTCCCAGATAAATATATCCTGGGCTTGATTCACTCTGTCTGTCTAAATATAGGAGTCTGGCTTCCACCTGCCTTGTGGGACTGTTATTGATGACTAGATCCCTTGCTGAAGAGCTAGCAAATTTCTTTCCAAGGATGGGAAGAAGTCATAATTTTCACATCCCAAGGGAGGAAAAAAATAAAATCATTATTTAATAGATCTTTCATTTTTACTCATGGTGAAGGAGAACTTCCTCTTTTCTTTGCCTATCCTGTACCCCTTGTACATGCTTGGCACACTCTTTTCATATGTAATTTCCATTATTACCCCTTTTCTCTCATTTTTCATTGCAAACTTTGAAGCTTTCTTGGGCGGCATCACTAGCTATTGGTTGCTCTCTGTATCTAGTATTTTACAGAGGGAGAAGTGTTGTTCGTTCTGTTGGAGGAGGAGTGAGAGATCTAGATAAGTAGGAACAAGAAGAACTAGACACTCCTTAAGGACTGAAGTCATTGGACCATCCTTAAAGGAAACTTGAAGAATAAGTAGAAGGAAAGGAAGTTTCTCTCTGGCTAACCAGGAGAAGAAAAGGAAGTCATCGATGGAAAGAGGACATAGTTCAGGAGCATGTCCCACTGTATTTTAAGTACTTGAGTATTTAAGCAAATACTTAAGTATTTTAAATACTTGAGGACAAAGATCCTCTTGGGTTAGATTGCTAGTTTAAAAAAAGAGAAATTTAAAAACAGTGAGGAAGGACAATATCAATTTGACATTCTAAGGAAATTAAGGCACATCCCTTATCTGTGGCTATAGATGAGGACTATGGGATTATTGGCACATAAAATCATAGATGCAGAGCTGGAAGGGATCTTAGAGGCCACCTAGCCCAACCCCCATATTTTACAGATGAGGAAACTGAGGCAAAGTTTTTTTTCTTTTTAAATTATTTGCCCATGGTCATAAAGGTAGTAAAAGCTAGAATTTAAACCTAGTTTCCTTTGCCTCCAAATCCAGAGTCTTTCCACTGTACTAAACAGCTGAATTAGGATAATAAAATGTTAAAGCTGGAAGGGAATTTAGTTTGGGAGTTGGACTGAGTTTTTTTTCCCTGTGTGTTAGATTCAAGGGTCTGGAAATCCCACTCCTTCTTTCCCTTACATCATCCATAGTAAAAGAGCCCTACCCAGGGCTCAGCTGATGGTCTTGTAGACTGTTGCACGAGGCTCTGAACAGCAGCCAGCTGAGATCTCAAATAGCTCAGCTGGCTTGGGGGTGGGGATGGGAGATTTATGAGAGTCAGCTCTTGCCTGTGGCAGGAAACAGACACAACCTGAGTGGTCTGAAGAGCAAAAAAGAGTTGGGTTTTTGAAGCTGGTGTTTATATGACCATTTAAATTTGTCTTCATTATTTTCCTTAAAATTCCAACCTTGAGGTTAGTAGCATCATTCCTGTTTTACAGATAAAGAGGCCAAGACTCAGGGGACTGAACTGACATATCAACAACAGAAATGAGATTAGAATTCATAGAAGGAAAGAAAAATGGAGTACTCTGTGTTTGGGGCACGAATGTGCCAGAGACAAATTTATTAATTAAATAATTCTATTTGTAAGCATCTCTGGGGAGGGGGGGGGAGAGGGAGAGAGAGAGAGAGAAGAGAAGAGGGGGGAGAGAGAGGAGAGAGAGAGAGAGAGAGAGAGAGAGGAGAGAGAGAGAGAGAGAGAGAGAGAGAGAGAGAGAATGAATCTTGAGGGACAGAAGTCCATTTTGCCTTTGACAATCTCTGTGTCCAGGCCATTCCCCATATACAATCTATAGGGCTCGAGAACAAAGTCAAAATTTCACAATCAACATTAAACAGGAGAACAAAGTCTAGGCAATAGTTCTGATGCACTGAACAGAACAACAGTAACTTAACTTTCACTGAACCCTGTAAAACCCCTGTTTCAGTGAAGGCATGGGGAAAGGGGCTACTGACTTACTGAAGTGATAAAGCAAATCTTCTTGCCTTCTCTGGTCACCATCCTAATTCTGTCTTCTGGGACAGGAAAGCTCATCAGTGAAATTTGGGATTGTTTCCCTTTAGAAGTGAAAAGAATATTTAAAAGATTTTAGACTGGGACATTAAGTACTTACAAAGTTTTATATTCAAATAAGACCAGGGACTTTAGGCAAAGACACTGAGAAAAAGGATTTCTTAGTATTTATAGAGACTAGCAGGGTACATTTTGTATACTCCCACAATAGTTACTGGATCCCCACAGGTTGGACCCACTGAATCCATCTGTCCCCTTTACAATATGTCTCCCCCCTTTTTCTGTAAAGTTTCCACTCAGCTGGAGGGCATTTCAAAGGTGAGGACCTGTAAAGGAGACAGGCAAACTATTACCATGTAGTCTCAGCTCTGGCCCCTTCCTGATCTCCTTCCAATCTTGGCAGCCCAGGTGCTCTCCCTGAAATGTCCTGCTGTCCACATAGTAATGGAGGCCTGGAAACTTATATTGTTCCACTGAGCTTTGCCAGAGAGCTATACTTAGCAATATGACTAGAGGACAAGGGTGGGTTTTCTGGGTATAGCTAGTAATAAGGGGAGGATTTTCAAAGTTCAACAAACATTTTTTAAGAACATAATATTGCAAGGCTAGGTACTAGGTGCTAGGGATACAAGGACAGTCAGTCAACAAACATTTATTAAGCACCTACTATGTGCCACTCACTGTGTTAAGCTCTGAGAAGACAAAGGCAAAAGACGCTTTCTGCCCTCAAGAAGCTCACAAACTAATGGGGGATACAACAAACTGATATATACAATCTATGGACAAGATAAATAGGAAATAATTTCGAGAGTGAAGGCACTGAAACTAAGAGGTTGGGAAAGGCTTTTAGAAGATAAGATTTTAGTTAGGACTTTGAGGAAGCCAGGAGGCAGAGATGAGGAAGAAGAGCATTCCAGGCAGAAGGGGATAGCCAAAGAAAATGCCTGGAGCTGAAAGATGGAGGAAGAGTAAGGAGGCCCGTGTGTTACTGGATCTGCATCCATGTTGGTGAATAAAGACTGGAAAGGTAGGAGGGGGCTAGGTTATGAAGGGCTTTGAACACCAAATAGAAGATTTTATACTTGACCCTGGAGGTAATAGCCAATGGAGTTTATTGAGTAGGGTTTGGGGTGAGAGGGAACATAGTTGTGGACCCGTGTGTTAGAAAAATCACTTATGGAAGATGGATTAGAGTAGGGAGAGACTTGAGGTGGGCAGACCCACCCAGCAACCTATTGCAATAATACAGGTGTGAGGTGATGAAGGCCTGCACCAGGGTGGAGGCAGTGTCAGAGGAGACAAGGAAGCATATTTAACAGACATTGTAGAGGTGAAATCAATAGGCCTTGAATATGGGGGGTTGAGAGATAGTGAGGTGTCCAGGATGACTCCTAGCTTGTGAGCCTGAGGGATAGGAGGATAGTGTTGTCCTCTACAGTAATAGGAATGATGGGAGGGAGAGGGTTTGTTTGGGGATGGGGGTGGGGTGAACAATGAGTTCAGTTTGGGATATGTTGAGTTTAAGAAATCTACAGGACATCCAGTTTGAGATGTGTGATAGTTGAAGATGCGAGATTTCAGGTTAGCAGAAAGGTTAGCCCTGGACGAGCAGATTTGAGAATCGTCAACATTGAGATAATAATTGAATCATGGGAGCTGATGAGTTCACTAAGTGAAATAGTATAGAGGGAGAAAAGAAGAGGGCCTAGAACAGAACCCTGGGGGACACCCATGTTGAGCAGGATAAGGAACCCTCAAGGGAGGATGCTGGGGAGCATTCAAATAGGCAGGAGAGAGTCATGTCCCAAAAACTTAGAGAGAAAAGAGAGTCAAGGAGGAGAGCACAATCAGCAGCACCAGATGCTGCAGAGAGGTCAAGACGGATGAGGACTAAGAAAAGGCCATTGGAATTGGCAACTAAGAGGTCATTGGCAACTTTAGAGGACAGTTTTGGTTGAATCATGGAGCCATAAGGCAGACTGAAGACAATTAAAAGAGTGAGAAGAAAAGAAATGGAAGCACCAATTAAATGAGATCAAATTTGTGAGGCACTTAGCATGGTGCCTGGCACGTGTCGGTGCTGTATAAATGCTTATCATTGTTCAGTTGTGTCTGATTCTGTGTGATTCCCTGGACCATAGCACATCAGTATTGTCCATGGGATTTTCTTGGCACTGATACTGGAGTGATTTGCCACTTCCTTCTCCAGTGGATTAAGGCAAACAGAGGTTAAGTGACTTGCCCTGGGTCACACAGCTTGTAGGTATCTGAGGCCAGATTTGAACTTGGGTCTTCCTGACTCCAGGAAGCTCTATCCACCGAGCCACCCAGCTGCCTCCTATAAAAGCTAGTTATCATTGTTATTGTTACTTGTTGTAGATGGTCTTCTCAAGCAGATTAACCACAAAAAGGAAGGAGAGATGGGGGGTAATAATGGGGATGGAATGATCAAGGGAGGGGAGACATGAGCACGTTTGTAGGCTATGGAGAAGCAGCTAGTAGACAGGGAGAAATTGACACTAAGTCATAGAGTGGCTATGATAGAAGTGGCAGTCAGCTGGAGGAAATGGGCTGGAAAGGAATCTATCTACTTGGGCATGCAGAGGGGCTTTGCTGGACAAGGAAAAGGGCTACCTCTTTATATGAGGCAGGAGACAGTGGCAAAAGGCAAATGATTGGTTTGGTATGAGGAGGAGAGAAAATGGACCGATTGGTAAATTACCGCATTTTTTTCTGTAAAATATGAGGTAAGATTCTCAACTGAGAGGGTGAGGGGAGGGAGAGCCATGGAAAAGCCAAGATGGTGAATGATACCATTAATAGTGAATTAATTAGAGAAATGTAGGATTGTCTAGCAGCAGTGAGGGTCCAGCTGAAGTTATGTAACATAAATTTGTAGGAGAACGGTTTTGTGATTTTCTCTACCTCCATTCAACAACACATGTATAGGATGGGAGGTAGTAGATGATGGGAGTGATCCAAGGCTTAGACTTGGCAGAGTATAATCACGATATCATAAGGGGGCAAAAGACTTGAGGACAGATAATATACTGGTTCACCAAGGGGTCAGATTGGTTAAAGGGGGAGAGTGTGGCTACTGCACGGGTGATGGCCTGGGAAAGAACTGAAAGTTAAGGGATCAGAAGTCATGATACAGAGGAAGAGCTAGGTTTGTTGTTGGAAGGCAAAGGGAGAGGGGAAAGCCAATAGTTTGTGATCAGATAAGGTAATTTTTGAGTTCACGAACATGGAGGTGGTGTATTTGTGGGTGATGGCAAGATCAAAGGTATGACCGTTTTTGCTAGTGGCTGAGGCAGGGTGGAAGAGTAGGCCATGAGAAATAAGTATGTTGATGAATTAGGAGGTTAGAATGTTTGAGGGATTATCAATTTGTATGATAAAGTCTCCTAGTATAAGGGCAGGAGTCGGGGAGGAGAGAAAGATTGTGAGTCAGGTACTGAACTCATTGAGGAAGGAAAGAAAGTGCCCTGGAGGTCAATAGACAATAGTACAAGGATTTTGATTGGGTGGTAGATGTGTAGTGCATGAATCTCAAAGGAGGAGAGGTTATTGAGTAATGGGGAGAACCTGGAAGTGGCAATGAGGAGCAAGGAGCATTCCAGTTCTCCCATCTTGACCAATGAGCTAATAGTACAGCTATGGCTAGAAGGGGTGACCATGTTATCAGAAGGGAGCCAGGTCTGTGAGAGACAAAAGATGGAAGGAGTAGAAAAGAAAAGACTTAAGATGAAAGCAAGTTTGTTGCTAATGGAGCAGATATTCCAGAGGGCACAGTAGAAGGGGTGGGTAGTGCTTGGTTTGGACTAGGGAGAGGTGGTATTGAAGGGAATAGGAATGAGGAATAGAGTGGTGGATGACAGGAAAGGGGGTTTGGATGGTGACCTGCAGGGGTTCAGAATCACAGAATGTGGAGAGTATGACCAGGTGAGAGTTTGTTAACCATTCAGTGAAAAATTTAGAGGGATTTTCAAAGTGGATAGTATTATGACCTAAGAGGGGAGTCCTTTCAGAGCCCTGAGCAGTTCAAGCAAAGGAGCAAGAAACTGGAGCAGAAGGAATGGTGATACTATCCTTCTCCAAGGAAGGAGACCAGGATGGAAAGTTGGTGGAATGATTACCTTCACCTATACCTCAGCCACAGATTGGTTCAGAGGCAGGCAGGAGATGCATGGAGTATGATGGTAAGGTGTCCACATCTCCACTTCCTGTGCCCAAGGGAAGTTGGAAATCAGGCAGGAGACCTGTGTGCAGGATGGAAGGCACCCTCAAGGAGCTTACATTCTGGTGTATGTGAGAGAGGAAAAAAAAAGAGAGAGAGAATGAGTGGGAGGAGGGAGAAAGGGAAAGGCAAAGACAGAGGGAGAGGAGAGGGGAGAAAGTTAAATAGCATGTACATAGATTTATGTATTATATACATAGGTAATTTAGGGAAGGAGGGAGCATTCACAACCCAAGGGATCAGACAGAAGAGATTGGCAATGGGAACAGAGCCCTAGGAAGGAAGATAAGAATTCTAAAAAGGTGGAGATGAGAAGGGAGTACATTCCAGACTTGGGGGGTGGGGAGCAGGCTAGCGGGTGGGGTAACATGTATTTTTGCATAGAAGTGAGAGACCAAATGTTGAATTTAGGAAGCAACTAGCTTAACTATGCAGAAAACTCGGAATGTAATCACAAGCTGTTAATAAGATGTGAAACTAACTGTATTCGTTGTGAAAGTGTCGGGGAACACGATGGTGCAGGGGATAGAACACCCACCCTGAAGTCAGAGTGACCTGAATTCAAATCCAGCCTCAGACCCTTGACACTTACTAGCTATGTGACCTTGGGCAAATCACTTAACCCCAATTGCCTCACCCTCCCCCCAAATTGTAAAAGTATCTCTAAGCCCTAATCCTTCTTTGAGCTGTGTGCACCTTTCTCTGAGTACATCAGAAGGGACAATCACATCAGCTGACAAAAGATGGTAACCCCCAGATAGCCTTTAAAAGATATTTTGTAAGTTTAAGGGACCTTTGTGGAGGAGAATCCTGCTAAAGGGGTGGGGAGAGATTGGAGAAGGAAGGGATTTCTTTAACCCTTTGGCAACAGAGAATGAGATCAAAAGAAATAGGCCTGATCGTCAATAAACAGTTATTAAGACCATACTATGTTCCAGGTACTGTGCTAAATTAGGGACAGGGAGAAAGGCAAGAGAGACCCGGCTTTCAAGAAGCTCACAGTCTAATGACTATACATATATAGAAGATAAATTGGAAATAATCAACAGAGGGAAGACACTAGAAATAAAGGAGATCACAAAAGTCTTCCTGGAGAAGGTAGGATTTTAGCTGGGAAGCCAGGAGGCAGAGGTGAAGAGGGAGAGAATTCTAGCCCAGAAAATGCCCAGAGTCAAGAGATGGAGAATCTTCTGTGAGTCAACAGCTGGGCCACACAAAGGGCTACATGAGAAGAGAGAGAATTTTCAGGGCCTTGGCATACACGGTCCTTACACGTCTCCTTCACTGCCAGTATTCTCTAAGAATGTACCTACTGTTCCCTTGAATGTAATGTGTGTTGGTGTGCCCCAAGATGATGGGAGGGAATTTTTTGTAGCAATTGTTCCTACCATACAACCTTACTAAATGCCTTTGCTAAGAGTTAATTGTGTCTACTGGCTGACTGTTAGTGGGGAACATGCTGGTGGGGGTTTGTGAGCTATAGTTTTAGGACAGCCTTATCCCTAGAATCCAATGTAATGGTCTCTCTTCTAGGGACCTACTTCACCAATTCAAGTGTAAGCTGGGGAAATACCCCAGAGGTGGTACTATAACAGAGAACCACCTAGAAAATCATGAAACTATGGTATTTACAGGATTCTCTGAGGTTCTTGGATGTAGGGGATTTGGCTGGTATTTAGCTTTCAGAGAAGAAGCTTCCACCCGAAAGGTGAAGAGTAGGGAAGAGTGTCTTGAAAGCCAAGGGTGCTCCCCTTTCCCTCCCTGGTTCACATCAAAGAAACCTTGGGTTTGTGGTGTGTGTGTATACAGTAATCCCTCTCTTCTACATGTCCCAAGATAGTTTCTCATTTCATCCCATCCCCAAGATTAATTATCCACTGGGGCAAGATACTCTTCCTGCCATTGAAAAGCTTTATTCTTTTCCATAGCCCAAGGCTTTCCCTGTGTCCAGGTGGTCCTAATATCATCCAGACCAAACTGAGTTCTAACTGAAACATCTTTTTCTTTCCTTCCAGATTCCAAAAAAGTCTCGGTCCTTACTCCACCTTCAGGTAGGACTGAATAGTGCAGGCTGCTCTGGTAATGTCCCGGTGGAGTCATTTGAGCCATGAAAAGAATTTCCCTTGGAGGGTAAAAGGGAAGCACAGAGTGAGGGTCTGGACAGGAGGAGTTAAAATGGAGAGAATACGAATGGCCCAGAGGGAAAGAAAAGAGCAATGAGTATGTGAATATATTTCACTAAGAGGTTTGGGACACTGTCCCCTATAATAAGAAGAGGACTGAGTAGGAAAAGCTGGTAGCGAGGGAACCTAGAGGAGGAAGACCAGAGAGGAGGGAGACATGGTAGGAGTCCCAGAGCTAAGAATGATCCAGGGACCTGGTAGGGAGGCTCAATTGCTGTTGATAGCTTCAGTCTGGCTTACTCTAAGTGGAAAATCTCATTCATTCATTACATATCAATTCTCACCCTGGCTTTGAAGATTGGCAAACGTCCACCATCTCTCCTTACCCCCCTGCCAACCTACCATCTATTCCCCTGACCTCCCTGCCAACCTGGAGTTAAATATAAAAAGCATTTTCCATGGGAAAATATTTGGCTTTATTTTAGGCCTGTGAAATTCTCCTCCTCCATGCCTGACAGGTGCAATGGCTTCATTTAGATTTTGGAACCCCAAAATAGATCACAATTTACAATATAGCTTCCTTTAGGCATCTGGCCTCTATTTGTAATCCTCCTTTAAGCCACCCCTCAGAATATAAATATTGCTTGGGCTTTGCCTTTTTGCTGGGGAAGGGGAGATAACAGCATCAGCAGGTTGGGGGAAGGGGCCTCTTCTCACCCTCAGGAAGTCTGATCTGTTCCACTAACAAAGCTAAGCTCTAGGGTAAATGGCTTTGGTGAGCCGTTCAAGGAGGGGGATTACTCTGTTAGCACAGAGATGAGCCCCACAAAGGCATCATGGCCTTTGACTCACAGGTCCCACATTATCCTCCTCTTACCCTGACCTGTAATAACAGAGGTGTACTCTGGACTGAAGGTGGTAGAGGGGAGGAGCAGAGGAATCCATGTTCAGATAAAAGAGGTGAGAGTCATGGCACATCGAAGGAGAACGCTTCAGGAAGCCTCCCAAGGCCCTTCTGGTAAATTCTAAAAGTTACATTTGCTTGTTCCAGATGGGCTTGTATCCTGATTTCCTTTGTGACCCTCTGTAGGTGAGGGAAGCGGCATATGTATGCAGAGGGAACAGATGTGACTGTCTTCTAGTGACGCTTTGGTGTGGTTCTGGCGTCTTCCACACAGCATCTCCACCTGAAGTCTCTGTCAGGTGCTGCCAGGCATAATCCCACCTGCATTTCAATTCAATTCAATAACATTTATTAAGTTCCTACTCTGTGCCATACATTGTGCTAACTGCTGGAGATACAAAAAGAGGTGAAAGACAGTCCCTGCCCTCAGAGAGCCTACAGTCTAACACGAAAACAAATATATACAAAGCAAGCTCTACACAAGAAAAATAGGAAATAATTAACAGAGGGAAAGCACTGGAATTAAGAGGGGTTGGAGAAGGAGTCCTTTAGAAGGTGGGATTTCAGTTAGGACTTAAAGGAATCCAGGGAGGGCACATATACGGAGCAACTTGTTGCTTCCAGCTTGGGACTTCAGCTAACGTCCTCGTCTGTGACACCATCTCTCACTGTGGACCATGGTGAGCAATCCGTACATCTCCCGATTCTAATCTTTGAAGGCGAAACTCCAGCTGGTCATTATGTAAGGAAAGGCTATTTACCTAATTGATAACTACCAAACAACTCTGGGGTTTGGGGGATTTCCAAGTAATTTTTTCAACTCCTAAGACTCTTCAGTCTCCGACGGAGAAGAAATTTTAGGGAAAGACACTGAGGCAAGCTAAGTCCATGAGGGAAGGTCATTATCTCTCTTACCAGCCTAGCAAAAGCCTGAGAAGACCCTGAGCTCACCCATACGCCAGTATGGAGGATCCAGAATCCCACCACTATCCTCCGTTAGAATCTGAACTTCTGGAGGACAAGAACTGTCAGTGTTTGATACTACACATGAAACAAGGTATAGGTTTTTGTTGTCTGGTCATTTAGTTGTGTCCAACTCTTTGTGACCCTATTTGGGTTTGGTTTTTTTTGGCAGAGCTACTGGAACGGTTTGCCATTTCCTTCTCTAGCTCATTTGACAGATGAGGAAACTGAAGCAAATAGGGTTAAGTGACTTGCCCAGGGTCACACAACTAGTAAGTGTCTGAGGTCAGATTTGAACTCAGGAAACTGCAGGCCCAGGACTCTGTGACTATGGGGCCACCTAGCTGCCCATAATAATTGTTTATTGATTGAAAGGAGGGGCATGAATGATAGGGATTAGCTGAGAATACAGCATTGAAAGTACTGTCTTTGAGCTCAGGTTTGATGTGCAGGTCGGGCAGTTTCTGGTTGAAACTGGAACAATCTCAGGACATCCATGCTGGGCTGGAGATCCCAGCTCAAGTTCTACCAGAGTGGACCCAAGTCCCTCAGTGAACTGGCACCTAGCCAAGCACCCATGGTCTTCTGTGCCTGGTCATGAGCTCAAGCTGGGTGGCATCATCAGGCCAGAGCAGAATAACTTGGCTCATGTATCTTCTTTGGGGCCTAGACTGTAACCTGCTAAACCAATGGGTCAGAAAGAAGGCATCTTGTGTCTAAGCATGAGTAAAGTAAATTCTGAACTCTGGGAGCAAGCTGGCAGTTTTTTCTTTTGCATATATTTCTATAATGTGTAAATGTATTGTCTCTCTCCACCCACCTTTCCATCCCAATATAAGCAGTAAGTGGTAGAGACTGTTTAAGTTTTGTCTTTGTATCTATCCCCAACACTTAGCTCAGTGATTGGTGTAGAATATGTATTTTAATAAGTGCTTGCTGATTGCTTGACTGGGTTCTGGGTAGTGTAGGAGAACAGTAATGAGAGCTCTTACCATTTGCTGGATGACCTCATTCCAGACCTAGGACAGTGGTGACCAACGTGTGTTCCCAGGCCCGGGCCAGAAGCAGAACTGCTGGGAACGGGCCAATCCCACTGCCGAGGGACAGCTGTCCTCTCCAGAAAATCTCCCCACCAGGCATCTTGGTGGAGGCGTCAAGAACTCAATCAGCCTCGGTCAAGGCCCCTCCCTGGCTCATTCCTAGAGGCCATCCCTTCAGGGCAGAGCTGAGGAGGACTCCAAGATCCACTGGCAGGAGGTGAGGACAGCCCAATGAGTGGCTGTCCAGGCAGGCCTGAGAATGGGAAGAAGGCAAATCAGGGGGAAGGGATGGGAGGGGCATCAGACATGAAACCCCCAAAGCTGGGGGACGAGGGCAATAAAGCTGAGTGGGGGGAGCCTAGCTTGGTAGCATCACCGAGTTAGGGAGCTTCTAAGGACGAGTATCCTCGCCAACAAACAGGAAAGCGCAGCAGTCAGCATCGACACCTACGCAGAGCAAGGCATTAAAGGAACACGGCGCTTGCATAGGGCATTTCTGTAAGAAAGAAGTCAACAGAATTCAGAAGGGGAAGTTTTGTTTAACTCCATCTCCTCAGTAAAATGTCATGTAGCAGTCATCAAAAGCTGTTAGACAATCCAGGGTTTTCTGTGTAATTATTCCCAAGTTAGAATATTGTGTATTCTGTGTGTGCCTGGCACACAGCAGGTACTTAATGCTTATTGAATATGTGGAAGAAAACGATACCCTACTCTTCAGGTGCCCTACCAACACTACAGTATCTCATAAGGGCTCCAATAAATCCTCCCCTTCTTCATTTCTTCAACACTGTTTCTCATTATCCTCTCTTCATGGCATTTACTTCCTCCATACTACATCCTCATTCCCCACACTCCACCTCTTCTTTTCCCACAAAGTATCCCATCTCTCTCTGTGTCTCTGTCTCTCTGTCTCTCTGTCTCTCTCTCTCTCTCCCCCCCACCTCCCCACTCCATCTTCCATATTTCTTCTATTCAGATAGAGGGCCAGATTATACTAGAATACTGTTGAAAGCTGTCTTTCAGCTCAAACTTCTTTTTTAAAAATAATATTTTATCGGGGCAGCTAGGTGGCACAGTGGATAGAGCACTGGCCCTGAAGTTAGGAGGACCTGAGTTCAAATTTGGCCTGAGACCAAACACGTGACACTTACTGGCTGTGTGACCCTGGGCAAGTCACTTAACCCCAATTGCCTAATACATATATATATATATCCCAATTACATATAAAGACAAATTTTAACATTTAAAAAAATTTTTGAGTTCCAAATTTTTTCCTTCCCCCCCCCTTCTTCTCCCTCAGACTGTAAGCAATTTGATATAGGTTATATACGCTGAGCTCAAACTCCTTAATTAACCCATTGCTTCCTTTGAAATTCAGCTCAAATGCCCATCTTCTGTAGGAGGCCTTCCCTTCTCCTAACTTCTAGAACCTTTCCCTCCAAGGTTACCGTCTATCTACTCTGACTGTATCTTGTATACCTCTATTTATAGAGGCATGTATGTCTCTATTTATTTACGTCTCCCTCATTAGATTGTAAGGTCAGCATCTTTTTTTTTTTTAGTTTTCAACATTTATTTTTTATAAGATTTTGAGTTTCAAATTTTTTTTCCTTCCCTCCCGTCACATCCCCCTCCCCAAGACGGCAAGCTATCTGATGCGGGTTATACATGTGTAGTCATGTAAACAGATTTCCACATTAGTCATGTTGTGAAAGAAGAAACAGAACAAAAGGGAAGAGCCACCAAAAAAAAAACACTACTTGAAAATAGTATGCTTCGATCTTCATTCAGACTCCATAGTTCTTTGTCTGGGTGTGGAGAGCATTTTCCATGATGAGTCTTTTGGAGTTGTCTTAGATCCTTGCATTGCTGAGAAAAGCCAAGTCTATCAAAGTTAACATTGTGCAATGTGGCTGTTACTGTGTCCCATGTTCTCCTGGTTCTGCTCCCTTCACTCAGCATCAGTTCATGTAACTTTTCCCAGGTTTTTCTGAAGTCCACCTGCTCATCATTTCTTATAGCACAATAGTATTCCATTCCATTCATTCATATACCACAAGTTGTTCAGCTATTCCCCAGTGGATGGTCATCCCCTCAATTTCCAATTCTTTGCCACCACAAAAAGAGCTGCTGTGAATATTTTTGTCCATGTGGGTCCTTTTCCCATTTGTATGATCTCTTTGGGACAAGGTATGCTCGATTTTATAGCCCTTTGGGCATGGTTCCAAATTGGGCGCTGTCCCTTTTCACCCACCTTTGAAGTATCCCCAGCCCTTCGCCATCATGCCTGGCACCTCGATACAAGCGCTTGACACCTATGTGTTTGGATGACTTTAGTTCCAGGGAACCACCCAGAAAATCTAAGTTCAAAGAACAGGACAGACAGCAGCTTGGGGACTCCTCTTTTAATATTCCACAGATGTATTTCCTTACAGAAGGCAGCAGCCCCAACAATAGCCTAGGATGGCTCAGTAAAGGTGCCAGTCTGGCAGGGGGAGCCTCCCCCACCACTTACCTCCACCAACCATTACTGCCATTGTCTGGTGTAGACACATTTTTTCCCCGTTTTTATGGGAGAGAAAACAAGGCGAAGGGATATGTAACAGCTTGCCCTGAGCCCCATGCAGTCAGAAACAAGCCCAGAGCTCAGGTTCACTGATGCTTAAATCAGTTTCTTAGACACTAGAGCATGCCACTAGTCCTGGGTAAAATCACAGTCTGGTCTGCAATGCTGGATGTGCCTAAGTCAGAGTGTTGGCCAGTCACTGATGGGAAAGGGTGCCAGTTCCATCAGGGTAGAGAAGTATATCCTAATGATCTTTGGCTCATCAGCTGGGATTTCTTTCCTTCTCCCTAAATCCTACCAGGCCCCAATTCTTGAAGAATGAAATGGAGTGCGTTAGATTGTAAACCAAGGAAATGGCTTCTTCTCACCTTGCACACTCTTTGCCCAGCCAGGAGCAAAGCCTCAAAAGGGGACAAAGTGAAATGCGAGGCACAGATGAGGGACCCAGGAGAGCCACACTGATCTAAGTGCATTGCTTGGATGGATTAGCTCCAAATGGAAAAGGAAAGAGTGATGACTCAGGTTCTTGCCATAACCCACGATGCAGTTCTCCTGGTGATGCAGATGTTCCTTGCCTGATTCCAGAGAGACTTCCAAGAGTGACCCCCAGCACTGGGTATTCCAGTTCAGGTCCCCTCCTCCCCTAACTTCCCTGGCCACTTTTGGCCATCAGGAGGCTGGGCAGCTTCCTGCTTCCTTGTGTCGGGTTAACAAGGACATGCGGGAGAAGGTTTTGGTGCAACTCTTACACTGGTATTTCTTGATGTCTGAGTGGGTCTGCAGGTGGGCTCGAAGGTT